>NC_060138.1:85864360-86172800 GCF_021461385.2 Schistocerca piceifrons | reverse complement strand
GACATAATAGGAATTCAAATGTTTAGGTTTATTAGGTATTTTTCTCATTTTCATTTGTGTACTAGTATATGCCAGAATGGTATACATCATAAATAGTAATCCGTTTCAATACCGAGGTGTCCCATACTTTAATCCATCCATGAACATAGCAAATAATGAGTGATATTAGTCATGTTTTATTAGTAATATCTTTTCATCTGGTTCAGTTATTTAGTTTATTAATCGCAGAATGCAACTGCATATGTCAGTTACTCTTCAGATAAGTTCATGTTCGCTCATTGATAGAACAGTCAGTGGTAGGTGTCATGACCTAGTATGTATCAATTTTACGATCGGAGCTAATGGCTTTGTAGGTCTCAGTGACCGTCACATATCCTCCATTGCATGTTTTGTGTCAGTGTACTGAAGTGTGTTTAATTGCTTGTTTGTGTTGTATAGAGTCTTTGCTTGTGAAAGTTGAGCTTCTCTCTTCATGTTTGGAAATCTTCTTTCTTGATTCTTCATGTGCTTTCATTTGTGGTGTTTTTAATTTTGTAATGTGTAAATACTGTGTGATTGTGTCTGTGTCCAGTAGAGAAATTTGAAGTGTGTTTGATGATTAATATTAATGTTGTATTTTGGAAGCATATTTCTTCATGTGTGGTTCTCTTCTCTTTTGATTCTTAATGTTATTTGTCTGAGTATTGTGTAAAATGAGAGTAATTGAGTTTATAGTTTAATATGAAGTGTGATGTCAAATTCTGTTCTGATCTGTTTGTGTGAGTGGAATTGTTGTATAGCATATATAGTGTTTTATAGAGACATATTTCTTCATGAGAGAAAATCTTCTTTCTGCATTCTTACATTAGTAAGTGGTTTGATGTGTGGTGTGTGAGTGTTGAAAAGGTGTTGTATTACAGTTATCTGTAGAGAAATATACGAGTAAGTATGGAGGATATGGGGTATAGTTGGTTCTGCCATTTTCACATCGTACATAGAGTTCTATATGTACCTGGAGACATAGAGTTTGGATTTATTCTGTCATTGAACTATCTCGATAATTAACAGCTTGCACATTTGCTTCTGGAAACATGGTAACAATGTATTTTCTCCACTTAGAGAGTTTTCTGTCACATTTGTATACTGACATAATAGGAATTCAAATGTTTAGGTTTATTAGGTATTTTTCCGATTTTCATTTGTGTACTAGTATATGCCAGAATAGTAAACATCATAAATGCTAATCCGTTTCATTACCTAGGTATCCGATACTTTAATCCATCCATCTATTTAGCAAAAATAACCTATATTACTCATGTTTTAATAGTAATATCTTTTCATCTGGGTCAGATATTTAGTTTATTAATCGCAGTATTCAATTGCATTTGCCAGTTACTCTCTAGATAAATTCATGTTAGCTCATTTAGAGATTAGTCAGTGGTAGGTGTCATCACCTAATATATATCAATTTTACGATGCAGCTAATGGCTTTGTAGGTCTCAGTGACCGTCACATATCCTCCATTGCATGTTTTGTGTCAGTGTACCGAAGTATGTTTGATTCCTTGTTTGTGTTGTAGAGGGTCATTGCTTGTGAAAGTTCATCTTCTCTCTTCATGTTTGGAAATCTTCTTTCTTGATTCATCATGTAAATTCATTTGTGGTGTTTTTAATTTTGTAATGTGTAAATACTGTGTTGTTGTGTCTGTGTCCATTTGAGATATATGAAGTGTGATTGATGATTAGTATTAATGTTGTTTTTTCGGAGGCATATTTCTTCATGTGCGGCTCTCTTCTCTCTTGATTCTTCATGTCATTTGTCTGAGTATTGTGTAAAGTGAGAGTAATTGGGTTTATAGTTTGATATGTAGAGCGATGTAAAATTGTGTTCTGATCTGTTTGTGTGAGTGGAATTGTTGCATAGGGTATATAGTGTTTTGTAGAGACATATTTCTTCATGAGACAAAATCTTCTTTCTGCATTCTTCCTGTGGTGTTAATGTAAGTGGTTTCATTTGCGGCATGTGAGTGTAGAAAATGTGTTGTATTACAGTTATCTGTAGAGGAATATACGAGTATGTATGGAGGATATGTCTTATAGATATTTCTGCCATTTTTACATCGTACATAGAGTTCTATATGTATCTGGAGATTAAGAGTTGGAATTATTCTGTCATTGAACTTTCTCGATAATTAACATCTTGCACATTTGTACTGGAAATACGGTAACAATGTATTTTCTCCACATAGAGAGTTTTCTATCACATTTGTATACTGACATAATAGGAATTCAAATGTTTAGGTTTATTAGGTGTTTTTCCCATTTTCATTTGTATACTAATATATGCCTGAATTGTATACATCTTAAATAGTAATCCGTTTGAATGCCGAGGTGTCTGTTACTTTAATCCATCCATGAACTTAGCATATAATGAGCAATATTAGACATGTTTTACTAGTAATATCTTTTCATCTGGTTCTGTTATTTAGTTTATCAATCGCAGTATGCATTTGCATATGTCAGTTACTCTCTAGATAATTTCATGTTCGCTCATTGCTAGAACAGTCAGTGGTAGGTGTCAACACGTAATATGTATTAAATGTACGATGGGAGCTAATGGCTTTGTAGGTCTCAGTGACCGTCACATATCCTCCATTGCATGTTTTGTGTCAGTGTACTGAAGTGTGTTTAATTGCTTGTTTGTGTTGTATAGAGTCTTTCCTTGTGAAAGTTGAGCTTCTCTCTTCATGTTTGGAAATCTTCTTTCTTGAATCTTCATGGAATTTAATTTTTGGTGTTTTTAATTTTGTAATGTGTAAATACTGTGTTTTTGTGTGTGTGTCCAGTTGAGAAATTTAAAGTGTGTTTGATGATTAATATTAATGTTGTATTATGGAGGCATATTTCTTCATGTGTCGTTCTCTTCTCTTTTGATTCTTCATGTTATTTGTCTGAGTATTTTGTAAAATGAGTGTAATTGGGTTTGTAGTTTCATATGTAGAGTGATGTCAAATTGTGTTCTGATCTGTTTGTGTGAGTGGAATTGTAGCATAGGGTATATAGCGTTTTGTAGAGACATATTTCTTCATGGGAAAAAATCTTCTTTCTGCATTCTTCATGTAGTGTTAATGTAAGTGGTTTCATTTGTGGCGTGTGGGTGTTGAAAAGGTGCTGTATTACAGTTATCTGTAGAGAAATATACGAGTATGTATGGAGGATATGTGGTATAGATGATTCTGCCATTTTTACATCGTACGTAGAGTTCTATATGTATCTGGAGATTAAGAGTTGGATTTATTCTGTCATAGAACTTTCTCGATAATTAACATCTTGCACATTTGTTTCTGGAAACACGGTAACAATGTATTTTCTCCACATAGAGACTTTTCTGTCACATTTGTTTACTGACATAATAGGAATGCAAATGTTTAGGTTTATTAGGTATTTTTCCCATTTTCATTTGTACACTAATATATGCCAGAATGGTATACATCATAAATAGTAATCCGTTTCAATACCGAGGTGTCCGATACTTTAATCCATCCATGAACTTAGCATAAAATGAGCGATATTAGTCACGTTTTATTAGTAACATCTTTTAATCTGGTTCAGTTATTTAGTTTATTAATCGCAGAACGCAACTGCATATGTCAGTTACTCTTCAGATAAGTTCATGTTCGCTCATTGATAGAACAGTCAGTGGTAGGTGTCATGACCTAGTATGTATCAATTTTACGATCGGAGCTAATGGCTTTGTAGGTCTCAGTGACCGTCACATATCCTCCATTGCATGTTTTGTGTCAGTGTACTGAAGTGTGTTTAATTGCTTGTTTGTGTTGTATAGAGTCTTTCCTTGTGAAAGTTGAGATTCTCTCTTCATGTTTGGAAATCTTCTTTCTTGATTCTTCATGTGCTTTCATTTGTGGTGTTTTTAATTTTGTAATGTGTAAATACTGTGTTGTCGTGTCTGTGTCCATTTGAGATATTTGAAGTGTGATTGATGATTAGTATTAATGTTGTTTTTTCGGAGGCATATTTCTTCATGTGCGTTTCTCTTCTCTCTTGATTCTTCATGTCATTTGTCTGAGTGTTGTGTAATTGGGTGTATAGATTAATATGTAGAGTGATGTAAAATTGTGTTCTGATCTGTTTGTGTGAGTGGAATTGTTGCATAGGGTATATAGTGTTTGTAGAGACATATTTCTTCATGAGACAAAATCTTCTTTCTGCATTCTTCATGTAGTGTTAATGTAAGTAGTTTCATGTGTGGCGTGTGAATGTTGAAAATGTGTTCTATTACAGTTATCTGTAGAGAAATATACAAGTATGTTTGGAGGATATGTTGTATAGATGGTTCTGCCATTTTTACATCGTACATAGAGTTCTATATGTATCTGCAGACATAGAGATTGCATTTATTCTGTCTTTGAACTTACTCGATAATTGACAGCTTGCACATTTGTTTCTGGAAACATGGTAACAATGTATTTTCTCCACTTAGAGAGTTTTCTGTCACATTTGTATACTGACATAATAGGAATTAAAATGTTTAGGTTTATTAGGTATTTTTCTCATTTTCATTTGTGTACTAGTATATGCCAGAATGGTATACATCATAAATAGTAATCCGTTTCAATACCGAGGTGTCCCATACTTTAATCCATCCATGAACATAGCAAATAATGAGTGATATTAGTCATGTTTTATTAGTAATATCTTTTCATCTGGTTCAGTTATTTAGTTTATTAATCGCAGAATGCAACTGCATATGTCAGTTACTCTTCAGATAAGTTCATGTTCGCTCATTGATAGAACAGTCAGTGGTAGGTGTCATGACCTAGTATGTATCAATTTTACGATCGGAGCTAATGGCTTTGTAGGTCTCAGTGACCGTCACATATCCTCCATTGCATGTTTTGTGTCAGTGTACTGAAGTGTGTTTAATTGCTTGTTTGTGTTGTATAGAGTCTTTGCTTGTGAAAGTTGAGCTTCTCTCTTCATGTTTGGAAATCTTCTTTCTTGATTCTTCATGTGCTTTCATTTGTGGTGTTTTTAATTTTGTAATGTGTAAATACTGTGTGATTGTGTCTGTGTCCAGTAGAGAAATTTGAAGTGTGTTTGATGATTAATATTAATGTTGTATTTTGGAAGCATATTTCTTCATGTGTGGTTCTCTTCTCTTTTGATTCTTAATGTTATTTGTCTGAGTATTGTGTAAAATGAGAGTAATTGAGTTTATAGTTTAATATGAAGTGTGATGTCAAATTCTGTTCTGATCTGTTTGTGTGAGTGGAATTGTTGTATAGCATATATAGTGTTTTATAGAGACATATTTCTTCATGAGAGAAAATCTTCTTTCTGCATTCTTACATTAGTAAGTGGTTTGATGTGTGGTGTGTGAGTGTTGAAAAGGTGTTGTATTACAGTTATCTGTTGAGAAATATACGAGTAAGTATGGAGTATATGGGGTATAGTTGGTTCTGCCATTTTCACATCGTACATAGAGTTCTATATGTACCTGGAGACATAGAGTTTGGATTTATTCTGTCATTGAACTATCTCGATAATTAACAGCTTGCACATTTGCTTCTGGAAACATGGTAACAATGTATTTTCTCCACTTAGAGAGTTTTCTGTCACATTTGTATACTGACATAATAGGAATTCAAATGTTTAGGTTTATTAGGTATTTTTCCGATTTTCATTTGTGTACTAGTATATGCCAGAATAGTAAACATCATAAATGCTAATCCGTTTCATTACCTAGGTATCCGATACTTTAATCCATCCATCTATTTAGCAAAAATAACCTATATTACTCATGTTTTAATAGTAATATCTTTTCATCTGGGTCAGATATTTAGTTTATTAATCGCAGTATTCAATTGCATTTGCCAGTTACTCTCTAGATAAATTCATGTTAGCTCATTTAGAGATTAGTCAGTGGTAGGTGTCATCACCTAATATATATCAATTTTACGATGCAGCTAATGGCTTTGTAGGTCTCAGTGACCGTCACATATCCTCCATTGCATGTTTTGTGTCAGTGTACCGAAGTATGTTTGATTCCTTGTTTGTGTTGTAGAGGGTCATTGCTTGTGAAAGTTCATCTTCTCTCTTCATGTTTGGAAATCTTCTTTCTTGATTCATCATGTAAATTCATTTGTGGTGTTTTTAATTTTGTAATGTGTAAATACTGTGTTGTTGTGTCTGTGTCCATTTGAGATATATGAAGTGTGATTGATGATTAGTATTAATGTTGTTTTTTCGGAGGCATATTTCTTCATGTGCGGTTCTCTTCTCTCTTGATTCTTCATGTCATTTGTCTGAGTATTGTGTAAAATGAGAGTAATTGGGTTTATAGTTTGATATGTAGAGCGATGTAAAATTGTGTTCTGATCTGTTTGTGTGAGTGGAATTGTTGCATAGGGTATATAGTGTTTTGTAGAGACATATTTCTTCATGAGACAAAATCTTCTTTCTGCATTCTTCCTGTGGTGTTAATGTAAGTGGTTTCATTTGCGGCATGTGAGTGTAGAAAATGTGTTGTATTACAGTTATCTGTAGAGGAATATACGAGTATGTATGGAGGATATGTCTTATAGATATTTCTGCCATTTTTACATCGTACATAGAGTTCTATATGTATCTGGAGATTAAGAGTTGGAATTATTCTGTCATTGAACTTTCTCGATAAGTAACATCTTGCACATTTGTACTAGAAATACGGTAACAATGTATTTTCTCCACATAGAGAGTTTTCTATCACATTTGTATACTGACATAATAGGAATTCAAATGTTTAGGTTTATTAGGTGTTTTTCCCATTTTCATTTGTATACTAATATATGCCTGAATTGTATACATCTTAAATAGTAATCCGTTTGAATACCGAGGTGTCTGTTACTTTAATCCATCCATGAACTTAGCATATAATGAGCAATATTAGACATGTTTTACTAGTAATATCTTTTCATCTGGTTCTGTTATTTAGTTTATCAATCGCAGTATGCATTTGCATATGTCAGTTACTCTCTAGATAATTTCATGTTCGCTCATTGCTAGAACAGTCAGTGGTAGGTGTCAACACGTAATATGTATTAAATGTACGATGGGAGCTAATGGCTTTGTAGGTCTCAGTGACCGTCACATATCCTCCATTGCATGTTTTGTGTCAGTGTACTGAAGTGTGTTTAATTGCTTGTTTGTGTTGTATAGAGTCTTTCCTTGTGAAAGTTGAGCTTCTCTCTTCATGTTTGGAAATCTTCTTTCTTGAATCTTCATGGAATTTAATTTTTGGTGTTTTTAATTTTGTAATGTGTAAATACTGTGTTTTTGTGTGTGTGTCCAGTTGAGAAATTTAAAGTGTGTTTGATGATTAATATTAATGTTGTATTATGGAGGCATATTTCTTCATGTGTCGTTCTCTTCTCTTTTGATTCTTCATGTTATTTGTCTGAGTATTTTGTAAAATGAGTGTAATTGGGTTTGTAGTTTCATATGTAGAGTGATGTCAAATTGTGTTCTGATCTGTTTGTGTGAGTGGAATTGTAGCATAGGGTATATAGCGTTTTGTAGAGACATATTTCTTCATGGGAAAAAATCTTCTTTCTGCATTCTTCATGTAGTGTTAATGTAAGTGGTTTCATTTGTGGCGTGTGGGTGTTGAAAAGGTGCTGTATTACAGTTATCTGTAGAGAAATATACGAGTATGTATGGAGGATATGTGGTATAGATGATTCTGCCATTTTTACATCGTACGTAGAGTTCTATATGTATCTGGAGATTAAGAGTTGGATTTATTCTGTCATAGAACTTTCTCGATAATTAACATCTTGCACATTTGTTTCTGGAAACACGGTAACAATGTATTTTCTCCACATAGAGACTTTTCTGTCACATTTGTTTACTGACATAATAGGAATGCAAATGTTTAGGTTTATTAGGTATTTTTCCCATTTTCATTTGTACACTAATATATGCCAGAATGGTATACATCATAAATAGTAATCCGTTTCAATACCGAGGTGTCCGATACTTTAATCCATCCATGAACTTAGCATAAAATGAGCGATATTAGTCACGTTTTATTAGTAACATCTTTTAATCTGGTTCAGTTATTTAGTTTATTAATCGCAGAACGCAACTGCATATGTCAGTTACTCTTCAGATAAGTTCATGTTCGCTCATTGATAGAACAGTCAGTGGTAGGTGTCATGACCTAGTATGTATCAATTTTACGATCGGAGCTAATGGCTTTGTAGGTCTCAGTGACCGTCACATATCCTCCATTGCATGTTTTGTGTCAGTGTACTGAAGTGTGTTTAATTGCTTGTTTGTGTTGTATAGAGTCTTTCCTTGTGAAAGTTGAGATTCTCTCTTCATGTTTGGAAATCTTCTTTCTTGATTCTTCATGTGCTTTCATTTGTGGTGTTTTTAATTTTGTAATGTGTAAATACTGTGTTGTCGTGTCTGTGTCCATTTGAGATATTTGAAGTGTGATTGATGATTAGTATTAATGTTGTTTTTTCGGAGGCATATTTCTTCATGTGCGTTTCTCTTCTCTCTTGATTCTTCATGTCATTTGTCTGAGTGTTGTGTAATTGGGTGTATAGATTAATATGTAGAGTGATGTAAAATTGTGTTCTGATCTGTTTGTGTGAGTGGAATTGTTGCATAGGGTATATAGTGTTTGTAGAGACATATTTCTTCATGAGACAAAATCTTCTTTCTGCATTCTTCATGTAGTGTTAATGTAAGTAGTTTCATGTGTGGCGTGTGAATGTTGAAAATGTGTTCTATTACAGTTATCTGTAGAGAAATATACAAGTATGTTTGGAGGATATGTTGTATAGATGGTTCTGCCATTTTTACATCGTACATAGAGTTCTATATGTATCTGCAGACATAGAGATTGCATTTATTCTGTCTTTGAACTTTCTCGATAATTGACAGCTTGCACATTTGTTTCTGGAAACATGGTAACAATGTATTTTCTCCACTTAGAGAGTTTTCTGTCACATTTGTATACTGACATAATAGGAATTCAAATGTTTAGGTTTATTAGGTATTTTTCTCATTTTCATTTGTGTACTAGTATATGCCAGAATGGTATACATCATAAATAGTAATCCGTTTCAATACCGAGGTGTCCCATACTTTAATCCATCCATGAACATAGCAAATAATGAGTGATATTAGTCATGTTTTATTAGTAATATCTTTTCATCTGGTTCAGTTATTTAGTTTATTAATCGCAGAATGCAACTGCATATGTCAGTTACTCTTCAGATAAGTTCATGTTCGCTCATTGATAGAACAGTCAGTGGTAGGTGTCATGACCTAGTATGTATCAATTTTACGATCGGAGCTAATGGCTTTGTAGGTCTCAGTGACCGTCACATATCCTCCATTGCATGTTTTGTGTCAGTGTACTGAAGTGTGTTTAATTGCTTGTTTGTGTTGTATAGAGTCTTTGCTTGTGAAAGTTGAGCTTCTCTCTTCATGTTTGGAAATCTTCTTTCTTGATTCTTCATGTGCTTTCATTTGTGGTGTTTTTAATTTTGTAATGTGTAAATACTGTGTGATTGTGTCTGTGTCCAGTAGAGAAATTTGAAGTGTGTTTGATGATTAATATTAATGTTGTATTTTGGAAGCATATTTCTTCATGTGTGGTTCTCTTCTCTTTTGATTCTTAATGTTATTTGTCTGAGTATTGTGTAAAATGAGAGTAATTGAGTTTATAGTTTAATATGAAGTGTGATGTCAAATTCTGTTCTGATCTGTTTGTGTGAGTGGAATTGTTGTATAGCATATATAGTGTTTTATAGAGACATATTTCTTCATGAGAGAAAATCTTCTTTCTGCATTCTTACATTAGTAAGTGGTTTGATGTGTGGTGTGTGAGTGTTGAAAAGGTGTTGTATTACAGTTATCTGTTGAGAAATATACGAGTAAGTATGGAGTATATGGGGTATAGTTGGTTCTGCCATTTTCACATCGTACATAGAGTTCTATATGTACCTGGAGACATAGAGTTTGGATTTATTCTGTCATTGAACTATCTCGATAATTAACAGCTTGCACATTTGCTTCTGGAAACATGGTAACAATGTATTTTCTCCACTTAGAGAGTTTTCTGTCACATTTGTATACTGACATAATAGGAATTCAAATGTTTAGGTTTATTAGGTATTTTTCCGATTTTCATTTGTGTACTAGTATATGCCAGAATAGTAAACATCATAAATGCTAATCCGTTTCATTACCTAGGTATCCGATACTTTAATCCATCCATCTATTTAGCAAAAATAACCTATATTACTCATGTTTTAATAGTAATATCTTTTCATCTGGGTCAGATATTTAGTTTATTAATCGCAGTATTCAATTGCATTTGCCAGTTACTCTCTAGATAAATTCATGTTAGCTCATTTAGAGATTAGTCAGTGGTAGGTGTCATCACCTAATATATATCAATTTTACGATGCAGCTAATGGCTTTGTAGGTCTCAGTGACCGTCACATATCCTCCATTGCATGTTTTGTGTCAGTGTACCGAAGTATGTTTGATTCCTTGTTTGTGTTGTAGAGGGTCATTGCTTGTGAAAGTTCATCTTCTCTCTTCATGTTTGGAAATCTTCTTTCTTGATTCATCATGTAAATTCATTTGTGGTGTTTTTAATTTTGTAATGTGTAAATACTGTGTTGTTGTGTCTGTGTCCATTTGAGATATATGAAGTGTGATTGATGATTAGTATTAATGTTGTTTTTTCGGAGGCATATTTCTTCATGTGCGGTTCTCTTCTCTCTTGATTCTTCATGTCATTTGTCTGAGTATTGTGTAAAATGAGAGTAATTGGGTTTATAGTTTGATATGTAGAGCGATGTAAAATTGTGTTCTGATCTGTTTGTGTGAGTGGAATTGTTGCATAGGGTATATAGTGTTTTGTAGAGACATATTTCTTCATGAGACAAAATCTTCTTTCTGCATTCTTCCTGTGGTGTTAATGTAAGTGGTTTCATTTGCGGCATGTGAGTGTAGAAAATGTGTTGTATTACAGTTATCTGTAGAGGAATATACGAGTATGTATGGAGGATATGTCTTATAGATATTTCTGCCATTTTTACATCGTACATAGAGTTCTATATGTATCTGGAGATTAAGAGTTGGAATTATTCTGTCATTGAACTTTCTCGATAAGTAACATCTTGCACATTTGTACTGGAAATACGGTAACAATGTATTTTCTCCACATAGAGAGTTTTCTATCACATTTGTATACTGACATAATAGGAATTCAAATGTTTAGGTTTATTAGGTGTTTTTCCCATTTTCATTTGTATACTAATATATGCCTGAATTGTATACATCTTAAATAGTAATCCGTTTGAATACCGAGGTGTCTGTTACTTTAATCCATCCATGAACTTAGCATATAATGAGCAATATTAGACATGTTTTACTAGTAATATCTTTTCATCTGGTTCTGTTATTTAGTTTATCAATCGCAGTATGCATTTGCATATGTCAGTTACTCTCTAGATAATTTCATGTTCGCTCATTGCTAGAACAGTCAGTGGTAGGTGTCAACACGTAATATGTATTAAATGTACGATGGGAGCTAATGGCTTTGTAGGTCTCAGTGACCGTCACATATCCTCCATTGCATGTTTTGTGTCAGTGTACTGAAGTGTGTTTAATTGCTTGTTTGTGTTGTATAGAGTCTTTCCTTGTGAAAGTTGAGCTTCTCTCTTCATGTTTGGAAATCTTCTTTCTTGAATCTTCATGGAATTTAATTTTTGGTGTTTTTAATTTTGTAATGTGTAAATACTGTGTTTTTGTGTGTGTGTCCAGTTGAGAAATTTAAAGTGTGTTTGATGATTAATATTAATGTTGTATTATGGAGGCATATTTCTTCATGTGTCGTTCTCTTCTCTTTTGATTCTTCATGTTATTTGTCTGAGTATTTTGTAAAATGAGTGTAATTGGGTTTATAGTTTCATATGTAGAGTGATGTCAAATTGTGTTCTGATCTGTTTGTGTGAGTGGAATTGTAGCATAGGGTATATAGCGTTTTGTAGAGACATATTTCTTCATGGGAAAAAATCTTCTTTCTGCATTCTTCATGTAGTGTTAATGTAAGTGGTTTCATTTGTGGCGTGTGGGTGTTGAAAAGGTGCTGTATTACAGTTATCTGTAGAGAAATATACGAGTATGTATGGAGGATATGTGGTATAGATGATTCTGCCATTTTTACATCGTACGTAGAGTTCTATATGTATCTGGAGATTAAGAGTTGGATTTATTCTGTCATAGAACTTTCTCGATAATTAACATCTTGCACATTTGTTTCTGGAAACACGGTAACAATGTATTTTCTCCACATAGAGACTTTTCTGTCACATTTGTTTACTGACATAATAGGAATGCAAATGTTTAGGTTTATTAGGTATTTTTCCCATTTTCATTTGTATACTAATATATGCCAGAATGGTATACATCATAAATAGTAATCCGTTTCAATACCGAGGTGTCCGATACTTTAATCCATCCATGAACTTAGCATAAAATGAGCGATATTAGTCACGTTTTATTAGTAACATCTTTTAATCTGGTTCAGTTATTTAGTTTATTAATCGCAGAACGCAACTGCATATGTCAGTTACTCTTCAGATAAGTTCATGTTCGCTCATTGATAGAACAGTCAGTGGTAGGTGTCATGACCTAGTATGTATCAATTTTACGATCGGAGCTAATGGCTTTGTAGGTCTCAGTGACCGTCACATATCCTCCATTGCATGTTTTGTGTCAGTGTACTGAAGTGTGTTTAATTGCTTGTTTGTGTTGTATAGAGTCTTTCCTTGTGAAAGTTGAGATTCTCTCTTCATGTTTGGAAATCTTCTTTCTTGATTCTTCATGTGCTTTCATTTGTGGTGTTTTTAATTTTGTAATGTGTAAATACTGTGTTGTCGTGTCTGTGTCCATTTGAGATATTTGAAGTGTGATTGATGATTAGTATTAATGTTGTTTTTTCGGAGGCATATTTCTTCATGTGCGTTTCTCTTCTCTCTTGATTCTTCATGTCATTTGTCTGAGTGTTGTGTAATTGGGTGTATAGATTAATATGTAGAGTGATGTAAAATTGTGTTCTGATCTGTTTGTGTGAGTGGAATTGTTGCATAGGGTATATAGTGTTTGTAGAGACATATTTCTTCATGAGACAAAATCTTCTTTCTGCATTCTTCATGTAGTGTTAATGTAAGTAGTTTCATGTGTGGCGTGTGAATGTTGAAAATGTGTTCTATTACAGTTATCTGTAGAGAAATATACGAGTATGTTTGGAGGATATGTTGTATAGATGGTTCTGCCATTTTTACATCGTACATAGAGTTCTATATGTATCTGCAGACATAGAGATTGCATTTATTCTGTCTTTGAACTTTCTCGATAATTGACAGCTTGCACATTTGTTTCTGGAAACATGGTAACAATGTATTTTCTCCACTTAGAGAGTTTTCTGTCACATTTGTATACTGACATAATAGGAATTCAAATGTTTAGGTTTATTAGGTATTTTTCTCATTTTCATTTGTGTACTAGTATATGCCAGAATGGTATACATCATAAATAGTAATCCGTTTCAATACCGAGGTGTCCCATACTTTAATCCATCCATGAACATAGCAAATAATGAGTGATATTAGTCATGTTTTATTAGTAATATCTTTTCATCTGGTTCAGTTATTTAGTTTATTAATCGCAGAATGCAACTGCATATGTCAGTTACTCTTCAGATAAGTTCATGTTCGCTCATTGATAGAACAGTCAGTGGTAGGTGTCATGACCTAGTATGTATCAATTTTACGATCGGAGCTAATGGCTTTGTAGGTCTCAGTGACCGTCACATATCCTCCATTGCATGTTTTGTGTCAGTGTACTGAAGTGTGTTTAATTGCTTGTTTGTGTTGTATAGAGTCTTTGCTTGTGAAAGTTGAGCTTCTCTCTTCATGTTTGGAAATCTTCTTTCTTGATTCTTCATGTGCTTTCATTTGTGGTGTTTTTAATTTTGTAATGTGTAAATACTGTGTGATTGTGTCTGTGTCCAGTAGAGAAATTTGAAGTGTGTTTGATGATTAATATTAATGTTGTATTTTGGAAGCATATTTCTTCATGTGTGGTTCTCTTCTCTTTTGATTCTTAATGTTATTTGTCTGAGTATTGTGTAAAATGAGAGTAATTGAGTTTATAGTTTAATATGAAGTGTGATGTCAAATTCTGTTCTGATCTGTTTGTGTGAGTGGAATTGTTGTATAGCATATATAGTGTTTTATAGAGACATATTTCTTCATGAGAGAAAATCTTCTTTCTGCATTCTTACATTAGTAAGTGGTTTGATGTGTGGTGTGTGAGTGTTGAAAAGGTGTTGTATTACAGTTATCTGTAGAGAAATATACGAGTAAGTATGGAGGATATGGGGTATAGTTGGTTCTGCCATTTTCACATCGTACATAGAGTTCTATATGTACCTGGAGACATAGAGTTTGGATTTATTCTGTCATTGAACTATCTCGATAATTAACAGCTTGCACATTTGCTTCTGGAAACATGCTAACAATGTATTTTCTCCACTTAGAGAGTTTTCTGTCACATTTGTATACTGACATAATAGGAATTCAAATGTTTAGGTTTATTAGGTATTTTTCCTATTTTCATTTGTGTACTAGTATATGCCAGAATAGTAAACATCATAAATGCTAATCCGTTTCATTACCTAGGTATCCGATACTTTAATCCATCCATCTATTTAGCAAAAATAACCTATATTACTCATGTTTTAATAGTAATATCTTTTCATCTGGGTCAGATATTTAGTTTATTAATCGCAGTATTCAATTGCATTTGCCAGTTACTCTCTAGATAAATTCATGTTAGCTCATTTAGAGATTAGTCAGTGGTAGGTGTCATCACCTAATATATATCAATTTTACGATGCAGCTAATGGCTTTGTAGGTCTCAGTGACCGTCACATATCCTCCATTGCATGTTTTGTGTCAGTGTACCGAAGTATGTTTGATTCCTTGTTTGTGTTGTAGAGGGTCATTGCTTGTGAAAGTTCATCTTCTCTCTTCATGTTTGGAAATCTTCTTTCTTGATTCATCGTGTAAATTCATTTGTGGTGTTTTTAATTTTGTAATGTGTAAATACTGTGTTGTTGTGTCTGTGTCCATTTGAGATATATGAAGTGTGATTGATGATTAGTATTAATGTTGTTTTTTCGGAGGCATATTTCTTCATGTGCGGTTCTCTTCTCTCTTGATTCTTCATGTCATTTGTCTGAGTATTGTGTAAAATGAGAGTAATTGGGTTTATAGTTTGATATGTAGAGCGATGTAAAATTGTGTTCTGATCTGTTTGTGTGAGTGGAATTGTTGCATAGGGTATATAGTGTTTTGTAGAGACATATTTCTTCATGAGACAAAATCTTCTTTCTGCATTCTTCCTGTGGTGTTAATGTAAGTGGTTTCATTTGCGGCATGTGAGTGTAGAAAATGTGTTGTATTACAGTTATCTGTAGAGGAATATACGAGTATGTATGGAGGATATGTCTTATAGATATTTCTGCCATTTTTACATCGTACATAGAGTTCTATATGTATCTGGAGATTAAGAGTTGGAATTATTCTGTCATTGAACTTTCTCGATAATTAACATCTTGCACATTTGTACTGGAAATACGGTAACAATGTATTTTCTCCACATAGAGAGTTTTCTATCACATTTGTATACTGACATAATAGGAATTCAAATGTTTAGGTTTATTAGGTGTTTTTCCCATTTTCATTTGTATACTAATATATGCCTGAATTGTATACATCTTAAATAGTAATCCGTTTGAATGCCGAGGTGTCTGTTACTTTAATCCATCCATGAACTTAGCATATAATGAGCAATATTAGACATGTTTTACTAGTAATATCTTTTCATCTGGTTCTGTTATTTAGTTTATCAATCGCAGTATGCATTTGCATATGTCAGTTACTCTCTAGATAATTTCATGTTCGCTCATTGCTAGAACAGTCAGTGGTAGGTGTCAACACGTAATATGTATTAAATGTACGATGGGAGCTAATGGCTTTGTAGGTCTCAGTGACCGTCACATATCCTCCATTGCATGTTTTGTGTCAGTGTACTGAAGTGTGTTTAATTGCTTGTTTGTGTTGTATAGAGTCTTTCCTTGTGAAAGTTGAGCTTCTCTCTTCATGTTTGGAAATCTTCTTTCTTGAATCTTCATGGAATTTAATTTTTGGTGTTTTTAATTTTGTAATGTGTAAATACTGTGTTTTTGTGTGTGTGTCCAGTTGAGAAATTTAAAGTGTGTTTGATGATTAATATTAATGTTGTATTATGGAGGCATATTTCTTCATGTGTCGTTCTCTTCTCTTTTGATTCTTCATGTTATTTGTCTGAGTATTTTGTAAAATGAGTGTAATTGGGTTTATAGTTTCATATGTAGAGTGATGTCAAATTGTGTTCTGATCTGTTTGTGTGAGTGGAATTGTAGCATAGGGTATATAGCGTTTTGTAGAGACGTATTTCTTCATGGGAAAAAATCTTCTTTCTGCATTCTTCATGTAGTGTTAATGTAAGTGGTTTCATTTGTGGCGTGTGGGTGTTGAAAAGGTGCTGTATTACAGTTATCTGTAGAGAAATATACGAGTATGTATGGAGGATATGTGGTATAGATGATTCTGCCATTTTTACATCATACGTAGAGTTCTATATGTATCTGGAGATTAAGAGTTGGATTTATTCTGTCATAGAACTTTCTCGATAATTAACATCTTGCACATTTGTTTCTGGAAACACGGTAACAATGTATTTTCTCCACATAGAGACTTTTCTGTCACATTTGTTTACTGACATAATAGGAATGCAAATGTTTAGGTTTATTAGGTATTTTTCCCATTTTCATTTGTATACTAATATATGCCAGAATGGTATACATCATAAATAGTAATCCGTTTCAATACCGAGGTGTCCGATACTTTAATCCATCCATGAACTTAGCATAAAATGAGCGATATTAGTCACGTTTTATTAGTAACATCTTTTAATCTGGTTCAGTTATTTAGTTTATTAATCGCAGAACGCAACTGCATATGTCAGTTACTCTTCAGATAAGTTCATGTTCGCTCATTGATAGAACAGTCAGTGGTAGGTGTCATGACCTAGTATGTATCAATTTTACGATTGGAGCTAATGGCTTTGTAGGTCTCAGTGACCGTCACATATCCTCCATTGCATGTTTTGTGTCAGTGTACTGAAGTGTGTTTAATTGCTTGTTTGTGTTGTATAGAGTCTTTCCTTGTGAAAGTTGAGATTCTCTCTTCATGTTTGGAAATCTTCTTTCTTGATTCTTCATGTGCTTTCATTTGTGGTGTTTTTAATTTTGTAATGTGTAAATACTGTGTTGTCGTGTCTGTGTCCATTTGAGATATTTGAAGTGTGATTGATGATTAGTATTAATGTTGTTTTTTCGGAGGCATATTTCTTCATGTGCGTTTCTCTTCTCTCTTGATTCTTCATGTCATTTGTCTGAGTGTTGTGTAATTGGGTGTATAGATTAATATGTAGAGTGATGTAAAATTGTGTTCTGATCTGTTTGTGTGAGTGGAATTGTTGCATAGGGTATATAGTGTTTGTAGAGACATATTTCTTCATGAGACAAAATCTTCTTTCTGCATTCTTCATGTAGTGTTAATGTAAGTAGTTTCATGTGTGGCGTGTGAATGTTGAAAATGTGTTCTATTACAGTTATCTGTAGAGAAATATACAAGTATGTTTGGAGGATATGTTGTATAGATGGTTCTGCCATTTTTACATCGTACATAGAGTTCTATATGTATCTGCAGACATAGAGATTGCATTTATTCTGTCTTTGAACTTTCTCGATAATTGACAGCTTGCACATTTGTTTCTGGAAACATGGTAACAATGTATTTTCTCCACTTAGAGAGTTTTCTGTCACATTTGTATACTGACATAATAGGAATTCAAATGTTTAGGTTTATTAGGTATTTTTCTCATTTTCATTTGTGTACTAGTATATGCCAGAATGGTATACATCATAAATAGTAATCCGTTTCAATACCGAGGTGTCCCATACTTTAATCCATCCATGAACATAGCAAATAATGAGTGATATTAGTCATGTTTTATTAGTAATATCTTTTCATCTGGTTCAGTTATTTAGTTTATTAATCGCAGAATGCAACTGCATATGTCAGTTACTCTTCAGATAAGTTCATGTTCGCTCATTGATAGAACAGTCAGTGGTAGGTGCCATGACCTAGTATGTATCAATTTTACGATCGGAGCTAATGGCTTTGTAGGTCTCAGTGACCGTCACATATCCTCCATTGCATGTTTTGTGTCAGTGTACTGAAGTGTGTTTAATTGCTTGTTTGTGTTGTATAGAGTCTTTGCTTGTGAAAGTTGAGCTTCTCTCTTCATGTTTGGAAATCTTCTTTCTTGATTCTTCATGTGCTTTCATTTGTGGTGTTTTTAATTTTGTAATGTGTAAATACTGTGTTGTTGTGTCTGTGTCCAGTAGAGAAATTTGAAGTGTGTTTGATGATTAATATTAATGTTGTATTTTGGAAGCATATTTCTTCATGTGTGGTTCTCTTCTCTTTTGATTCTTAATGTTATTTGTCTGAGTATTGTGTAAAATGAGAGTAATTGAGTTTATAGTTTAATATGAAGTGTGATGTCAAATTCTGTTCTGATCTGTTTGTGTGAGTGGAATTGTTGTTTAGCATATATAGTGTTTTATAGAGACATATTTCTTCATGAGAGAAAATCTTCTTTCTGCATTCTTACATTAGTAAGTGGTTTGATGTGTGGTGTGTGAGTGTTGAAAAGGTGTTGTATTACAGTTATCTGTAGAGAAATATACGAGTAAGTATGGAGGATATGGGGTATAGTTGGTTCTGCCATTTTCACATCGTACATAGAGTTCTATATGTACCTGGAGACATAGAGTTTGGATTTATTCTGTCATTGAACTATCTCGATAATTAACAGCTTGCACATTTGCTTCTGGAAACATGCTAACAATGTATTTTCTCCACTTAGAGAGTTTTCTGTCACATTTGTATACTGACATAATAGGAATTCAAATGTTTAGGTTTATTAGGTATTTTTCCTATTTTCATTTGTGTACTAGTATATGCCAGAATAGTAAACATCATAAATGCTAATCCGTTTCATTACCTAGGTATCCGATACTTTAATCCATCCATCTATTTAGCAAAAATAACCTATATTACTCATGTTTTAATAGTAATATCTTTTCATCTCGGTCAGATATTTAGTTTATTAATCGCAGTATGCAATTGCATTTGCCAGTTACTCTCTAGATAAATTCATGTTAGCTCATTTAGAGATTAGTCAGTGGTAGGTGTCATCACCTAATATATATCAATTTTACGATGCAGCTAATGGCTTTGTAGGTCTCAGTGACCGTCACATATCCTCCATTGCATGTTTTGTGTCAGTGTACCGAAGTATGTTTGATTCCTTGTTTGTGTTGTAGAGGGTCATTGCTTGTGAAAGTTCATCTTCTCTCTTCATGTTTGGAAATCTTCTTTCTTGATTCATCATGTAAATTCATTTGTGGTGTTTTTAATTTTGTAATGTGTAAATACTGTGTTGTCGTGTCTGTGTCCATTTGAGATATATGAAGTGTGATTGATGATTAGTATTAATGTTGTTTTTTCGGAGGCATATTTCTTCATGTGCGGTTCTCTTCTCTCTTGATTCTTCATGTCATTTGTCTGAGTATTGTGTAAAATGAGAGTAATTGGGTTTATAGTTTGATATGTAGAGCGATGTAAAATTGTGTTCTGATCTGTTTGTGTGAGTGGAATTGTTGCATAGGGTATATAGTGTTTTGTAGAGACATATTTCTTCATGAGACAAAATCTTCTTTCTGCATTCTTCCTGTGGTGTTAATGTAAGTGGTTTCATTTGCGGCATGTGAGTGTAGAAAATGTGTTGTATTACAGTTATCTGTAGAGGAATATACGAGTATGTATGGAGGATATGTCTTATAGATATTTCTGCCATTTTTACATCGTACATAGAGTTCTAAATGTATCTGGAGATTAAGAGTTGGAATTATTCTGTCATTGAACTTTCTCGATAATTAACATCTTGCACATTTGTACTGGAAATACGGTAACAATGTATTTTCTCCACATAGAGAGTTTTCTATCACATATGTATACTGACATAATAGGAATTCAAATGTTTAGGTTTATTAGGTGTTTTTCCCATTTTCATTTGTATACTAATATATGCCAGAATTGTATACATCTTAAATAGTAATCCGTTTGAATACCGAGGTGTCTGTTACTTTAATCCATCCATGAACTTAGCATATAATGAGCAATATTAGACATGTTTTACTAGTAATATCTTTTCATGTGGTTCTGTTATTTAGTTTATCAATCGCAGTATGCATTTGCATATGTCAGTTACTCTCTAGATAATTTCATGTTCGCTCATTGCTAGAACAGTCAGTGGTAGGTGTCAACACGTAATATGTATTAAATGTACGATGGGAGCTAATGGCTTTGTAGGTCTCAGTGCCCGTCACATATCCTCCATTGCATGTTTTGTGTCAGTGTACTGAAGTGTGTTTAATTGCTTGTTTGTGTTGTATAGAGTCTTTCCTTGTGAAAGTTGAGCTTCTCTCTTCATGTTTGGAAATCTTCTTTCTTGAATCTTCATGGAATTTAATTTTTGGTGTTTTTAATTTTGTAATGTGTAAATATTGTGTTTTTGTGTGTGTGTCCAGTTGAGAAATTTAAAGTGTGTTTGATGATTAATATTAATGTTGTATTATGGAGGCATATTTCGTCATGTGTCGTTCTCTTCTCTTTTGATTCTTCATGTTATTTGTCTGAGTATTTTGTAAAATGAGTGTAATTGGGTTTATAGTTTCATATGTAGAGTGATGTCAAATTGTGTTCTGATCTGTTTGTGTGAGTGGAATTGTAGCATTGGGTATATAGCGTTTTGTAGAGACATATTTCTTCATGGGAAAATATCTTCTTTCTGCATTCTTCATGTAGTGTTAATGTAAGTGGTTTCATTTGTGGCGTGTGGGTGTTGAAAAGGTGCTGTATTACAGTTATCTGTAGAGAAATATACGAGTATGTATGGAGGATATGTGGTATAGATGATTCTGCCATTTTTACATCGTACGTAGAGTTCTATATGTATGTGGAGATTAAGAGTTGGATTTATTCTGTCATAGAACTTTCTCGATAATTAACATCTTGCACATTTGTTTCTGGAAACACGGTAACAATGTATTTTCTCCACATAGAGACTTTTCTGTCACATTTGTTTACTGACATAATAGGAATGCAAATGTTTAGGTTTATTGGGTATTTTTCCCATTTTCATTTGTATACTAATATATGCCAGAATGGTATACATCATAAATAGTAATCCGTTTCAATACCGAGGTGTCCGATACTTTAATCCATCCATGAACTTAGCATAAAATGAGCGATATTAGTCACGTTTTATTAGTAACATCTTTTAATCCGGTTCAGTTATTTAGTTTATTAATCGCAGAACGCAACTGCATATGTCAGTTACTCTTCAGATAAGTTCATGTTCGCTCATTGATAGAACAGTCAGTGGTAGGTGTCATGACCTAGTATGTATCAATTTTACGATCGGAGCTAATGGCTTTGTAGGTCTCAGTGACCGTCACATATCCTCCATTGCATGTTTTGTGTCAGTGTACTGAAGTGTGTTTAATTGCTTGTTTGTGTTGTATAGAGTCTTTCCTTGTGAAAGTTGAGATTCTCTCTTCATGTTTGGAAATCTTCTTTCTTGATTCTTCATGTGCTTTCATTTGTGGTGTTTTTAATTTTGTAATGTGTAAATACTGTGT
Source organism: Schistocerca piceifrons (assembly GCF_021461385.2). Lineage (NCBI taxonomy): Eukaryota > Metazoa > Arthropoda > Insecta > Orthoptera > Acrididae > Schistocerca > Schistocerca piceifrons. Next base: position 86,150,843 of record NC_060138.1, on the reverse strand, counting down.
TGTCGTGTCTGTGTCCATTTGAGATATTTGAAGTGTGATTGATGATTAGTATTAATGTTGTTTTTTCGGAGGCATATTTCTTCATGTGCGTTTCTCTTCTCTCTTGATTCTTCATGTCATTTGTCTGAGTGTTGTGTAATTGGGTGTATAGATTAATATGTAGAGTGATGTAAAATTGTGTTCTGATCTGTTTGTGTGAGTGGAATTGTTGCATAGGGTATATAGTGTTTGTAGAGACATATTTCTTCATGAGACAAAATCTTCTTTCTGCATTCTTCATGTAGTGTTAATGTAAGTAGTTTCATGTGTGGCGTGTGAATGTTGAAAATGTGTTCTATTACAGTTATCTGTAGAGAAATATACAAGTATGTTTGGAGGATATGTTGTATAGATGGTTCTGCCATTTTTACATCGTACATAGAGATCTATATGTATCTGCAGACATAGAGATTGCATTTATTCTGTCTTTGAACTTTCTCGATAATTGACAGCTTGCACATTTGTTTCTGGAAACATGGTAACAATGTATTTTCTCCACTTAGAGAGTTTTCTGTCACATTTGTATACTGACATAATAGGAATTCAAATGTTTAGGTTTATTAGGTATTTTTCTCATTTTCATTTGTGTACTAGTATATGCCAGAATGGTATACATCATAAATAGTAATCCGTTTCAATACCGAGGTGTCCCATACTTTAATCCATCCATGAACATAGCAAATAATGAGTGATATTAGTCATGTTTTATTAGTAATATCTTTTCATCTGGTTCAGTTATTTAGTTTATTAATCGCAGAATGCAACTGCATATGTCAGTTACTCTTCAGATAAGTTCATGTTCGCTCATTGATAGAACAGTCAGTGGTAGGTGTCATGACCTAGTATGTATCAATTTTACGATCGGAGCTAATGGCTTTGTAGGTCTCAGTGACCGTCACATATCCTCCATTGCATGTTTTGTGTCAGTGTACTGAAGTGTGTTTAATTGCTTGTTTGTGTTGTATAGAGTCTTTGCTTGTGAAAGTTGAGCTTCTCTCTTCATGTTTGGAAATCTTCTTTCTTGATTCTTCATGTGCTTTCATTTGTGGTGTTTTTAATTTTGTAATGTGTAAATACTGTGTGATTGTGTCTGTGTCCAGTAGAGAAATTTGAAGTGTGTTTGATGATTAATATTAATGTTGTATTTTGGAAGCATATTTCTTCATGTGTGGTTCTCTTCTCTTTTGATTCTTAATGTTATTTGTCTGAGTATTGTGTAAAATGAGAGTAATTGAGTTTATAGTTTAATATGAAGTGTGATGTCAAATTCTGTTCTGATCTGTTTGTGTGAGTGGAATTGTTGTATAGCATATATAGTGTTTTATAGAGACATATTTCTTCATGAGAGAAAATCTTCTTTCTGCATTCTTACATTAGTAAGTGGTTTGATGTGTGGTGTGTGAGTGTTGAAAAGGTGTTGTATTACAGTTATCTGTTGAGAAATATACGAGTAAGTATGGAGTATATGGGGTATAGTTGGTTCTGCCATTTTCACATCGTACATAGAGTTCTATATGTACCTGGAGACATAGAGTTTGGATTTATTCTGTCATTGAACTATCTCGATAATTAACAGCTTGCACATTTGCTTCTGGAAACATGGTAACAATGTATTTTCTCCACTTAGAGAGTTTTCTGTCACATTTGTATACTGACATAATAGGAATTCAAATGTTTAGGTTTATTAGGTATTTTTCCGATTTTCATTTGTGTACTAGTATATGCCAGAATAGTAAACATCATAAATGCTAATCCGTTTCATTACCTAGGTATCCGATACTTTAATCCATCCATCTATTTAGCAAAAATAACCTATATTACTCATGTTTTAATAGTAATATCTTTTCATCTGGGTCAGATATTTAGTTTATTAATCGCAGTATTCAATTGCATTTGCCAGTTACTCTCTAGATAAATTCATGTTAGCTCATTTAGAGATTAGTCAGTGGTAGGTGTCATCACCTAATATATATCAATTTTACGATGCAGCTAATGGCTTTGTAGGTCTCAGTGACCGTCACATATCCTCCATTGCATGTTTTGTGTCAGTGTACCGAAGTATGTTTGATTCCTTGTTTGTGTTGTAGAGGGTCATTGCTTGTGAAAGTTCATCTTCTCTCTTCATGTTTGGAAATCTTCTTTCTTGATTCATCGTGTAAATTCATTTGTGGTGTTTTTAATTTTGTAATGTGTAAATACTGTGTTGTTGTGTCTGTGTCCATTTGAGATATATGAAGTGTGATTGATGATTAGTATTAATGTTGTTTTTTCGGAGGCATATTTCTTCATGTGCGGTTCTCTTCTCTCTTGATTCTTCATGTCATTTGTCTGAGTATTGTGTAAAATGAGAGTAATTGGGTTTATAGTTTGATATGTAGAGCGATGTAAAATTGTGTTCTGATCTGTTTGTGTGAGTGGAATTGTTGCATAGGGTATATAGTGTTTTGTAGAGACATATTTCTTCATGAGACAAAATCTTCTTTCTGCATTCTTCCTGTGGTGTTAATGTAAGTGGTTTCATTTGCGGCATGTGAGTGTAGAAAATGTGTTGTATTACAGTTATCTGTAGAGGAATATACGAGTATGTATGGAGGATATGTCTTATAGATATTTCTGCCATTTTTACATCGTACATAGAGTTCTATATGTATCTGGAGATTAAGAGTTGGAATTATTCTGTCATTGAACTTTCTCGATAAGTAACATCTTGCACATTTGTACTGGAAATACGGTAACAATGTATTTTCTCCACATAGAGAGTTTTCTATCACATTTGTATACTGACATAATAGGAATTCAAATGTTTAGGTTTATTAGGTGTTTTTCCCATTTTCATTTGTATACTAATATATGCCTGAATTGTATACATCTTAAATAGTAATCCGTTTGAATACCGAGGTGTCTGTTACTTTAATCCATCCATGAACTTAGCATATAATGAGCAATATTAGACATGTTTTACTAGTAATATCTTTTCATCTGGTTCTGTTATTTAGTTTATCAATCGCAGTATGCATTTGCATATGTCAGTTACTCTCTAGATAATTTCATGTTCGCTCATTGCTAGAACAGTCAGTGGTAGGTGTCAACACGTAATATGTATTAAATGTACGATGGGAGCTAATGGCTTTGTAGGTCTCAGTGACCGTCACATATCCTCCATTGCATGTTTTGTGTCAGTGTACTGAAGTGTGTTTAATTGCTTGTTTGTGTTGTATAGAGTCTTTCCTTGTGAAAGTTGAGCTTCTCTCTTCATGTTTGGAAATCTTCTTTCTTGAATCTTCATGGAATTTAATTTTTGGTGTTTTTAATTTTGTAATGTGTAAATACTGTGTTTTTGTGTGTGTGTCCAGTTGAGAAATTTAAAGTGTGTTTGATGATTAATATTAATGTTGTATTATGGAGGCATATTTCTTCATGTGTCGTTCTCTTCTCTTTTGATTCTTCATGTTATTTGTCTGAGTATTTTGTAAAATGAGTGTAATTGGGTTTATAGTTTCATATGTAGAGTGATGTCAAATTGTGTTCTGATCTGTTTGTGTGAGTGGAATTGTAGCATAGGGTATATAGCGTTTTGTAGAGACATATTTCTTCATGGGAAAAAATCTTCTTTCTGCATTCTTCATGTAGTGTTAATGTAAGTGGTTTCATTTGTGGCGTGTGGGTGTTGAAAAGGTGCTGTATTACAGTTATCTGTAGAGAAATATACGAGTATGTATGGAGGATATGTGGTATAGATGATTCTGCCATTTTTACATCGTACGTAGAGTTCTATATGTATCTGGAGATTAAGAGTTGGATTTATTCTGTCATAGAACTTTCTCGATAATTAACATCTTGCACATTTGTTTCTGGAAACACGGTAACAATGTATTTTCTCCACATAGAGACTTTTCTGTCACATTTGTTTACTGACATAATAGGAATGCAAATGTTTAGGTTTATTAGGTATTTTTCCCATTTTCATTTGTATACTAATATATGCCAGAATGGTATACATCATAAATAGTAATCCGTTTCAATACCGAGGTGTCCGATACTTTAATCCATCCATGAACTTAGCATAAAATGAGCGATATTAGTCACGTTTTATTAGTAACATCTTTTAATCTGGTTCAGTTATTTAGTTTATTAATCGCAGAACGCAACTGCATATGTCAGTTACTCTTCAGATAAGTTCATGTTCGCTCATTGATAGAACAGTCAGTGGTAGGTGTCATGACCTAGTATGTATCAATTTTACGATCGGAGCTAATGGCTTTGTAGGTCTCAGTGACCGTCACATATCCTCCATTGCATGTTTTGTGTCAGTGTACTGAAGTGTGTTTAATTGCTTGTTTGTGTTGTATAGAGTCTTTCCTTGTGAAAGTTGAGATTCTCTCTTCATGTTTGGAAATCTTCTTTCTTGATTCTTCATGTGCTTTCATTTGTGGTGTTTTTAATTTTGTAATGTGTAAATACTGTGTTGTCGTGTCTGTGTCCATTTGAGATATTTGAAGTGTGATTGATGATTAGTATTAATGTTGTTTTTTCGGAGGCATATTTCTTCATGTGCGTTTCTCTTCTCTCTTGATTCTTCATGTCATTTGTCTGAGTGTTGTGTAATTGGGTGTATAGATTAATATGTAGAGTGATGTAAAATTGTGTTCTGATCTGTTTGTGTGAGTGGAATTGTTGCATAGGGTATATAGTGTTTGTAGAGACATATTTCTTCATGAGACAAAATCTTCTTTCTGCATTCTTCATGTAGTGTTAATGTAAGTAGTTTCATGTGTGGCGTGTGAATGTTGAAAATGTGTTCTATTACAGTTATCTGTAGAGAAATATACGAGTATGTTTGGAGGATATGTTGTATAGATGGTTCTGCCATTTTTACATCGTACATAGAGTTCTATATGTATCTGCAGACATAGAGATTGCATTTATTCTGTCTTTGAACTTTCTCGATAATTGACAGCTTGCACATTTGTTTCTGGAAACATGGTAACAATGTATTTTCTCCACTTAGAGAGTTTTCTGTCACATTTGTATACTGACATAATAGGAATTCAAATGTTTAGGTTTATTAGGTATTTTTCTCATTTTCATTTGTGTACTAGTATATGCCAGAATGGTATACATCATAAATAGTAATCCGTTTCAATACCGAGGTGTCCCATACTTTAATCCATCCATGAACATAGCAAATAATGAGTGATATTAGTCATGTTTTATTAGTAATATCTTTTCATCTGGTTCAGTTATTTAGTTTATTAATCGCAGAATGCAACTGCATATGTCAGTTACTCTTCAGATAAGTTCATGTTCGCTCATTGATAGAACAGTCAGTGGTAGGTGTCATGACCTAGTATGTATCAATTTTACGATCGGAGCTAATGGCTTTGTAGGTCTCAGTGACCGTCACATATCCTCCATTGCATGTTTTGTGTCAGTGTACTGAAGTGTGTTTAATTGCTTGTTTGTGTTGTATAGAGTCTTTGCTTGTGAAAGTTGAGCTTCTCTCTTCATGTTTGGAAATCTTCTTTCTTGATTCTTCATGTGCTTTCATTTGTGGTGTTTTTAATTTTGTAATGTGTAAATACTGTGTGATTGTGTCTGTGTCCAGTAGAGAAATTTGAAGTGTGTTTGATGATTAATATTAATGTTGTATTTTGGAAGCATATTTCTTCATGTGTGGTTCTCTTCTCTTTTGATTCTTAATGTTATTTGTCTGAGTATTGTGTAAAATGAGAGTAATTGAGTTTATAGTTTAATATGAAGTGTGATGTCAAATTCTGTTCTGATCTGTTTGTGTGAGTGGAATTGTTGTATAGCATATATAGTGTTTTATAGAGACATATTTCTTCATGAGAGAAAATCTTCTTTCTGCATTCTTACATTAGTAAGTGGTTTGATGTGTGGTGTGTGAGTGTTGAAAAGGTGTTGTATTACAGTTATCTGTAGAGAAATATACGAGTAAGTATGGAGGATATGGGGTATAGTTGGTTCTGCCATTTTCACATCGTACATAGAGTTCTATATGTACCTGGAGACATAGAGTTTGGATTTATTCTGTCATTGAACTATCTCGATAATTAACAGCTTGCACATTTGCTTCTGGAAACATGCTAACAATGTATTTTCTCCACTTAGAGAGTTTTCTGTCACATTTGTATACTGACATAATAGGAATTCAAATGTTTAGGTTTATTAGGTATTTTTCCTATTTTCATTTGTGTACTAGTATATGCCAGAATAGTAAACATCATAAATGCTAATCCGTTTCATTACCTAGGTATCCGATACTTTAATCCATCCATCTATTTAGCAAAAATAACCTATATTACTCATGTTTTAATAGTAATATCTTTTCATCTGGGTCAGATATTTAGTTTATTAATCGCAGTATTCAATTGCATTTGCCAGTTACTCTCTAGATAAATTCATGTTAGCTCATTTAGAGATTAGTCAGTGGTAGGTGTCATCACCTAATATATATCAATTTTACGATGCAGCTAATGGCTTTGTAGGTCTCAGTGACCGTCACATATCCTCCATTGCATGTTTTGTGTCAGTGTACCGAAGTATGTTTGATTCCTTGTTTGTGTTGTAGAGGGTCATTGCTTGTGAAAGTTCATCTTCTCTCTTCATGTTTGGAAATCTTCTTTCTTGATTCATCGTGTAAATTCATTTGTGGTGTTTTTAATTTTGTAATGTGTAAATACTGTGTTGTTGTGTCTGTGTCCATTTGAGATATATGAAGTGTGATTGATGATTAGTATTAATGTTGTTTTTTCGGAGGCATATTTCTTCATGTGCGGTTCTCTTCTCTCTTGATTCTTCATGTCATTTGTCTGAGTATTGTGTAAAATGAGAGTAATTGGGTTTATAGTTTGATATGTAGAGCGATGTAAAATTGTGTTCTGATCTGTTTGTGTGAGTGGAATTGTTGCATAGGGTATATAGTGTTTTGTAGAGACATATTTCTTCATGAGACAAAATCTTCTTTCTGCATTCTTCCTGTGGTGTTAATGTAAGTGGTTTCATTTGCGGCATGTGAGTGTAGAAAATGTGTTGTATTACAGTTATCTGTAGAGGAATATACGAGTATGTATGGAGGATATGTCTTATAGATATTTCTGCCATTTTTACATCGTACATAGAGTTCTATATGTATCTGGAGATTAAGAGTTGGAATTATTCTGTCATTGAACTTTCTCGATAATTAACATCTTGCACATTTGTACTGGAAATACGGTAACAATGTATTTTCTCCACATAGAGAGTTTTCTATCACATTTGTATACTGACATAATAGGAATTCAAATGTTTAGGTTTATTAGGTGTTTTTCCCATTTTCATTTGTATACTAATATATGCCTGAATTGTATACATCTTAAATAGTAATCCGTTTGAATGCCGAGGTGTCTGTTACTTTAATCCATCCATGAACTTAGCATATAATGAGCAATATTAGACATGTTTTACTAGTAATATCTTTTCATCTGGTTCTGTTATTTAGTTTATCAATCGCAGTATGCATTTGCATATGTCAGTTACTCTCTAGATAATTTCATGTTCGCTCATTGCTAGAACAGTCAGTGGTAGGTGTCAACACGTAATATGTATTAAATGTACGATGGGAGCTAATGGCTTTGTAGGTCTCAGTGACCGTCACATATCCTCCATTGCATGTTTTGTGTCAGTGTACTGAAGTGTGTTTAATTGCTTGTTTGTGTTGTATAGAGTCTTTCCTTGTGAAAGTTGAGCTTCTCTCTTCATGTTTGGAAATCTTCTTTCTTGAATCTTCATGGAATTTAATTTTTGGTGTTTTTAATTTTGTAATGTGTAAATACTGTGTTTTTGTGTGTGTGTCCAGTTGAGAAATTTAAAGTGTGTTTGATGATTAATATTAATGTTGTATTATGGAGGCATATTTCTTCATGTGTCGTTCTCTTCTCTTTTGATTCTTCATGTTATTTGTCTGAGTATTTTGTAAAATGAGTGTAATTGGGTTTATAGTTTCATATGTAGAGTGATGTCAAATTGTGTTCTGATCTGTTTGTGTGAGTGGAATTGTAGCATAGGGTATATAGCGTTTTGTAGAGACGTATTTCTTCATGGGAAAAAATCTTCTTTCTGCATTCTTCATGTAGTGTTAATGTAAGTGGTTTCATTTGTGGCGTGTGGGTGTTGAAAAGGTGCTGTATTACAGTTATCTGTAGAGAAATATACGAGTATGTATGGAGGATATGTGGTATAGATGATTCTGCCATTTTTACATCATACGTAGAGTTCTATATGTATCTGGAGATTAAGAGTTGGATTTATTCTGTCATAGAACTTTCTCGATAATTAACATCTTGCACATTTGTTTCTGGAAACACGGTAACAATGTATTTTCTCCACATAGAGACTTTTCTGTCACATTTGTTTACTGACATAATAGGAATGCAAATGTTTAGGTTTATTAGGTATTTTTCCCATTTTCATTTGTATACTAATATATGCCAGAATGGTATACATCATAAATAGTAATCCGTTTCAATACCGAGGTGTCCGATACTTTAATCCATCCATGAACTTAGCATAAAATGAGCGATATTAGTCACGTTTTATTAGTAACATCTTTTAATCTGGTTCAGTTATTTAGTTTATTAATCGCAGAACGCAACTGCATATGTCAGTTACTCTTCAGATAAGTTCATGTTCGCTCATTGATAGAACAGTCAGTGGTAGGTGTCATGACCTAGTATGTATCAATTTTACGATTGGAGCTAATGGCTTTGTAGGTCTCAGTGACCGTCACATATCCTCCATTGCATGTTTTGTGTCAGTGTACTGAAGTGTGTTTAATTGCTTGTTTGTGTTGTATAGAGTCTTTCCTTGTGAAAGTTGAGATTCTCTCTTCATGTTTGGAAATCTTCTTTCTTGATTCTTCATGTGCTTTCATTTGTGGTGTTTTTAATTTTGTAATGTGTAAATACTGTGTTGTCGTGTCTGTGTCCATTTGAGATATTTGAAGTGTGATTGATGATTAGTATTAATGTTGTTTTTTCGGAGGCATATTTCTTCATGTGCGTTTCTCTTCTCTCTTGATTCTTCATGTCATTTGTCTGAGTGTTGTGTAATTGGGTGTATAGATTAATATGTAGAGTGATGTAAAATTGTGTTCTGATCTGTTTGTGTGAGTGGAATTGTTGCATAGGGTATATAGTGTTTGTAGAGACATATTTCTTCATGAGACAAAATCTTCTTTCTGCATTCTTCATGTAGTGTTAATGTAAGTAGTTTCATGTGTGGCGTGTGAATGTTGAAAATGTGTTCTATTACAGTTATCTGTAGAGAAATATACAAGTATGTTTGGAGGATATGTTGTATAGATGGTTCTGCCATTTTTACATCGTACATAGAGTTCTATATGTATCTGCAGACATAGAGATTGCATTTATTCTGTCTTTGAACTTTCTCGATAATTGACAGCTTGCACATTTGTTTCTGGAAACATGGTAACAATGTATTTTCTCCACTTAGAGAGTTTTCTGTCACATTTGTATACTGACATAATAGGAATTCAAATGTTTAGGTTTATTAGGTATTTTTCTCATTTTCATTTGTGTACTAGTATATGCCAGAATGGTATACATCATAAATAGTAATCCGTTTCAATACCGAGGTGTCCCATACTTTAATCCATCCATGAACATAGCAAATAATGAGTGATATTAGTCATGTTTTATTAGTAATATCTTTTCATCTGGTTCAGTTATTTAGTTTATTAATCGCAGAATGCAACTGCATATGTCAGTTACTCTTCAGATAAGTTCATGTTCGCTCATTGATAGAACAGTCAGTGGTAGGTGCCATGACCTAGTATGTATCAATTTTACGATCGGAGCTAATGGCTTTGTAGGTCTCAGTGACCGTCACATATCCTCCATTGCATGTTTTGTGTCAGTGTACTGAAGTGTGTTTAATTGCTTGTTTGTGTTGTATAGAGTCTTTGCTTGTGAAAGTTGAGCTTCTCTCTTCATGTTTGGAAATCTTCTTTCTTGATTCTTCATGTGCTTTCATTTGTGGTGTTTTTAATTTTGTAATGTGTAAATACTGTGTTGTTGTGTCTGTGTCCAGTAGAGAAATTTGAAGTGTGTTTGATGATTAATATTAATGTTGTATTTTGGAAGCATATTTCTTCATGTGTGGTTCTCTTCTCTTTTGATTCTTAATGTTATTTGTCTGAGTATTGTGTAAAATGAGAGTAATTGAGTTTATAGTTTAATATGAAGTGTGATGTCAAATTCTGTTCTGATCTGTTTGTGTGAGTGGAATTGTTGTTTAGCATATATAGTGTTTTATAGAGACATATTTCTTCATGAGAGAAAATCTTCTTTCTGCATTCTTACATTAGTAAGTGGTTTGATGTGTGGTGTGTGAGTGTTGAAAAGGTGTTGTATTACAGTTATCTGTAGAGAAATATACGAGTAAGTATGGAGGATATGGGGTATAGTTGGTTCTGCCATTTTCACATCGTACATAGAGTTCTATATGTACCTGGAGACATAGAGTTTGGATTTATTCTGTCATTGAACTATCTCGATAATTAACAGCTTGCACATTTGCTTCTGGAAACATGGTAACAATGTATTTTCTCCACTTAGAGAGTTTTCTGTCACATTTGTATACTGACATAATAGGAATTCAAATGTTTAGGTTTATTAGGTATTTTTCCTATTTTCATTTGTGTACTAGTATATGCCAGAATAGTAAACATCATAAATGCTAATCCGTTTCATTACCTAGGTATCCGATACTTTAATCCATCCATCTATTTAGCAAAAATAACCTATATTACTCATGTTTTAATAGTAATATCTTTTCATCTCGGTCAGATATTTAGTTTATTAATCGCAGTATGCAATTGCATTTGCCAGTTACTCTCTAGATAAATTCATGTTAGCTCATTTAGAGATTAGTCAGTGGTAGGTGTCATCACCTAATATATATCAATTTTACGATGCAGCTAATGGCTTTGTAGGTCTCAGTGACCGTCACATATCCTCCATTGCATGTTTTGTGTCAGTGTACCGAAGTATGTTTGATTCCTTGTTTGTGTTGTAGAGGGTCATTGCTTGTGAAAGTTCATCTTCTCTCTTCATGTTTGGAAATCTTCTTTCTTGATTCATCATGTAAATTCATTTGTGGTGTTTTTAATTTTGTAATGTGTAAATACTGTGTTGTCGTGTCTGTGTCCATTTGAGATATATGAAGTGTGATTGATGATTAGTATTAATGTTGTTTTTTCGGAGGCATATTTCTTCATGTGCGGTTCTCTTCTCTCTTGATTCTTCATGTCATTTGTCTGAGTATTGTGTAAAATGAGAGTAATTGGGTTTATAGTTTGATATGTAGAGCGATGTAAAATTGTGTTCTGATCTGTTTGTGTGAGTGGAATTGTTGCATAGGGTATATAGTGTTTTGTAGAGACATATTTCTTCATGAGACAAAATCTTCTTTCTGCATTCTTCCTGTGGTGTTAATGTAAGTGGTTTCATTTGCGGCATGTGAGTGTAGAAAATGTGTTGTATTACAGTTATCTGTAGAGGAATATACGAGTATGTATGGAGGATATGTCTTATAGATATTTCTGCCATTTTTACATCGTACATAGAGTTCTAAATGTATCTGGAGATTAAGAGTTGGAATTATTCTGTCATTGAACTTTCTCGATAATTAACATCTTGCACATTTGTACTGGAAATACGGTAACAATGTATTTTCTCCACATAGAGAGTTTTCTATCACATATGTATACTGACATAATAGGAATTCAAATGTTTAGGTTTATTAGGTGTTTTTCCCATTTTCATTTGTATACTAATATATGCCAGAATTGTATACATCTTAAATAGTAATCCGTTTGAATACCGAGGTGTCTGTTACTTTAATCCATCCATGAACTTAGCATATAATGAGCAATATTAGACATGTTTTACTAGTAATATCTTTTCATGTGGTTCTGTTATTTAGTTTATCAATCGCAGTATGCATTTGCATATGTCAGTTACTCTCTAGATAATTTCATGTTCGCTCATTGCTAGAACAGTCAGTGGTAGGTGTCAACACGTAATATGTATTAAATGTACGATGGGAGCTAATGGCTTTGTAGGTCTCAGTGCCCGTCACATATCCTCCATTGCATGTTTTGTGTCAGTGTACTGAAGTGTGTTTAATTGCTTGTTTGTGTTGTATAGAGTCTTTCCTTGTGAAAGTTGAGCTTCTCTCTTCATGTTTGGAAATCTTCTTTCTTGAATCTTCATGGAATTTAATTTTTGGTGTTTTTAATTTTGTAATGTGTAAATATTGTGTTTTTGTGTGTGTGTCCAGTTGAGAAATTTAAAGTGTGTTTGATGATTAATATTAATGTTGTATTATGGAGGCATATTTCGTCATGTGTCGTTCTCTTCTCTTTTGATTCTTCATGTTATTTGTCTGAGTATTTTGTAAAATGAGTGTAATTGGGTTTATAGTTTCATATGTAGAGTGATGTCAAATTGTGTTCTGATCTGTTTGTGTGAGTGGAATTGTAGCATTGGGTATATAGCGTTTTGTAGAGACATATTTCTTCATGGGAAAATATCTTCTTTCTGCATTCTTCATGTAGTGTTAATGTAAGTGGTTTCATTTGTGGCGTGTGGGTGTTGAAAAGGTGCTGTATTACAGTTATCTGTAGAGAAATATACGAGTATGTATGGAGGATATGTGGTATAGATGATTCTGCCATTTTTACATCGTACGTAGAGTTCTATATGTATCTGGAGATTAAGAGTTGGATTTATTCTGTCATAGAACTTTCTCGATAATTAACATCTTGCACATTTGTTTCTGGAAACACGGTAACAATGTATTTTCTCCACATAGAGACTTTTCTGTCACATTTGTTTACTGACATAATAGGAATGCAAATGTTTAGGTTTATTGGGTATTTTTCCCATTTTCATTTGTATACTAATATATGCCAGAATGGTATACATCATAAATAGTAATCCGTTTCAATACCGAGGTGTCCGATACTTTAATCCATCCATGAACTTAGCATAAAATGAGCGATATTAGTCACGTTTTATTAGTAACATCTTTTAATCCGGTTCAGTTATTTAGTTTATTAATCGCAGAACGCAACTGCATATGTCAGTTACTCTTCAGATAAGTTCATGTTCGCTCATTGATAGAACAGTCAGTGGTAGGTGTCATGACCTAGTATGTATCAATTTTACGATCGGAGCTAATGGCTTTGTAGGTCTCAGTGACCGTCACATATCCTCCATTGCATGTTTTGTGTCAGTGTACTGAAGTGTGTTTAATTGCTTGTTTGTGTTGTATAGAGTCTTTCCTTGTGAAAGTTGAGATTCTCTCTTCATGTTTGGAAATCTTCTTTCTTGATTCTTCATGTGCTTTCATTTGTGGTGTTTTTAATTTTGTAATGTGTAAATACTGTGTTGTCGTGTCTGTGTCCATTTGAGATATTTGAAGTGTGATTGATGATTAGTATTAATGTTGTTTTTTCGGAGGCATATTTCTTCATGTGCGTTTCTCTTCTCTCTTGATTCTTCATGTCATTTGTCTGAGTGTTGTGTAATTGGGTGTATAGATTAATATGTAGAGTGATGTAAAATTGTGTTCTGATCTGTTTGTGTGAGTGGAATTGTTGCATAGGGTATATAGTGTTTGTAGAGACATATTTCTTCATGAGACAAAATCTTCTTTCTGCATTCTTCATGTAGTGTTAATGTAAGTAGTTTCATGTGTGGCGTGTGAATGTTGAAAATGTGTTCTATTACAGTTATCTGTAGAGAAATATACAAGTATGTTTGGAGGATATGTTGTATAGATGGTTCTGCCATTTTTACATCGTACATAGAGTTCTATATGTATCTGCAGACATAGAGATTGCATTTATTCTGTCTTTGAACTTTCTCGATAATTGACAGCTTGCACATTTGTTTCTGGAAACATGGTAACAATGTATTTTCTCCACTTAGAGAGTTTTCTGTCACATTTGTATACTGACATAATAGGAATTCAAATGTTTAGGTTTATTAGGTATTTTTCTCATTTTCATTTGTGTACTAGTATATGCCAGAATGGTATACATCATAAATAGTAATCCGTTTCAATACCGAGGTGTCCCATACTTTAATCCATCCATGAACATAGCAAATAATGAGTGATATTAGTCATGTTTTATTAGTAATATCTTTTCATCTGGTTCAGTTATTTAGTTTATTAATCGCAGAATGCAACTGCATATGTCAGTTACTCTTCAGATAAGTTCATGTTCGCTCATTGATAGAACAGTCAGTGGTAGGTGTCATGACCTAGTATGTATCAATTTTACGATCGGAGCTAATGGCTTTGTAGGTCTCAGTGACCGTCACATATCCTCCATTGCATGTTTTGTGTCAGTGTACTGAAGTGTGTTTAATTGCTTGTTTGTGTTGTATAGAGTCTTTGCTTGTGAAAGTTGAGCTTCTCTCTTCATGTTTGGAAATCTTCTTTCTTGATTCTTCATGTGCTTTCATTTGTGGTGTTTTTAATTTTGTAATGTGTAAATACTGTGTGATTGTGTCTGTGTCCAGTAGAGAAATTTGAAGTGTGTTTGATGATTAATATTAATGTTGTATTTTGGAAGCATATTTCTTCATGTGTGGTTCTCTTCTCTTTTGATTCTTAATGTTATTTGTCTGAGTATTGTGTAAAATGAGAGTAATTGAGTTTATAGTTTAATATGAAGTGTGATGTCAAATTCTGTTCTGATCTGTTTGTGAGAGTGGAATTGTTGTATAGCATATATAGTGTTTTATAGAGACATATTTCTTCATGAGAGAAAATCTTCTTTCTGCATTCTTACATTAGTAAGTGGTTTGATGTGTGGTGTGTGAGTGTTGAAAAGGTGTTGTATTACAGTTATCTGTAGAGAAATATACGAGTAAGTATGGAGTATATGGGGTATAGTTGGTTCTGCCATTTTCACATCGTACATAGAGTTCTATATGTACCTGGAGACATAGAGTTTGGATTTATTCTGTCATTGAACTATCTCGATAATTAACAGCTTGCACATTTGCTTCTGGAAACATGGTAACAATGTATTTTCTCCACTTAGAGAGTTTTCTGTCACATTTGTATACTGACATAATAGGAATTCAAATGTTTAGGTTTATTAGGTATTTTTCCGATTTTCATTTGTGTACTAGTATATGCCAGAATAGTAAACATCATAAATGCTAATCCGTTTCATTACCTAGGTATCCGATACTTTAATCCATCCATCTATTTAGCAAAAATAACCTATATTACTCATGTTTTAATAGTAATATCTTTTCATCTGGGTCAGATATTTAGTTTATTAATCGCAGTATTCAATTGCATTTGCCAGTTACTCTCTAGATAAATTCATGTTAGCTCATTTAGAGATTAGTCAGTGGTAGGTGTCATCACCTAATATATATCAATTTTACGATGCAGCTAATGGCTTTGTAGGTTTCAGTGACCGTCACATATCCTCCATTGCATGTTTTGTGTCAGTGTACCGAAGTATGTTTGATTCCTTGTTTGTGTTGTAGAGGGTCATTGCTTGTGAAAGTTCATCTTCTCTCTTCATGTTTGGAAATCTTCTTTCTTGATTCATCATGTAAATTCATTTGTGGTGTTTTTAATTTTGTAATGTGTAAATACTGTGTTGTTGTGTCTGTGTCCATTTGAGATATATGAAGTGTGATTGATGATTAGTATTAATGTTGTTTTTTCGGAGGCATATTTCTTCATGTGCGGTTCTCTTCTCTCTTGATTCTTCATGTCATTTGTCTGAGTATTGTGTAAAATGAGAGTAATTGGGTTTATAGTTTGATATGTAGAGCGATGTAAAATTGTGTTCTGATCTGTTTGTGTGAGTGGAATTGTTGCATAGGGTATATAGTGTTTTGTAGAGACATATTTCTTCATGAGACAAAATCTTCTTTCTGCATTCTTCCTGTGGTGTTAATGTAAGTGGTTTCATTTGCGGCATGTGAGTGTAGAAAATGTGTTGTATTACAGTTATCTGTAGAGGAATATACGAGTATGTATGGAGGATATGTCTTATAGATATTTCTGCCATTTTTACATCGTACATAGAGTTCTATATGTATCTGGAGATTAAGAGTTGGAATTATTCTGTCATTGAACTTTCTCGATAATTAACATCTTGCACATTTGTACTGGAAATACGGTAACAATGTATTTTCTCCACATAGAGAGTTTTCTATCACATTTGTATACTGACATAATAGGAATTCAAATGTTTAGGTTTATTAGGTGTTTTTCCCATTTTCATTTGTATACTAATATATGCCTGAATTGTATACATCTTAAATAGTAATCCGTTTGAATACCGAGGTGTCTGTTACTTTAATCCATCCATGAACTTAGCATATAATGAGCAATATTAGACATGTTTTACTAGTAATATCTTTTCATCTGGTTCTGTTATTTAGTTTATCAATCGCAGTATGCATTTGCATATGTCAGTTACTCTCTAGATAATTTCATGTTCGCTCATTGCTAGAACAGTCAGTGGTAGGTGTCAACACGTAATATGTATTAAATGTACGATGGGAGCTAATGGCTTTGTAGGTCTCAGTGACCGTCACATATCCTCCATTGCATGTTTTGTGTCAGTGTACTGAAGTGAGTTTAATTGCTTGTTTGTGTTGTATAGAGTCTTTCCTTGTGAAAGTTGAGCTTCTCTCTTCATGTTTGGAAATCTTCTTTCTTGAATCTTCATGGAATTTAATTTTTGGTGTTTTTAATTTTGTAATGTGTAAATACTGTGTTTTTGTGTGTGTGTCCAGTTGAGAAATTTAAAGTGTGTTTGATGATTAATATTAATGTTGTATTATGGAGGCATATTTCTTCATGTGTCGTTCTCTTCTCTTTTGATTCTTCATGTTATTTGTCTGAGTATTTTGTAAAATGAGTGTAATTGGGTTTATAGTTTCATATGTAGAGTGATGTCAAATTGTGTTCTGATCTGTTTGTGTGAGTGGAATTGTAGCATAGGGTATATAGCGTTTTGTAGAGACATATTTCTTCATGGGAAAAAATCTTCTTTCTGCATTCTTCATGTAGTGTTAATGTAAGTGGTTTCATTTGTGGCGTGTGGGTGTTGAAAAGGTGCTGTATTACAGTTATCTGTAGAGAAATATACGAGTATGTATGGAGGATATGTGGTATAGATGATTCTGCCATTTTTACATCGTACGTAGAGTTCTATATGTATCTGGAGATTAAGAGTTGGATTTATTCTGTCATAGAACTTTCTCGATAATTAACATCTTGCACATTTGTTTCTGGAAACACGGTAACAATGTATTTTCTCCACATAGAGACTTTTCTGTCACATTTGTTTACTGACATAATAGGAATGCAAATGTTTAGGTTTATTAGGTATTTTTCCCATTTTCATTTGTATACTAATATATGCCAGAATGGTATACATCATAAATAGTAATCCGTTTCAATACCGAGGTGTCCGATACTTTAATCCATCCATGAACTTAGCATAAAATGAGCGATATTAGTCACGTTTTATTAGTAACATCTTTTAATCTGGTTCAGTTATTTAGTTTATTAATCGCAGAACGCAACTGCATATGTCAGTTACTCTTCAGATAAGTTCATGTTCGCTCATTGATAGAACAGTCAGTGGTAGGTGTCATGACCTAGTATGTATCAATTTTACGATCGGAGCTAATGGCTTTGTAGGTCTCAGTGACCGTCACATATCCTCCATTGCATGTTTTGTGTCAGTGTACTGAAGTGTGTTTAATTGCTTGTTTGTGTTGTATAGAGTCTTTCCTTGTGAAAGTTGAGATTCTCTCTTCATGTTTGGAAATCTTCTTTCTTGATTCTTCATGTGCTTTCATTTGTGGTGTTTTTAATTTTGTAATGTGTAAATACTGTGTTGTCGTGTCTGTGTCCATTTGAGATATTTGAAGTGTGATTGATGATTAGTATTAATGTTGTTTTTTCGGAGGCATATTTCTTCATGTGCGTTTCTCTTCTCTCTTGATTCTTCATGTCATTTGTCTGAGTGTTGTGTAATTGGGTGTATAGATTAATATGTAGAGTGATGTAAAATTGTTTTCTGATCTGTTTGTGTGAGTGGAATTGTTGCATAGGGTATATAGTGTTTGTAGAGACATATTTCTTCATAAGACAAAATCTTCTTTCTGCATTCTTCATGTAGTGTTAATGTAAGTAGTTTCATGTGTGGCGTGTGAATGTTGAAAATGTGTTCTATTACAGTTATCTGTAGAGAAATATACGAGTATGTTTGGAGGATATGTTGTATAGATGGTTCTGCCATTTTTACATCGTACATAGAGTTCTATATGTATCTGCAGACATAGAGATTGCATTTATTCTGTCTTTGAACTTTCTCGATAATTGACAGCTTGCACATTTGTTTCTGGAAACATGGTAACAATGTATTTTCTCCACTTAGAGAGTTTTCTGTCACATTTGTATACTGACATAATAGGAATTCAAATGTTTAGGTTTATTAGGTATTTTTCTCATTTTCATTTGTGTACTAGTATATGCCAGAATGGTATACATCATAAATAGTAATCCGTTTCAATACCGAGGTGTCCCATACTTTAATCCATCCATGAACATAGCAAATAATGAGTGATATTAGTCATGTTTTATTAGTAATATCTTTTCATCTGGTTCAGTTATTTAGTTTATTAATCGCAGAATGCAACTGCATATGTCAGTTACTCTTCAGATAAGTTCATGTTCGCTCATTGATAGAACAGTCAGTGGTAGGTGTCATGACCTAGTATGTATCAATTTTACGATCGGAGCTAATGGCTTTGTAGGTCTCAGTGACCGTCACATATCCTCCATTGCATGTTTTGTGTCAGTGTACTGAAGTGTGTTTAATTGCTTGTTTGTG
Organism: Schistocerca piceifrons; assembly: GCF_021461385.2. NCBI lineage: Eukaryota > Metazoa > Arthropoda > Insecta > Orthoptera > Acrididae > Schistocerca > Schistocerca piceifrons. Next base: position 86,131,825 of record NC_060138.1, on the reverse strand, counting down.
TTGTATAGAGTCTTTGCTTGTGAAAGTTGAGTTTCTCTCTTCATGTTTGGAAATCTTCTTTCTTGATTCTTCATGTGCTTTCATTTGTGGTGTTTTTAATTTTGTAATGTGTAAATACTGTGTTGTTGTGTCTGTGTCCAGTAGAGAAATTTGAAGTGTGTTTGATGATTAATATTAATGTTGTATTTTGGAAGCATATTTCTTCATGTGTGGTTCTCTTCTCTTTTGATTCTTAATGTTATTTGTCTGAGTATTGTGTAAAATGAGAGTAATTGAGTTTATAGTTTAATATGAAGTGTGATGTCAAATTCTGTTCTGATCTGTTTGTGTGAGTGGAATTGTTGTATAGCATATATAGTGTTTTATAGAGACATATTTCTTCATGAGAGAAAATCTTCTTTCTGCATTCTTACATTAGTAAGTGGTTTGATGTGTGGTGTGTGAGTGTTGAAAAGGTGTTGTATTACAGTTATCTGTAGAGAAATATACGAGTAAGTATGGAGGATATGGGGTATAGTTGGTTCTGCCATTTTCACATCGTACATAGAGTTCTATATGTACCTGGAGACATAGAGTTTGGATTTATTCTGTCATTGAACTATCTCGATAATTAACAGCTTGCACATTTGCTTCTGGAAACATGGTAACAATGTATTTTCTCCACTTAGAGAGTTTTCTGTCACATTTGTATACTGACATAATAGGAATTCAAATGTTTAGGTTTATTAGGTATTTTTCCTATTTTCATTTGTGTACTAGTATATGCCAGAATAGTAAACATCATAAATGCTAATCCGTTTCATTACCTAGGTATCCGATACTTTAATCCATCCATCTATTTAGCAAAAATAACCTATATTACTCATGTTTTAATAGTAATATCTTTTCATCTGGGTCAGATATTTAGTTTATTAATCGCAGTATGCAATTGCATTTGCCAGTTACTCTCTAGATAAATTCATGTTAGCTCATTTAGAGATTAGTCAGTGGTAGGTGTCATCACCTAATATATATCAATTTTACGATGCAGCTAATGGCTTTGTAGGTCTCAGTGACCGTCACATATCCTCCATTGCATGTTTTGTGTCAGTGTACCGAAGTATGTTTGATTCTTGTTTGTGTTGTAGAGGGTCATTGCTTGTGAAAGTTCATCTTCTCTCTTCATGTTTGGAAATCTTCTTTCTTGATTCATCATGTAAATTCATTTGTGGTGTTTTTAATTTTGTAATGTGTAAATACTGTGTTGTCGTGTCTGTGTCCATTTGAGATATATGAAGTGTGATTGATGATTAGTATTAATGTTGTTTTTTCGGAGGCATATTTCTTCATGTGCGGTTCTCTTCTCTCTTGATTCTTCATGTCATTTGTCTGAGTATTGTGTAAAATGAGAGTAATTGGGTTTATAGTTTGATATGTAGAGCGATGTAAAATTGTGTTCTGATCTGTTTGTGTGAGTGGAATTGTTGCATAGGGTATATAGTGTTTTGTAGAGACATATTTCTTCATGAGACAAAATCTTCTTTCTGCATTCTTCCTGTGGTGTTAATGTAAGTGGTTTCATTTGCGGCATGTGAGTGTAGAAAATGTGTTGTATTACAGTTATCTGTAGAGGAATATACGAGTATGTATGGAGGATATGTCTTATAGATATTTCTGCCATTTTTACATCGTACATAGAGTTCTAAATGTATCTGGAGATTAAGAGTTGGAATTATTCTGTCATTGAACTTTCTCGATAATTAACATCTTGCACATTTGTACTGGAAATACGTAACAATGTATTTTCTCCACATAGAGAGTTTTCTATCACATATGTATACTGACATAATAGGAATTCAAATGTTTAGGTTTATTAGGTGTTTTTCCCATTTTCATTTGTATACTAATATATGCCAGAATTGTATACATCTTAAATAGTAATCCGTTTGAATACCGAGGTGTCTGTTACTTTAATCCATCCATGAACTTAGCATATAATGAGCAATATTAGACATGTTTTACTAGTAATATCTTTTCATGTGGTTCTGTTATTTAGTTTATCAATCGCAGTATGCATTTGCATATGTCAGTTACTCTCTAGATAATTTCATGTTCGCTCATTGCTAGAACAGTCAGTGGTAGGTGTCAACACGTAATATGTATTAAATGTACGATGGGAGCTAATGGCTTTGTAGGTCTCAGTGCCCGTCACATATCCTCCATTGCATGTTTTGTGTCAGTGTACTGAAGTGTGTTTAATTGCTTGTTTGTGTTGTATAGAGTCTTTCCTTGTGAAAGTTGAGCTTCTCTCTTCATGTTTGGAAATCTTCTTTCTTGAATCTTCATGGAATTTAATTTTTGGTGTTTTTAATTTTGTAATGTGTAAATATTGTGTTTTTGTGTGTGTGTCCAGTTGAGAAATTTAAAGTGTGTTTGATGATTAATATTAATGTTGTATTATGGAGGCATATTTCGTCATGTGTCGTTCTCTTCTCTTTTGATTCTTCATGTTATTTGTCTGAGTATTTTGTAAAATGAGTGTAATTGGGTTTATAGTTTCATATGTAGAGTGATGTCAAATTGTGTTCTGATCTGTTTGTGTGAGTGGAATTGTAGCATAGGGTATATAGCGTTTTGTAGAGACATATTTCTTCATGGGAAAAAATCTTCTTTCTGCATTCTTCATGTAGTGTTAATGTAAGTGGTTTCATTTGTGGCGTGTGGGTGTTGAAAAGGTGCTGTATTACAGTTATCTGTAGAGAAATATACGACTATGTATGGAGGATATGTGGTATAGATGATTCTGCCATTTTTACATCGTACGTAGAGTTCTATATGTATCTGGAGATTAAGAGTTGGATTTATTCTGTCATAGAACTTTCTCGATAATTAACATCTTGCACATTTGTTTCTGGAAACACGGTAACAATGTATTTTCTCCACATAGAGACTTTTCTGTCACATTTGTTTACTGACATAATAGGAATGCAAATGTTTAGGTTTATTGGGTATTTTTCCCATTTTCATTTGTATACTAATATATGCCAGAATGGTATACATCATAAATAGTAATCCGTTTCAATACCGAGGTGTCCGATACTTTAATCCATCCATGAACTTAGCATAAAATGAGCGATATTAGTCACGTTTTATTAGTAACATCTTTTAATCCGGTTCAGTTATTTAGTTTATTAATCGCAGAACGCAACTGCATATGTCAGTTACTCTTCAGATAAGTTCATGTTCGCTCATTGATAGAACAGTCAGTGGTAGGTGTCATGACCTAGTATGTATCAATTTTACGATCGGAGCTAATGGCTTTGTAGGTCTCAGTGACCGTCACATTCCTCCATTGCATGTTTTGTGTCAGTGTACTGAAGTGTGTTTAATTGCTTGTTTGTGTTGTATAGAGTCTTTCCTTGTGAAAGTTGAGATTCTCTCTTCATGTTTGGAAATCTTCTTTCTTGATTCTTCATGTGCTTTCATTTGTGGTGTTTTTAATTTTGTAATGTGTAAATACTGTGTTGTCGTGTCTGTGTCCATTTGAGATATTTGAAGTGTGATTGATGATTAGTATTAATGTTGTTTTTTCGGAGGCATATTTCTTCATGTGCGTTTCTCTTCTCTCTTGATTCTTCATGTCATTTGTCTGAGTGTTGTGTAATTGGGTGTATAGATTAATATGTAGAGTGATGTAAAATTGTGTTCTGATCTGTTTGTGTGAGTGGAATTGTTGCATAGGGTATATAGTGTTTTGTAGAGACATATTTCTTCATGAGACAAAATCTTCTTTCTGCATTCTTCCTGTGGTGTTAATGTAAGTGGTTTCATTTGCGGCATGTGAGTGTAGAAAATGTGTTGTATTACAGTTATCTGTAGAGGAATATACGAGTATGTATGGAGGATATGTCTTATAGATATTTCTGCCATTTTTACATCGTACATAGAGTTCTAAATGTATCTGGAGATTAAGAGTTGGAATTATTCTGTCATTGAACTTTCTCGATAATTAACATCTTGCACATTTGTACTGGAAATACGGTAACAATGTATTTTCTCCACATAGAGAGTTTTCTATCACATATGTATACTGACATAATAGGAATTCAAATGTTTAGGTTTATTAGGTGTTTTTCCCATTTTCATTTGTATACTAATATATGCCAGAATTGTATACATCTTAAATAGTAATCCGTTTGAATACCGAGGTGTCTGTTACTTTAATCCATCCATGAACTTAGCATATAATGAGCAATATTAGACATGTTTTACTAGTAATATCTTTTCATGTGGTTCTGTTATTTAGTTTATCAATCGCAGTATGCATTTGCATATGTCAGTTACTCTCTAGATAATTTCATGTTCGCTCATTGCTAGAACAGTCAGTGGTAGGTGTCAACACGTAATATGTATTAAATGTACGATGGGAGCTAATGGCTTTGTAGGTCTCAGTGCCCGTCACATATCCTCCATTGCATGTTTTGTGTCAGTGTACTGAAGTGTGTTTAATTGCTTGTTTGTGTTGTATAGAGTCTTTCCTTGTGAAAGTTGAGCTTCTCTCTTCATGTTTGGAAATCTTCTTTCTTGAATCTTCATGGAATTTAATTTTTGGTGTTTTTAATTTTGTAATGTGTAAATATTGTGTTTTTGTGTGTGTGTCCAGTTGAGAAATTTAAAGTGTGTTTGATGATTAATATTAATGTTGTATTATGGAGGCATATTTCGTCATGTGTCGTTCTCTTCTCTTTTGATTCTTCATGTTATTTGTCTGAGTATTTTGTAAAATGAGTGTAATTGGGTTTATAGTTTCATATGTAGAGTGATGTCAAATTGTGTTCTGATCTGTTTGTGTGAGTGGAATTGTAGCATAGGGTATATAGCGTTTTGTAGAGACATATTTCTTCATGGGAAAAAATCTTCTTTCTGCATTCTTCATGTAGTGTTAATGTAAGTGGTTTCATTTGTGGCGTGTGGGTGTTGAAAAGGTGCTGTATTACAGTTATCTGTAGAGAAATATACGAGTATGTATGGAGGATATGTGGTATAGATGATTCTGCCATTTTTACATCGTACGTAGAGTTCTATATGTATGTGGAGATTAAGAGTTGGATTTATTCTGTCATAGAACTTTCTCGATAATTAACATCTTGCACATTTGTTTCTGGAAACACGGTAACAATGTATTTTCTCCACATAGAGACTTTTCTGTCACATTTGTTTACTGACATAATAGGAATGCAAATGTTTAGGTTTATTGGGTATTTTTCCCATTTTCATTTGTATACTAATATATGCCAGAATGGTATACATCATAAATAGTAATCCGTTTCAATACCGAGGTGTCCGATACTTTAATCCATCCATGAACTTAGCATAAAATGAGCGATATTAGTCACGTTTTATTAGTAACATCTTTTAATCCGGTTCAGTTATTTAGTTTATTAATCGCAGAACGCAACTGCATATGTCAGTTACTCTTCAGATAAGTTCATGTTCGCTCATTGATAGAACAGTCAGTGGTAGGTGTCATGACCTAGTATGTATCAATTTTACGATCGGAGCTAATGGCTTTGTAGGTCTCAGTGACCGTCACATATCCTCCATTGCATGTTTTGTGTCAGTGTACTGAAGTGTGTTTAATTGCTTGTTTGTGTTGTATAGAGTCTTTCCTTGTGAAAGTTGAGATTCTCTCTTCATGTTTGGAAATCTTCTTTCTTGATTCTTCATGTGCTTTCATTTGTGGTGTTTTTAATTTTGTAATGTGTAAATACTGTGTTGTCGTGTCTGTGTCCATTTGAGATATTTGAAGTGTGATTGATGATTAGTATTAATGTTGTTTTTTCGGAGGCATATTTCTTCATGTGCGTTTCTCTTCTCTCTTGATTCTTCATGTCATTTGTCTGAGTGTTGTGTAATTGGGTGTATAGATTAATATGTAGAGTGATGTAAAATTGTGTTCTGATCTGTTTGTGTGAGTGGAATTGTTGCATAGGGTATATAGTGTTTGTAGAGACATATTTCTTCATGAGACAAAATCTTCTTTCTGCATTCTTCATGTAGTGTTAATGTAAGTAGTTTCATGTGTGGCGTGTGAATGTTGAAAATGTGTTCTATTACAGTTATCTGTAGAGAAATATACGAGTATGTTTGGAGGATATGTTGTATAGATGGTTCTGCCATTTTTACATCGTACATAGAGTTCTATATGTATCTGCAGACATAGAGATTGCATTTATTCTGTCTTTGAACTTTCTCGATAATTGACAGCTTGCACATTTGTTTCTGGAAACATGGTAACAATGTATTTTCTCCACTTAGAGAGTTTTCTGTCACATTTGTATACTGACATAATAGGAATTCAAATGTTTAGGTTTATTAGGTATTTTTCTCATTTTCATTTGTGTACTACTATATGCCAGAATGGTATACATCATAAATAGTAATCCGTTTCAATACCGAGGTGTCCCATACTATAATCCATCCATGAACATAGCATATAATGAGTGATATTAGTCATGTTTTATTAGTAATATCTTTTCATCTGGTTCAGTTATTTAGTTTATTAATCGCAGAATGCAACTGCATATGTCAGTTACTCTTCAGATAAGTTCATGTTCGCTCATTGATAGAACAGTCAGTGGTAGGTGTCATGACCTAGTATGTATCAATTTTACGATCGGAGCTAATGGCTTTGTAGGTCTCAGTGACCGTCACATATCCTCCATTGCATGTTTTGTGTCAGTGTACTGAAGTGTGTTTAATTGCTTGTTTGTGTTGTATAGAGTCTTTGCTTGTGAAAGTTGAGCTTCTCTCTTCATGTTTGGAAATCTTCTTTCTTGATTCTTCATGTGCTTTCATTTGTGGTGTTTTTAATTTTGTAATGTGTAAATACTGTGTTGTCGTGTCTGTGTCCAGTTGAGATATTTGAAGTGTAATTGATGATTAGTATTAATGTGGTTTTTTCGGAGGCATATTTCATCATGTGCGTTTCTCTTCTCTCTTCATTCTTCATGTCATTTGTCTGAGTATTGTGTAATTGGGTGTATAGATTAATATGTAGAGTGATGCAAAATTGTGTTCTGATCTGTTTGTGTGAGTGGTATTGTTGCATAGGGTTAATAGTGTTTGTAGAGACTTATTTCTTCATGAGACAAAATCTTCTTTCTGCATTCTTCATTTAGTGTTAATGTAAGTAGTTTCATGTGTGGCGTGTGAATGTTGAAAATGTGTTCTATTACAGTTATCTGTAGAGAAATATATGAGTATGTTTGGAGGATATGTTGTATAGATGGTTCTGCCATTTTTACATCGTACATAGAGTTCTATATGTATCTGGAGACATAGAGATTGCATTTATTCTGTCTTTGAACTTTCTCGATAATTGACAGCTTGCACATTTGTTTCTGGAAACATGGTAACAATGTATTTTCTCCACTTAGAGAGTTTTCTGTCACATTATTATACTGACATAATAGGAATTCAAATGTTTAGGTTTATTAGGTATTTCTCCCATTTTCATTTGTGTACTAGTATATGCCAGAATAGTAAACATCATAAATGCTAATCCGTTTCATTACCTCCGTGTCCGATACTTTTATCCATCCATCAATTTAACAAAAATAACCTATATTATTCATGTTTTAATAGTAATATCGTTTCATCTGGGTCAGATATTTACTTTATTAATCGCAGTATGCAATTGCATTTGCCAGTTACTCTCTAGATAAATTCATATTAGCTCATTTAGAGAATAGTCAGTGGTAGGTGTCATCACCTAATATGTATCAATTTTACGATGCAGCTAATGGCTTTGTAGGTCTCAGTGACCGTCACATATTCTCCATTGCATGTTTTGTGTCAGTGTACCGAAGTATGTTTGATTCCTTGTTTGTGTTGTAGAGAGTCATTGCTTGTGAAAGTTCATCTTCTCTCTTCATGTTTGGAAATCTTCTTTCTTGATTCATCATGTAAATTCATTTGTGGTGTTTTTAATTTTGTAATGTGTAAATACTGTGTTGTCGTGTCTGTGTCCAGTTGAGATATTTGAAGTGTGATTGATGATTAGTATTAATGTTGTTTTTTCGGAGGCATATTTCTTCATGTGCGGTTCTCTTCTCTCTTGATTCTTCATGTCATTTGTCTGAGTATTGTGTAATTTGGTGTATAGATTAATAAGTAGAGTGATGTAAAATTGTGGTCTGATCTGTTTGTGTGAGTGGAATTGTTGCATAGGGTATATAGTGTTTTGTAGAGACAAATTTCTTCATGAGACAAAATTTTCTTTCTGCATTCTTCATGTAGTGTTAATGTAAGTAGTTTCATGTGTGGCGTGTGAGTGTTGAGAAGGTGTTCTATTACAGTTATCTGTAGAGAAATATACGAGTATGTTTGGAGGATATGTTGTATAGAGGGTTCTGCCATTTTTACATTGTACATAGAGTTCTATAGGTACCTGGAGACATAGAGTTTGGATTTATTCTGTCATTGAACTATCTCGATAATTAACAGCTTGCACATTTGTTTCCGGAAACACGGTAACAATATATTTTCTCCACATAGAGATTTTCTATCACATTTGTATACTGACATAATAGGAATTCAAATGTTTATGTGTATTAGGTATTTTTCCCATTTTCATTTGTATACTAATACATGCCAGAATTGTATTCATCATAAACGGTAATCCGTTTCAATACCAAGGTGTCCCATACTTTAATCCATCCATGAACTTAGCAAGTAATGAGCGATATTAGACATGTTTTATTAGTAATATCTTTTCATCTGGTTCAGTTATTTAGTTTATTAATCGCGGTATGCAACTGCATATGTCAGTTACTCTCAAGATAAGTTCATGTTCGCTCATTGATAGAACAGTGAGTGGTAGGTGTCATCACCTAGCATGTATCAATTTTACGATCGGAGCTAATGGCTTTGTAGGTCTCAGTGACCGTCACATATCCTCCATTGCATGTTTTGTGTCAGTGTACTGAAGTGTGTCTAATTGCTTGTTTGTGTTGTATAGAGTCTATTCTTGTGAAAGATGAGCTTCTCTCTTCATGTTTGGAAATCTTCTTTCTTGATTCTTCATGTGATTTCATTTGTGGTGTTTTTAATTTTGTAATGTGTAAATACTGTGTTGTTGTGTCTGTGTCCAAGAGAGAAATTTGAAGTGTGTTTGATGATTATTATTAATGTTGTATTGTGGAAGCATATTTCTTCATGTGTGGTTCTCTTCTCTTTTGATTCTTAATGTTATTTGTCTGAGTATTGTGTAAAATGAGAGTAATTGAGTTTATAGTTTAATATGAAGAGTGATGTCAAATTCTGTTCTGATCTGTTTGTGTGAGTGGAATTGTTGTATAGCATATATAGTGTTTTATAGAGACATATTTCTTCATGAGAGAAAATCTTCTTTCTGCATTCTTACATTAGTAAGTGGTTTGATGTGTGGTGTGTGAGTGTTGAAAAGGTGTTGTATTACAGTTATCTGCAGAGAGATATACGAGTAAGTATGGAGGATATGGGGTATAGATGGTTATGCCATTCTCACAACGTACATAGAGTTCTATATGTACCTGGAGACATAGAGTTTGGATTTATTCTGTCATTGAACTATCTCGATAATTAACAGCTTGCACATTAGTTTCTGGAAACATGGTAACAATGTATTTTCTCCACTTAGAGAGTTTTCTGTCACATTTGTATACTGACATAATAGGAATTCAAATGTTTAGGTTTATTAGGTATTTTTCTCATTTTCATTTGTGTACTAGTATATGCCAGAATGGTATACATCATAAATAGTAATCCGTTTCAATACCGAGGTGTCCCATACTTTAATCCATCCATGAACATAGCATATAATGAGTGATATTAGTCATGTTTTATTAGTAATATCTTTTCATCTGGTTCAGTTATTTAGTTTATTAATCGCAGAATGCAACTGCATATGTCAGTTACTCTTCAGATAAGTTCATGTTCGCTCATTGATAGAACAGTCAGTGGTAGGTGTCATGACCTAGTATGTATCAATTTTACGATCGGAGCTAATGGCTTTGTAGGTCTCAGTGACCGTCACATATCCTCCATTGCATGTTTTGTGTCAGTGTACTGAAGTGTGTTTAATTGCTTGTTTGTGTTGTATAGAGTCTTTGCTTGTGAAAGTTGAGTTTCTCTCTTCATGTTTGGAAATCTTCTTTCTTGATTCTTCATGTGCTTTCATTTGTGGTGTTTTTAATTTTGTAATGTGTAAATACTGTGTTGTCGTGTCTGTGTCCAGTTGAGATATTTGAAGTGTAATTGATGATTAGTATTAATGTGGTTTTTTCGGAGGCATATTTCATCATGTGCGTTTCTCTTCTCTCTTCATTCTTCATGTCATTTGTCTGAGTATTGTGTAATTGGGTGTATAGATTAATATGTAGAGTGATGCAAAATTGTGTTCTGATCTGTTTGTGTGAGTGGTATTGTTGCATAGGGTAAATAGTGTTTGTAGAGACTTATTTCTTCATGAGACAAAATCTTCTTTCTGCATTCTTCATTTAGTGTTAATGTAAGTAGTTTCATGTGTGGCGTGTGAATGTTGAAAATGTGTTCTATTACAGTTATCTGTAGAGAAATATACGAGTATGTTTGGAGGATATGTTGTATAGATGGTTCTGCCATTGTTACATCGTACATAGAGTTCTATATGTATCTGGAGACATAGAGATTGCATTTATTCAGTCTTTGAACTTTCTCGATAATTGACAGCTTGCACATTTGTTTCTGGAAACATGGTAACAATGTATTTTCTCCACTTAGAGAGTTTTCTGTCACATTATTATACTGACATAATAGGAATTCAAATGTTTAGGTTTATTAGGTATTTCTCCCATTTTCATTTGTGTACTAGTATATGCCAGAATAGTAAACATCATAAATGCTAATCCGTTTCATTACCTCCGTGTCCGATACTTTTATCCATCCATCAATTTAACAAAAATAACCTATATTATTCATGTTTTAATAGTAATATCGATTCATCTGGGTCAGATATTTACTTTATTAACCGCAGTATGCAATTGCATTTGCCAGTTACTCTCTAGATAAATTCATATTAGCTCATTTAGAGATTAGTCAGTGGTAGGTGTCATCACCTAATATGTATCAATTTTACGATGCAGCTAATGGCTTTGTAGGTCTCAGTGACCGTCACATATTCTCCATTGCATGTTTTGTGTCAGTGTACCGAAGTATGTTTGATTCCTTGTTTGTGTTGTAGAGAGTCATTGCTTGTGAAAGTTCATCTTCTCTCTTCATGTTTGGAAATCTTCTTTCTTGATTCATCATGTAAATTCATTTGTGGTGTTTTTAATTTTGTAATGTGTAAATACTGTGTTGTCGTGTCTGTGTCCAGTTGAGATATTTGAAGTGTGATTGATGATTAGTATTAATGTTGTTTTTTCGGAGGCATATTTCTTCATGTGCGGTTCTCTTCTCTCTTGATTCTTCATGTCATTTGTCTGAGTATTGTGTAATTTGGTGTATAGATTAATAAGTAGAGTGATGTAAAATTGTGGTCTGATCTGTTTGTGTGAGTGGAATTGTTGCATAGGGTATATAGTGTTTTGTAGAGACAAATTTCTTCATGAGACAAAATTTTCTTTCTGCATACTTCATGTAGTGTTAATGTAAGTAGTTTCATGTGTGGCGTGTGCGTGTTGAAAAGGTGTTCTATTACAGTTATCTGTAGAGAAATATACGAGTATGTTTGGAGGATATGTTGTATAGAGGGTTCTGCCATTTTTACATTGTACATAGAGTTCTATAGGTACCTGGAGACATAGAGTTTGGATTTATTCTGTCATTGAACTATCTCGATAATTAACAGCTTGCACATTTGTTTCTGGAAACACGGTAACAATATATTTTCTCCACATAGAGATTTTCTATCACATTTGTATACTGACATAATAGGAATTCAAATGTTTATGTGTATTAGGTATTTTTCCCATTTTCATTTGTATACTAATACATGCCAGAATTGTATTCATCATAAACAGTAATCCGTTTCAATACCAAGGTGTCCCATACTTTAATCCATCCATGAACTTAGCATATAATGAGGGATATTAGACATGTTTTATTAGTAATATCTTTTCATCTGGTTCAGTTATTTAGTTTATTAATCGCGGTATGCAACTGCATATGAAAGTTGCTCTCAAGATAAGTTCATGTTCGCTCATTGATAGAACAGTGAGTGGTAGGTGTCATCACCTAGCATGTATCAATTTTACGATCGGAGCTAATGGCTTTGTAGGTCTCAGTGACCGTCACATATCCTCCATTGCATGTTTTGTGTCAGTGTACTGAAGTGTGTCTAATTGCTTGTTTGTGTTGTATAGAGTCTATTCTTGTGAAAGATGAGCTTCTCTCTTCATGTTTGGAAATCTTCTTTCTTGATTCTTCATGTGATTTCATTTGTGGTGTTTTTAATTTTGTAATGTGTAAATACTGTGTTGTTGTGTCTGTGTCCAGTAGAGAAATTTGAAGTGTGTTTGATGATTATTATTAATGTTGTATTGTGGAAGCATATTTCTTCATGTGTGGTTCTCTTCTCTTTTGATTCTTAATGTTATTTGTCTGAGTATTGTGTAAAATGAGAGTAATTGAGTTTATAGTTTAATATGAAGAGTGATGTCAAATTCTGTTCTGATCTGTTTGTGTGAGTGGAATTGTTGTATAGCATATATAGTGTTTTATAGAGACATATTTCTTCATGAGAGAAAATCTTCTTTCTGCATTCTTACATTAGTAAGTGGTTTGGTGTGTGGTGTGTGAGTGTTGAAAAGGTGTTGTATTACAGTTATCTGCAGAGAAATATACGAGTAAGTATGGAGGATATGGGGTATAGATGGTTCTGCCATTCTCACAACGTACATAGAGTTCTATATGTACCTGGAGACATAGAGTTTGGATTTATTCTGTCATTGAACTATCTCGATAATTAACAGCTTGCACATTAGTTTCTGGAAACATGGTAACAATGTATTTTCTCCACTTAGAGAGTTTTCTGTCACATTTGTATACTGACATAATAGGAATTCAAATGTTTAGGTTTATTAGGTATTTTTCCCATTTTCATTTGTGTACTAGTATATGCCAGAATAGTAAACATCATAAATGCTAATCCGTTTCATTACCTCCGTGTCCCATACTTTAATCCATCCATCAATTTAACAAAAGTAACCTATATTATTCATGTTTTAGTAGTAATATCGTTTCATCTGGGTCAGATGTTTACTTTATTAATCGCAGTATGCAATTGCATTTGCCAGTTACTCTCTAGATAAATTCATGTTAGCTGATTTAGAGATTAGTCAGTGGTAGGTGTCATCACCTAATATGTATCAATTTTACGATGCAGCTAATGGCTTTGTAGGTCTCAGTGACCGTCACATATCCTCCATTGCATGTTTTGTGTCAGTGTACCGAAGTATGTTTGATTCTTTGTTTGTGTTGTATAGAGTCTTTGTTTGTGAAAGTTAATCTTCTCTCTTCCTGTTTGGAAACTTTCTTTCTTGATTCTTCATGTAATTTGATTTTTGGTGTTTTTAATTTTGTAATGTGTACATACTGTGTTGTTGTGTATGTGTCCAGTAGAAAAATTTGAGGTGTGTTTGATGATTAATATTAATGTTGTATTTTGGAGGCATATTTCTTCATGTGCGGTTCTCTTCTCTCTTTATTCTTCATGTCATTTGTCTGAGTAGTGTGAAAAATGAGTGTAATTGGATTTTTAGTTTCATAAGTCAAGTGATGTAAAGTTCTGATCTGATCTGTCTGTGTGGGTGGAATTGTTCTATAGAGTATATAGTGTTTTGTAGAGACATATTTCTTCAAGAGACAAAATCTTCTTTCTGCATTCTTCATGTAGTGTTAATGTAAGTATTTTGATATGTGGAGTGTGTGTGTTGAATAGGTGTTGTATTGCAGTTATATTTAGAGGAATATACTAGTATGTATTGAGAATATGTGGTATGGATAGTTCTGCCACTGTTACATGGTACATTGAGTTCTATATGTATTTGGAGACATAGAGTTGAATTTATTCTGTCATTTAACTTTCTCAATAACTTACAGCTTCCACATTTGTTTCTGGAAGCATGGTAATAATGTATTTTTTCCACATAGAGAGTTTCCTGGGACACTAGTGTACTGCCAAAATAGAAATTAAAATGGTTAGGTTAATTAGGTTTTTCCCATTTTCATTTGTATACTAATATATGCCAGAACTCTATACATCATAAATGCTAATCTGTTTCAATACCGAGGTGTCCAATACTTTAATCCATGCATGAAAATATCATATAGTGAGCTATATTAGTCATGTTTTGTTAGTAATATCTTTTCATCTAGTTCAGTTATTTACTTTAGATAAATACATGTTCGCTCATTGATAGAACAGTCAGTGGTAGGTGTCATCACCTAGTATTAATCAATTTTACGATCGGAGCTAATGGCTTTGTAGGTCTCAGTGACTGTCACATATTCTCCATTGCATGTTTTGTGTCAGTGTACTGAAGTGTGTTTAATTGCTTGTTTGTGTTGTATAGAGTCTTTGTTTGTGAAAGTTAATCTTCTCTCTTCCTGTTTGGAAACTTTCTTTCTTGATTCTTCATGTAATTTGATTTTTGGTGTTTTTAATTTTGTAATGTGTACATACTGTGTTGTTGTGTATGTGTCCAGTAGAAAAATTTGAGGTGTGTTTGATGATTAATATTAATGTTGTATTTTGGAGGCATATTTCTTCATGTGCGGTTCTCTTCTCTCTTTATTCTTCATGTCATTTGTCTGAGTAGTGTGAAAAATGAGTGTAATTGGATTTTTAGTTTCATAAGTCAAGTGATGTAAAGTTCTGATCTGATCTGTCTGTGTGGGTGGAATTGTTCTATAGAGTATATAGTGTTTTGTAGAGACATATTTCTTCAAGAGACAAAATCTTCTTTCTGCATTCTTCATGTAGTGTTAATGTAAGTATTTTGATATGTGGAGTGTGTGTGTTGAATAGGTGTTGTATTGCAGTTATATTTAGAGGAATATACTAGTATGTATTGAGAATATGTGGTATGGATAGTTCTGCCACTGTTACATGGTACATTGAGTTCTATATGTATTTGGAGACATAGAGTTGAATTTATTCTGTCATTTAACTTTCTCAATAACTTACAGCTTCCACATTTGTTTCTGGAAGCATGGTAATAATGTATTTTTTCCACATAGAGAGTTTCCTGGGACACTAGTGTACTGCCAAAATAGAAATTAAAATGGTTAGGTTAATTAGGTTTTTCCCATTTTCATTTGTATACTAATATATGCCAGAACTCTATACATCATAAATGCTAATCTGTTTCAATACCGAGGTGTCCAATACTTTAATCCATGCATGAAAATATCATATAGTGAGCTATATTAGTCATGTTTTGTTAGTAATATCTTTTCATCTAGTTCAGTTATTTACTTTAGATAAATACATGTTCGCTCATTGAGAGAACAGTCAGTGGTAGGTGTCATCACCTAATATGTATCAATTTTAAGATGCAGCTAATGGCTTTGTAGGTCTCAGTGACTGTCACATATCCTCCATTGCACGTTTTGTGTCAGTGTACTGAAGTGTGCTTGGATGCTTGTTTGTGTTGTGTAGAGTAATTGTTTGTGGAAGTTCATCTTCTCTCTTCATGTTTAGTAATGTTCTTTCATGATTCTTCATGTAATTTCATTTTTGATGTTTTTAATTTTGTATTGTGTAAATACTGTGTAAGAGGGATCTGTTGTATGAATGCATTGTGTTTTTGTTTCAGTGTCCGGTTGAGATATTTGAAATGTGTTTGATGGTAAGTATTAATGTTGTATTTCGGAGGCATATTTTTTCATGTGCAGTTCTCTTCTCTCTTGACTCTTCATATCATTTGACTGAGTATGTGAAATATTACTGTCATTTAGTTTATAGTTTCTTATGTAGAGTGATTCTAAAGTTGTGTTCCTATCTGTTTGTGTGAGCTGATTTTTTGTATAGTGTATATATTGTTTTGTGGAGACATACTGCTTGATGTGATAAAATCTTTTTCCTGCATTCTTCATGAGTTGTTAATGTAAGTGGTTTAACATGTGCACTGTCATTGCTGAGATTATGCTGTATTGCAGTTTTCTGTAGAGTAACATACGAGTGTCTCAATGGGCTAAATGTGCCAACAGTTTTGGTGACTAATTTTGATTATGTGTACTGTGTAAATCTGCATTTTTTAGTTAGAAAAGTTATTAGCCTTGCTTTATGCTAGTGAGCTGGTTCCATTGAATGCCCCATATATTATTGTAAGTGGATTAATAGTTATTCTAGAGCAGAGGATTACTATGGTCTCTCAAATTAAGGTATTAAGTACTTCAGAAATGAAATTGTAACACCATTGACGAAAATACTCAACAAAATCGAAAATGAAGATTATTATCTGGAATGTTTAACAATATCTGTAGTTAAACCAGTACATAAATAAGGAGATATTGCATCACCAGGTATCTGTTGACCAATATCACTTATACCCATAATATGAAAATTAATAGAATTCTGCATGAATAAGCAGATGAATCAATATTTTGAACATAATGATATACTCTCTTCCTCACAGTATAATTTCAGATCTAGCCTTTGTACAGTCTAAACAGTTGAGAGTATGCTAGCAAAAACATACAATTGTTCTGAAAATAAAGATAACTGTGCAACATTGTTGGACCTCAGGAAAGCTTTTGATATGGTCGCCCACAATATTATCATTAAAAAACTCTACCACTAAGGAGTAGGAGAGAATGCTCTATGCCTAATGCAGTCATACTTGGATAATAGAAAAAGGTAAATAATCTGATGTCAGAATGTCTCCCAGTTGTAAAGTGGGTACCTCAAGGATCTGTCCTTCGACCTTTTCTTTTCATTATTTATATATATGATTCACCTGCAGTTGTATCGTGTATGTAGTGCTATATGCTGATGACACAACACTCACCACATTTGATACCAATCTTGAAAATGTGCAACACAGCATGGCAGTGGCAATGGAGAGGGGCATTACTTGGTTTGAGGCAAATGTACTGCAGAAGAATGATAGTAAAACTGAAGCTGTTGTATTCAACCTGAATGCTCCCAGTCATGGTAACAAAACAGTAAAATTAGTAGGATTTCGTATAGATAAAAAGCTCAGCTGAAATACTCACACAGGGAAAATACGTGGCAAATTGGCACTTGCCATATATCTGCTGTATCAGCTGAGGAGCAGTGTCAGTAAAGAACTTCTGTTATATGCGTATTTTGCATTCTTCCATTCGCACCTGAGTTATGGAATACAATAATGGGGCAATTGCGTAGGCTCAAAATTAGGGTTTAAATGGCAAAGGAAAGCCATAAGGTGCATATCGTAATTTAGCCCTTGTGAATCATGTCGAGATCAATGACAGTGCCTGGCCTGTATATTTACAACTTCCTTGTCTTCATTAAAGAGAATCTGACTTGACTTAAGGAGAACAGTTCATGACCATAACATGAGAAGTGGACATACCATTAATATGCCATATGCTAGGCTTGCAAAGAGACACAACAGCTACACATCTTGGTCCTGTCTACTTCAACAAATTACCTGAAAATGCCTACACAGTGCCAGTAAATAAATTTAAAACTAGTCTTTAAAGGTGGATCAAAAGTAAAGTAATTTACTCTGATCAAGAGTTCCTTGAGTATGTGACAAATGACCCACTTTGCTTATGAGAATGAATTATAAATTAACTGCAAACTATACTTATGCCACACTGTGCAACTATTTTATTACTGTTTCATGTACTTATTGTTAATTATCTGTTGGATTATTTATTTGTCATTCACTGAACTATGTAATTCATTTATCTTGTAATTGAGCAATTAGGAAACTTCTTGTTGTTATTTACATTTGCACAAATATATATTGCATCTGTCCTTGATTATTATATTGTAGTTAATAACATTTGTCATGTCGATGATTATTATTGTTGTTATTATTATGTATACACTGACGACACCAATTGCATGTAAATACGCTCAATGGTGGAATAAAAAATTTCTATTTGTAGGTCACTAGCTTTGAATCTTTCGGCTGTGTTATGTCATAAGTATGTACAAGAAATAAACATTGCCCAAGAATGCTTTCCCAGGGGGACTTCATAGTTGAGTCATGTATTCCAGTTTTATTATTAGGATCTTACCTTCATTTTTATAATGTACGTTTGCACACTGTCTTCTGTCATTGAGATACGAAATAAAAAATTTGCTGCCACTCCTATTATGTGATAAGGTTCTAATGTGAATAAAATTATTCCATGATCACTGAATCAAAGGCCTTAGCCAGATGTAGAAAAGTTCCAATTACTTTGTTTCCTTATTTTCAATATTTCACATTCTGTTACATCCATTAAGACGAAAATGAATTACTTGTTTAAGATGAAATTATTTGTGCTGTTGATTCATCAGTTTTCTTTGTATGCCTTACTAAAATCCTCTTTCATAATGTTTTACTAATATTACTGGATTCACTTATCTGTTCAGTGTGTTACTGTGAATTTAGAATGTTCAGAGATATCTCAAGTGTCCTACATTTTATAAATAAGCTTTCCACCTCATGGACATTTATGAAAACGTATAATGGAATCATAGTTTCTCTGTCTAAATAAGATATAAATCATGAAGCACTACTCGTCCAGCAAAATTTCTTTGTTTGTACATTAAAGCTCAAACATTACTTTCGTAATTCATTTACCTGTACTAGAGGGCTGATCAGTAAAACTTATATGATACTGCAAATGTTATGCTTAATCTCTTAAAATAACTTAACAACCACAACTTGTCATAGAGTAAAAAAACAGCAATGACAATTCTGCATATGGGGAAATGTGATTTTATCATTTGCACATGTGGCTGCAAAATCCATTTGAACAAAACATTTAATTTTTGATGAATGGGCAATATATAATATTCTGTGATGTTGTCATGTTGGTCTTCGTACCAAAGACTGATTTAATGCACCTATCCCCAGTAGTCTGTCCTGTGCACATATCTGCATGGATACTCCTGCTACAGACCACCCTCCCTCCGCCCCATCCCTCCCTGCATTTTCTGCAATTAGAACATTGACAATCCCTTGTGCATCAAGATGTTCTGTATCAGCATATCTCTTTCTTTAGTCTGGTTGTGCCATAAATTTCTTTTTACCTCAATTTGATTCAGTACATTCTCATTAGTTACATGATCTACCCTTCTAATCTTTAGCTTTCTCCTGTAGGTTTACTTTTATAAGCTGTTATTTTCTTCTTGTCTGAACCACTTATTATTAGAGTTTCACTTCTATACAAGGCTGCACTCCAGACAAATATGCTCAGAAAAGATTTCCTAAGATTTAAATTTATACGATATTGTGGTGCTTGTGTTGTTATGAAGAACAATATAATGTTCCTTCAGATATGCAAGTATGTCTCAAGGAAAACTTACAGCAGCAACTTCAGCTGTTATGAAATACGTGAAATTTATTTGATGTTGCAAATATGAACAACCACCTGCATGAATGCATGTGTGTCCAAAGGACCATTGCATCATTCTTCTTAACAACACATGCATTGCAATATCGTATTTCTCCGCTGATATCATTCAGTGACTTTCAATTAAAATATCCTCCCCTGTACAGGTATTGCCACTACATAATATGTGTGTGAGTACAGCATTCAGCACAAGATTGATGACACATGGAAGCTTGGACCTGGGAATGAGTCCTGCACAGGAAGCCAAAGTGGTTAAGATTACCACTTAGATAATGCAGAAAATCCTTGCTTGGGTTCCAGTGCACAACAGATTTCATTGTTGAGATTCCTTATGCAGCTGATGGTTGTTCATAATCACATCTGTGCGTACATTTCACGTATTTAAATTTTTGTTCTACATTAACAAATGTATCTTTTTTTCAGACATCCTATGTTGGTTTTGCTGTTCTGCATATTATATCCTCTGATTGGCCATTGTCATTTATTTGTTGCTGAAGTACCACACTTTACTTCTACTTTTGGTTTTAATTCGTTTTCTAGCTCCCTCAGCAGCACCTGATTTAATTCTAACACATTTAAGTGCCCTTATTTTACTGTTGTTCATGTGGATCTTGTAATATATTTTCAATTCATGCTATTCAACTGTTCATCAAAGTCATTTTTCCTCTGACAGAATTAGAGTGCTGTCTGCAAATGTCTGGATTTTCAATTCTTCAGCTTCAACTTAATTTCACTTTACAGATTTTTCTTTGGTTTTCTTTACTGCTTGCTCATTGTATATGCCCAATATTAAAATAAAGCACTAAAGAAGATGGACCACACGAAACAGCAGCCAAGCTCTATAACAAACTACCTTGTGACATGAAAACGAGAAAAGATACTTCAGGAGTGGACTGAACAGATGCATGACAACTACTGTCTGCTATGATGAAAATTATCTGTGCATATGTAAACTTGTTTGCAATTTTTTTTGTACTTACTGTCATATTTAATATACATGATTAACTTTGGCTGCTTTTAATGTCTATAGTAAGTTCCAGAAATGTGACCTGTCCAGGACCTGTCCAGTACGATAATGTACTTGATGTACAAAAAGATTAAAAGGATCAATAAACTATTTAACTTTGGCTGATAACTGACATTTTCATTTTCTCTAAGAAGAGGTGTAATATGTTGAATACATACTCTCTGATCTCTTTTTTTTTTTCCGCAGCAGGCCATGTGGTTGTAATTTTGTTTTCAGAGATTGGATTACATCATTGTAGCGTATCACAATTGTGTCCTTTCATACTTTGAGGTAGTCTCTGTACTATAATTGTAACCGGGGTGTAGCTGTCTTCTACATTACATATAGTTCATATTTTTCTTATTTGAGATTTAGCATAAATGGCCTCTTTTTCAATCTGCCAAGAATTCCTCAATTAGAAATCATCAAAGGTATACCACCTTAAGAAACACCTCATCCCTACCTTCCTGGTACTCTAAGGGTCAAGTAGTATCAGAATTAAGGTACATCAACATCAAAGGGACAAATCACTAAACCTTATGATTAACATTCCACATTTAGTTAATAATTTCCTACTACTGCGGGAATCTCCTTTGAGCAGCAATATTTCTGCACAATTTAAAGGCTGAAAGAAAGTGAACACTTCCTAAAAGTAATTACAGGAATCTGACCCTGGGTAAGTTGAGCTCCACTGTCAATATTAGCTGAGTATAAGCTTGATAATTCACCTGTTCCACATTGTCATTGTAGGCTGTGTTTGTTGTGACTTCAGTTAGGAAGAATTGTGGTGTGTAGTGTGAGAGGGATCTATGCCACAAAAATGAAAAACTGGGCTTTGGCTCTTTTCAATATTTGCTGCCACCTTGCATCTATCCTTTGTACTAGAACCACGTGACATAGCTGCTGCACTTTCTGCAGCAGTTGTCCTAAATCCTTGAATGCATCCTTATGATCATTTTGAATGAGAGGAAGGGCTGTGCTACATAACGATGTCTACTATGTGAGTTGCAGACGTAGCAACATATAACTGTTACAGATTGGTTTATCACTTATATGGGAATAACATATTGTCCCAAAATATAATTGTTGCCTCTATATCCATCTTCATTTTCAATTTTAAACTTAATTTGCATTTTGTCTCTTCATTGTAGTGAACATGTTATGTCATTCTTCTGTGTATGTAAGTTGTTGCACTTCTGGTAACAATGTTTTACAATAGTGAGAGAAATATGGATCACTGAGTATCAGAAAATGTTGGAAAGGTGGTAAAAATTCAATCATAATCTGCATAAATGAATGGCAGCAGATGTGAAGGGGAAAACAGTAGTGGACATGAATATGTGAGTGATAAAACCAGTAAGTAAGTAACAGTAAAGCAATAAGGACCTGGATGTGACTGAACTTCCGCTGGAGCAGCTATTTAATGTTAGATGAAGTTTCTAAAACCTCATTATTTTGTGAGTTTTACAAGCTGCAGGACTAAAATATTCAGAATAAAAATCTCAGAGGTCTTGCTGAGCATAAGGGCTACTGTTGGAGGTATGCTAAAAAACATGATGTAGGAGTGTTCAGAAGAAAGCCGTCATTTGCTTACAAGGGGACATTGGTGACTGTAACATAACACAGAGTATGTTTTAGAAGCATTTTGAGCAATTTTTGCATCATCATAGAAAAAGGCATCAACAGCTAGAGGGGACAGGAAAGGGTTTAATGTTCATGAAGATTAGTTAGGGATGAAAATACTGATGAAATTAAAACATCATATTTTCGCATGCCATGTATAGATAAGATGTAGAAAACCTACCAGGTTGGATACTGTTCGAGGCTATATTTCAAAGTTGCAGAAATACAGATTCCATTATTCATGGAAAGACAATACAGGTTAGGTGCACATTTCTGTGTCATCAATCTTCTGACTGGTTTAATATGGCCCACTATGAATTCTTCTCCTTTACCAAACTCTTCATCTCAGAGTATCATTTGCTACCTACATCCTCAGTTATTTGCTGGATGTCCCACTCTCTGTTTTATTGTAGAGTTTTTACACTCTACAGCTCCCTCTAGTACCATGGAAGTTATTTCCTGCTGGCTTCATGACGTTCAATCATCCTGTACCTCCTTCTTGTCAGGGTGTTCCATATATTCCTTTCCTCATCAATTTTATGGAGAACCCCCTCATTCCTTACCTTAATAGTCCACTTCAGTGTACATTGCAAATGTGAAATGCACCATTTCTATGGTGGAGAATTCCTACAAACATGAGTTTTATGTGTAAAATGGGGAGCATATAATAAAGTTTTCAGTGCAAAATTTTTATAAGCTTCATGTTACCAAATACAGACACATGTAAAACTTATGATGAGTACAGTGCTACGCCAAACAATGATATTCCTTTGGATGCCAGGCTACATCATCTTTGATCTGACAAAGCATATGCGATGTTGAGGTGAAACACAAAGGCTTGTTCCAGTAATGATTTCCAATAATCACTGCTGAGACCTAAAATTCAAAGAGAGGCATTGTGCTACATAAAGGCAGGTAGTGTGCATGCAACTTGGCTTCTACATATGCAACTCCATTTCAGTTATTATGTGCTTGTGGCCAGATGATATTGCCTCATGCAGTTCATCAGAAAATGCATCATGTATCATAAAAGTGCAGAGTGATCCCTCAAATATTCATTATAAAAGAAAGTTGATTTTTTTCGGATCTTGCCCTGGACAAAAAACAAAATGCAATACCGTGTTTGGTGTGTACTCTTATTTTCAAAGGACTCTATGACACCATTCATCATTATTTTTCTTTTTCCTGGATGTACCTGTTTATGCACTGACCAAGATTCTGACACAATTAAAAAGGAAATCTGAAAAACAGATCATATATACACAGCTGACCATTGGTGTGAAGTTGTGAAAAATGCTAGTCATAAACCCATTTAAGGTCATTCCAACAATAACAGAAAATTTCAGGGATTTTCAGCAGCTGAACAATAAAATAGTTAGAAGTTGTGTTGTATGAAATGATGTTACCATTAATAGTAGGAAAATTGGTGCTCCAAAATTTGATAGACAGTGGAAGAATGACATGGACTGGAATGCTTCAAAAAAGTGCCAGGTCATCACTCCAAAACCAGAATAGACCCAGTGGCTGATTATCCTGATATGACTAAACTTCTTTAGGAAATATTCTATCCACACAGAAGACCTGATCAACCCTGAAGTTAAAAGACCTTGTTCCACTAATTCCATACATTTCCCTAGTTTTTCTTGACGTTTAATGAAATCGTTTTTTTGTTGAAATGGAAACCTGATAACATGATTCATGGTTGGCCAACAGTATATCAACCAGGATAACACTTTTTGATATGTGTGTTTAACTTTTTTTAAATTGTTGTGTTTGTTGTGGCATACAGTGTTGCAATCATTCCTATTTACATTGAACTTCAAATTTTTCCTTTTGCACAATGTATGTGAGAAAAAGATAAGAAGGAAAAAGTTAACCCTTTATTGTACAAATAAGACCTTAATACAATGTTTTAGAAAACCCTATTTATTTCCATTTCTTCTCAAAGTAACATAGTTCCCTCTCTCACTAGGCTCCTCACTTCACAGAGTATTTCTGAAATGTTTACTTTTTCAGTAACCATCTGCACTCTTATCAAGTCCTATGTTAATTCACCTTAAGGTATTGTGATTGGTCATAATACTGCAAAACATATATATATATATATATATATATATATATATATATATATATATATATATATATATATATAATGGAAGGAAACATTCCACGTGGGAAAAATTATATATAAAAACAAAGATGAGGTGACTTACCGAACAAAAGCGCTGGCAGGTCGATAGACACACAAACAAACACAAACATACACACAAAATTCAAGCTTTCGCAACAAACTGTTGCCTCATCAGGAAAGAGGGAAGGAGAGGGGAAGACGAAAGGAAGTGGGTTTTAAGGGAGAGGGTAAGGAGTCATTCCAATCCCGGGAGCGGAAAGACTTACCTTAGGGGGAAAAAAGGACAGGTATACACTCGCACACACACACATATCCATCCACACATACAGACACAAGCAGACAAAAATATGTCTGCTTGTGTCTGTATGTGTGGATGGATATGTGCGTGTGTGCGAGTGTATACCTGTCCTTTTTTCCCCCTAAGGTAAGTCTTTCCGCTTCAGATGAATCCATATGTTTTCCAATCCGTAAATTGCAACAGGTTCAATTTTTACGTTCAAACAGTCATAGGGCTGTTTACAGAGAGAGTTTGCCTATCGACTTGATATCATTTATGGCTCTCGTTGCAGTGCTGGCTCTGCAGTTTATGTGGCATGTGAATACTGTTCCCTGTGACTGAAGGGTAACTCCTAGGTACGTAAAACTGATGACTGACTTTAGTGGTGTCTCTCCAACGTAGAAAGTGCCGGGTTTTCCTCCTCTTTTGAATGTCATGGAGACGGTCTTCTCTTCATTCAAGGATAGGTCGTGTTAGCGCCTGAGTGATCGGAATGCCACCAGAGACTGGCAACACCACAACTGTCAGCTACCAGTCATAGAGAGAGGAATACAATGAGGACCACCACACCCTCACCAGCGTAAGTGGCCAATCATAGAGAGGGAGGTTCAAATAGGAATATCACGCTGCCACTGGCGGAGGTCGAGGAAGAAAAAGAAGAAGAAAACGAGGGCTATACTTTAGTCGAAAGGGGAAGACGTAGGAAACGACATCAAGACAGGAGAGAAAACAATGAACGTCCCTTTGTGTTAGGGACAATGCACTCAACAGGGTTAGGGCTTCGAGCAGGAGAGCGAACCACCTGACTTTATGTGGGCCAACCCCATCAGGACACCACAAAGGAGGAAATCGTCAGACACCTCAATGGACTGGAAATAGCGGGAGAAATCGAGTTCGATGAGCTGGAAACAAAGGGCCACCTAAAGGCCTTCAAAATTGGGGTGGCTTTTGACTGCCGCGAACAAACCATACAGCCAGAGCTGTGGCCAATAGGAGTGCCAGTGAGACAGTACCTTTTGTGGAGTAAGAGACCTGAAGCCCCCAGGTTGTAATACCATTCACAACAAACTCAGATTAAAAACATTAAACTGGAGTATTGAAGGCCTTATCACAACAGTAGCATGCCTTCAAGATAATTTCTTTAGACCTTATGATACAGTGTTCCTGACGGAAACTTTCCTTACAAAAGACAGTAACAAAGTAAACATACATTACGCGATCAATGTTGTGGCGGAACAATGCCCAAAGGACAGACATAAGGGTGGCATCACATGTCTCATCATGAAAATTTCCTCGCCCTTCTCAGTTTACCACAAATCAAGGCACTCTCTAGTAGTAACGAACGCCATTTGTGTTCTTATATGTGTGTACGTTTAGCCTGAGCTCACAGAAGTAAATATTATAGAGTAAATCAGTTTGTGTTTGGATACTACCACTCAGGACGACCCAGTCATATTGGCAGGAGACCTGAATTAGCCTGTGGACACCCCTTCACGGGAAACGACAGATGTCATGAACTACTTGGAAGAGGAAGGCTTTACACTTGTCAATAATAAAGGAACCCACACTTACTTCTGTCATAACGGTGCAAGCACAATTGACCTCATATTTGTGAACTCCAATCATAACCACTAGAACAACGCATCATCCTGTGAGTGGAAAGGAAACACCTACCACTGGAAACATCGCTACAACTAGAGAACACAGCAAAAAAGAGGCCGAAAAATTCAGTCAAGCTAAGGAGGAAGGCAGACATATCAGCACTGGCCAGTCTCGACACCAGTGCAATAACATTGCTGCAAGGAGGG
Organism: Schistocerca piceifrons; assembly: GCF_021461385.2. Lineage (NCBI taxonomy): Eukaryota > Metazoa > Arthropoda > Insecta > Orthoptera > Acrididae > Schistocerca > Schistocerca piceifrons. The sequence continues at coordinate 86,105,414 of NC_060138.1, read as the reverse complement.
ATTGTCAATGAAGGAGCATCATGGATAGAAGGACTCATCCTAAAGTCAACTCACACAGTAGACATCGCAAAACGGAAAACTAAATCGTGGGTCCCCTACGCAGGAGATTGTACTTTTTACAGAAGAAGAAATAATCCATAGAATAATGATCACGAAGAACAATAAAGCATGTGACCCAGACAACATCTATAGCGAGCACCTGAAAACTACGTTCCCTGTACTAGTGATTCCCCTCACAGCTCTCCTCAATGAGTGTCTGAAACGAGGAATTGTACCAGATCAGTGGAAATATTCGAAAGTGATGATACTGTACATGGGAAAAGGTAACACGGCTGACCCAAACGTGTACAGGGGCACTGCTCTAGAGAACACTCTATTCAAGATCTTTACAACACTACTGTGCAAGCGTCTTAGAGATATCCTCGATGAGAAACTCCCGATTCACAGTTCGGTTTCAGATGTGGGAGATCAGTGGCACAAGCTGTACACTGTCTCCAAACCGATACAGAAATGGCCGTAGCGAACCGAGGGGAAAGCTTCAATTTTCGTAGACTTCACCAAGGCGTTCGACACAATCAATAGATCCATTCTAATGAAGAAACTGGAAACCTCCTTAGGTCCAAGACATTACCTGTTGCCAGTCATTAGAGACCTCCATTACTTTTTTTACAGGCTGTTGAAACCATAACTGGAACGATGAGACACATTCCATGTATGGAAGCTCGTGGCTAAATAGCTTCCCAATATATCGATTACATATGGAAGTGATTAATATCTAGTCAGTACCGACGATGTAGTGACTTAGACGTAAGTGAAATTTGCGGAAATTTATGGTTGTAATACAACAGCAGTATGATGAACAGATGTACTAAAAGTGCAGTAACTCATAGTACGCTGGCAGTTAGCAGAACGTTACCAAATTTCGTAACTTTTGTTGAAATATTGTGTTTTCGCCAAACGTAAATCAATAACCCTATATGATATCATTTTGTGTTACGAAACTGAACTGCATTGTAGCTGGAATGTAGCGAACTATCATGCTGCATTAACCCAATTTTACAGAAAAAAGCAAGGTGCATAAGTAATGCTGAAATAGAGGGTTCAGCGTACTGTGAACGATTTAAAAACCAGGCAAATGGGGCTGTTAGTGTGGGCTGTTCGGTGACAAAAATACTTAACCAAAAAATAAATACATTGCTGTGACACTTCACAAAATAACTAATAAGTACGTAGCACTGAAATTTTACGGAATCTACGAAGAGCTGCACACCACCGTGATACAATGCAGGGCAACTCTCTTTCTTGCCTGTCTCAAAACACTGTGGAGCAGATGCAAATCATTTGACTGACGATGATTTGGTCTATTTCCGTAAATATTCGAATACCAGAGTTCAAAAGCCGATGGTTAATTCTAAGACTACAAGAAAAGAATTATTTTAAAAATGTTCTGGTTTACTGAGCTGTTCGAGTCGTTGCTACCAATGACTGTAAAATTTGCTGAATTGCTTTCATCGCCAAACAAGGGCGTCCCAGCGCGGGATGTGGGAGGTGGCTTTAGCGCTAGGAAAAGAAAAATAGCTATTTTCGCAACTGACAGCGAGAGATGTGTCTATACCATATCAGTTTGAAGAGAGCCGCATGTGATTGATATTTACTTATAGCAACTGTATCTCAGATCCGTTCGTCTTGAAATCTGAAAACCCATTAGCCACTATTCTCCTTCCAAGTAAAATGTGAGGTAGCTATTGTTTCTGCAAGCTAAAAGCAGCATTGCACATTTAATTCGCGATTTTTTCCTTCATATTACCAGCCAATGTAAAAACTACCCTTCGGTATTAAAAAGATGAATATAGCCAGCAGTAGTGTGTATCAGAATTTTACCTACGTACCTAACAGCTAAATTCATTAATATTTATGCACTGGTAACTTATACAAACGGTACCTTCTCAATTTTAGTACATAGTACGTAGCAAGGGGCGGATCTACTTATTATAAAGTGGCCGCATTCGTATGTTTGCTAACTAATAAACAGTTTTTCAATGATTTTGAATTTTATTTTTAATAAAATGTTTGGTTTCCTCCATCCCACCGCCTTAGACGATGTGTGTGCTGTTGAAATTTCCTAGCTCTGCTAACATAACTATTGTAGGCACTTACACGACCAGTGAAAATATAGTAAGCATTAAATTATTTCCTCATGAATAGTTTCATTTGTTTTAAAATGAGCTGCAGTAGCAGGCCTAAACAATACATCAGCGTTATTTTGGCCGAGAGGGCAACATTTCGCTATCAATGACTCGGAGCAACCATTAAATAATTTCGCACTTAGTATTTTAAGATGACTTCAGTTCTGATTTGGACAGATTTACGCTGCAACCTAATTTCGTCAGTTCCAGGTGAGTGGACAAGAGCTACATATATTCCGTGTCGGTGGAATGTGGGGCCAAGGACTGGCGAAAGGCTGAGGAATGATAAAAGTATGCAGACAGGACTGCAGCGACGCGCAATTAAATTTCAGCCGCCGTCGTTCTCTTTACGTACTTGATAGTAATACGAAAGACAATATAACTGTTGTAGTTCCCATAAATCTCACCTGTACGACTGGATGTCGCGGCGCGAGCGCTGCAGATCTGCAGAGGCCTCCGACGTGTGTGTCGCGTCTCGCGGAGGCTGCTGCCGGGCAACGGCCTAATTGTCGGCAGTCTTTTGTTCTCAGCTGTGAACGCGGCTTACGGAAAAAACACTATAGGTTCAAGCATTTACGACTGATGTTAAATAAGTGACGCATCCAACGTGGAGTTCTCTTTTCGGCAAACGTTGAGCTACAACGCATTTTCTACGACGTTCTGAGCCCGTTGACGGATCAATTCTTCTGTTACTTTTAAGCTGCAGGTCCTTTTCCTTTGATACTGAACTGACAGTAACACTTGCATCCGAACGTGTAATTCAAGCAATAAAATGGCTTTCCTTGTTCCATTTGAGTGCTGCTTTTCAACTCTACAACGTACTACTATCGTATAAAGTTACAATATTTCCTTTTGTGCAGTTAAAAAGTATTACATACCTGCACGAATCATTTTTTGTTTAGGTTTTGATAGGAGATGAGAGTTGTTTTGTGAAGACTTTCAAAATTTTACGGAAGTACAATGTAAATGTAATTCAGTTTGTGGCTTGCCTTCTTGCGCGTATCCAGGATCCGACATGGTTATGGCAGAGAGATGCTCGGCCGATATTAGTCTGTTGGAAGGGGGAGGGATGGAGGAAACGAGGCATAATTTCTTACAAATAAAACTCAGCGTCAATTTAAGACCGTTTATTGATTACCAGCGTAGGCCTGCTAACGCTACCACTTCGTGATAGGTACGGCTGCTGGCAACCTTCAATGTTCGTAACGGAGAGAGTGGTTCGTGTGAGATGTGAGTATATTATTTTGCTGTCATACAAGTTACAACCAGATAATATGCGAATACTTTCTGTAGAGCCTATTCACATTTGGAGTAGTTTTTGACATTGGCTGGTAATACGGATTGAAGGTGCAGTATTGATTTAGCCCTGTGGAATTAAGAATCTTGTGGCATTTTCAGTTGTAAGGAGAACAAGGAAGCGATAGTATTCAGTCTTTGAAGGAGAACAAGGAAGCGATAGTATTCAGTCTTTGGGGTACAATTGCTACTGCTATGAACATGTAATCTATAGATTTTCTTGCTTTCTTTAAATAATACGTCCATCTGTGTGACATTTGAAGATGCAAATTCAGTTGCCAAACATAATTTTTATCATAATTTCATTATTTTTTTCCCTAAACAACTAGTTACAATCAGGAGCAGTTAGTTCCTACGCCGGAGATGTGTCTCAGTATTAACAGTTTACCGTGTTTACATTGTCGAACACACCGCAGCGCGGGAATATCAGTTTCCTCATGGCCAGCACAGTGACGTGGGGACTTGGTATGCGTTTCGTTTAGCACAAGGGATTAAAAGCATAGAAATCTACTGCTGGTTAGAGGTGTCTAAACCAATTGCTCTATCAAGCCAGAATATTTTCTCCTGAACTATGCGATCGCAAACTATCTATTGCAGAATACCACGAACAAATTTTCGCTCTATTCCTCCATGTTGAGTTTGTTTTCTACCCCTTGACATTGTAGCAATATAAACTTTTGCATGTAAATCGTTTCTTATCCCAAAGCTACAAGTAGTAGTAGTAGTTTACTCATGCGTGGATAAGGTTTACAGGTATATTGCACTTGTCAATTTCAGAACAACGAAGACATCATAATTCATATCTACAGACAGTTACGCATCGTATGTCTGGCAGACAGTGGTGGGACATGAAGTAGCCTTATGGTGGAAACTCTCCTGGCATTTGCCTGAAGAAGCCTAACTTAGGGAAACCATAGAAAATCTAAATCAGTATGGCGAGATGAAGACTATAATCTCCAGCCCCAGAATACACGGCCAGTCTGTTTAAAACATTGGTAGATCTATCGGTTCATGTCGGTAAAAGTAAATTAATATAAGTAAAAGATCATTTATAAAGATTTGCACACACTGTCAGCCTGTTTCAGAGGACTGAACTGTAGTGTAATTGGAATTTGGCGAACTGCTATGCTCCGTTAATCCAGTTTTACGGAAAAAAACGAGATGCAGAAATAATACTGAAATGGAGTGATTCAGCATATTTTGAACGATTTACAAACGAGACAAATGGGTACTTTGGCGTGGAAATAATGATGAGAACTAGACAGAATGCCAATGTTAAGGAGTCTACGACGAGTTGTACATCACAGTGTTACATTGCGGGACAACTATTGTTTTAGCTGTCTCAAACACTATGGAGCAGATACAAATAATTCAGCTGAGGATGCTTGGTTCTATTTTTCGAAATAATCGAAGATCAGAGTTCTGAAAAACGAAGGTTAATTGTTCTCTGACTATAAGACACTTCCTTCGGCTAGCCACGGTGGCCGAGAGGTTCTAGGCGCTTCAGTCCGAAACAGCACTGCTGCTGCGGTCGCAGGTTCGAATCCTACCTCGGGCATGGATGTGTGTGTTGTCCTTAGGTTAGTTAGGTTTAAGTAGTTCTATGTCTAGGGGACTGATGACCTCAGATGTTTAGTCCCATAGTGCTGAGAACCATTTGAACAATTCTTTCAGGAGGATCCTCATGTACTGAGCTGTTCGTGTCTTTGTTACCCACGACTGCAAAATCCGTTAAATTGGTGGTCCCAGCGAGGGATACAGGAAAGTGGTTGTAGCAAAAGAAAAATAGTTATTTTCGCAACAGAGAGTGTTGGAAGTATCCATAGAATACTCGTATTCCGCATGTCATCTATATTTACCTGTAGAAAGTGTATGTCACAGGCATCAGTCGTAAGCTCATTCGCCGCTATTCTCTTTGCGGTTGAAATACCACGTTTCTCTGGGTACTGCAAGCTTCAAGTGGCGTTGCACGATTTTTTCCTCATTTTACCAGCCAATGTAAAGACTTCCCAACGCTATTAAAAATTTGAACGTAGACAATAGCCGTGTGCATCTGAATTTCATCTACCTAAGAGCAAAATAACGTTAATATATCGATAACTTACACACATTTTTACTTTCTCAGTGTCAGTACATTATAGGTAACAGGTAGGTCTACTTATTATAAAGTGGTCGCATTAGATTGTTCACTAATTAATAAAAAGTCTTTCAGTAGTTCTGAGTTTTGTTTTGTAAGAAACTGTTTCCTTTTCTCACCCCAAACCAGAGTGTAAGAATACTGTTGAAATTTCCTTTCTCAGCAAACATCCTGTTGTAGCCACTTCACTGGCCAGTGAAAACCTTGGAAGCTTTATCTCATTATGAATAGTTTCTTTCGTTTTAAAATGACGTACAGTGACAGGTCGACACATTACAGCGTGGTCTTGGCTGAGAGAGCAACGTTTCGGTAATCACTAACTCGAGGCAACCATTCAAAAGCTTTCGTACTTAATATCTTTAGTTCTGACTTGGACCGGTTTGCGCTGTAACTTTCGTCAATTGCAGGTGAATGGACATGAGGTACGTACTTTTAACGTCGTTGGAAAGTGCGGTGCTCTGTATGCTCAAAGACTCAACAAACATGAGGAGTGATAAATGGTTGCAAACGGGACTGCAGCAAAGCGCAGTTTAATATGACCCAGTCATCGTTCACAGTAGACGCTTGATATTCATACGAAAGGTTAAATAACTGCTATAGCTCCTGGGAGCTCCCGTAAATCTGAGCTGTGTGGCAGGTTGCCGTGTCGAGGGCGCTGCAGAGACTCAGGCTGCTGCCGGGTAGTGGCCGTATTGTCGGCAGTCTTTTGTTGCAGCCGTGAACATGGTTGATGAGACACGCGAGGAAAAGATTATGACTCTTACAGTAGCCCCAAAATGTAACTATCGGTGTCAAGCATTTTCAATGTTTTATTTTTTACATTTTCTACATTTAGTTGTTGCAGGACCTCTGTTATATATATATATATATATATATATATATATATATATATATATATTCAGAAACGTTTATTAAAAAGCTGTGGCAGTTGCAATACATATGTTTGGCGACTAGTTTCGAACCAGGTGGTTCAGTCTGAAGCATGACCTACTGAGAATGCAACGAAAGCACCTGATCTTAATAACGGACATCAAAATGGCAAAAGATGGTTTACAAAGTAATCGTAGAGGGCTAAATAGGTACTAGTTGAATCCGACAGTCAGGTACGATTACTTTTTAAAGCGTGTATAGCCATTTTGATATTCGTAATTAAGATCAGGCACTTTTAGTGGAGCCACAGTAAGTCATGCTTGAGATTGAACCAGTTCGTTCGAAACTAGTCGCCAAACATGTTTACTGTGACAGATTTGTTGATAAATACTTCCCGACTTTAAAAAATGGTAGCATCATAATGAAACCCTCTTTTCAACACTGCTTCGATACAATGAATTTTGTACTACATTTTGTGACTATTGAAGGAGCAGCCTATTACGATAATCTGCAGGTTCTTTCGTTTGATGATATACTTGTCTTTGACGAACACTTGCATCCAATTGTGTAATGCACGCAGTAAAGTGGCTTTCGTTTTTCTCTTTTGAGTATTGCTTTTCAACTCTACCACTTTCTAAAGCCGTATTAGGTTACAATATTTCATTTAATACAGTTAAAATTTATTACATTTATGAACTTTTTGTTTCAATATTGGGAAGAGATGAAAAGTTGATTTGTGAAGATCCTTCAAAAAGATAAAGTCGAGCATTTTATGAAAGTATGGTGTAAAAGTATTTCAGTTTTTGGTTTGTCATCAATGCGTATCCTGGATATGAGATGGTTAAGGGATAGAAGGATTCGAGTCATATTAGCTTGTTGGAAAGGTAGCGATGAAGGAAACGTATTTTCTTGCAAAAGAAATGTTCAAGACCAACGTAAGTCTAGGACCGCAACCACTTTGGTAGTACTATTTGCAATCTACGATGTTGCTAGCTGAGAGAGAGTAGTTTTCATGAAGGTTGTACATGTTATTTTGCTCTCAGGTAAATGATTTTCAGATGCAATAGGGCCTATTCACATCTGCAGTAGTTTCAGATATTCGCTGATGACACAAATTGAAGGTACTAATTTATTATTGTGGAACTCAGAATAATGTATCATTTTCGCTTGCGAGGAGAATAGCGGCGGGATAATTTAAAAAAAAAAAAAATGCTTCAAATAGCTCTGAGCACTATGGGACTCAACTTCTAAGGTCATCAGTCCCCTAGAACTTAGAACTGCTTAAACTTAACTAACCAAGGACATCACACCCATCCATACCCGAGGCAGGATTCGAACCTGCGACCGTAGCGGTCGCGCGCTTACAGACTGTAGCGCCTAGAACCTCTCGGCCACTAAGGCCGGCTAATTTTTTTCACGACAAAAAGCTATGAGGTACATTTACTATTGCAGTAAATAGGTTATCTACTACAAGCTTACTTTAAACAACATCTCTGTCTGTGTGGCATTACAAGATGCGAGTTCGGCTGCCAAACGTAAGTTACAGGGGTCAACAGTGAAAATGCTTTGGATAAAAAAAATATCTATTTATTATTAATTTGAGGGCGCTGATAACGATTATGACTTAAGCGTTTTAGGGTTAGTTCGTGTGTCGAAGTAATATGTTATCGCCAGATACGCCTATGTGCGCAAAATAAGCGTTCATTACAACAGCAATTGTCTGCTTCTTTATTAAACATCCATTTTTTGGCAGTTAGCTATATCGCTGATCTTATTGCTAGTACCCTAACATCGACAAAGAAAAATCAACAATCACATCAGTGTTGCCAATTTAGTAGTTTTTTCCATTAGATCTGCTGGATTTTTGATATTCATCAGTCAGAAAAATCTTCCTAAATTAACATTACTTTTATGTGGTAGTTAAGCGGCTTTCTAAATTATTGCTAAGAGGGAAAAGGTATATTTTTACACTGAAAACATAAAAGCGGATATTTTACCACCGTTAGGTGCTTTCTCTTGAAATTAATTAACAACACTGAAAGTCATACATTAGTTCGTATTAAAAACTTTAACTGGGAAAACATGTTGCGTAGAGTTCTTGCGTAGCTATAATTTGCATTCACAGAGGTGGTAGTGGTGAGATATTAGGTTAGTTTGTTGTGTTATATCTTTTATCGTTAACTAAACTGGCTAATTTGACACACATCGCCTAAATGTGTTAACAGTGCACAGAAAATTGATGTTTGAGATAAGGTGACCCTTGATGATCACAAAACTAATTTAGTACCAAAGTGAAGGCCTACAAGGACTTGTATGTTTATAGTGGTCGAAGTGAGAATTTTATATATATGCTGACTAGAATCATGTCGCGTGAGTATGTGAACAGTGCGGTCAATTTTTGCTGTATTTGCGGTGAGGTAACATTTGCCAATCCAAAAAGAAATTAATACCAATGTTAAAGAATGCCACCAGTCCAAAAAGAAATTAATGCCAATGTTAAAGAACGCGAACTACTTGTATTTTTGTTGTAAAGTGGGAGATATGGACAAGAAGTGGGTGCTGTTCATTTGTTGTAATACGTGTTCTACAGACTTGTGGGACTGGCTTCATGCAAAAAGACCAAGCATGCCATTTGCTGTTCCCGTGATTTGGAGGGAGACGACCGATCATTGTACAAACTGCAATTTAAATATGATTCCTCCAACTAAGCGCGTATCCAGAAAAAAGTGGCCTTCCATTTGTCCAAACATCCCTTCAACCGTTCGTCCTGTGCCACACTCTCAAGAACTGTGTTCCACAACCTCCTGCATTTTACTACAGTGGTTCACCCAATGAAGCCACAGGCAAACTCGACACAGGTGTGCCAAAAGCTATTGTAGTTTCGTCGTCTTTCACTGATCCTGACTTCAAAATCAAAATCTGATCATCTAATCACCATCTGGTCACTCAGCAAGAATAAAATGATTTTGTGAGAGACCTGCGGTTGTCAGAAAGTGGCGCAGAATTGCTGGCATCTAGACTCAAGCAGTGGGGAGCTCTTGCGGAAGACGTTAAGGTATCTGTTTTTCAGACACACCAAAGGCTCTGAAATGTTGTTTTTCAGTGGGAAGTGATCTAGAGTATTGTAAAAATGTAAACGGTCTTAAGAGTAAACTTAACACAGAACAAAATCCCGATAAATGAATGTTAACTGTTCATAGATGCATCAAAACTAAGTCTGAAAGCTGTGTTAGTGAACAACGGAATTGTGTTGCCAACAAATCTAATTGGTTATCCAGTGCGCCGGAAGGAGACATAGGCCAACTTGTAAAACTGTTGGGAGCTGTGAATTGTAGTGAACACGATTGAAATACTTTAGAGTTCAGCCATAGTTCTTGGCCTGCAGCTCGACTGTACAAGATATTGCCCTTTTCTGTGCGAGTGGGATAACTAACAAAAGGCTTCCCATTAGTAAAAAAACACTAGCCACCCCTCATAGACTTCTTCCGTGAAAATTGCGGTGCCATCAGCGATGAACAAGAGGAACATTTCCACCAAGTGATACGCACAATATAAAAACGGTATCAGAGCCATGGGAGCAATTTTATGCTTACTGATTACTGTTGAACGATCGGAAGAGATGTTCCAGACCTACAGTACAAGCAAAGCACAAAAACGCACATTTCTAATATCTAGGTAAGTCGTTTTTTACCACTTCCACCGTGTGCACCTCTGTTTACTTCTTACGAGCACTAGATAAATCAGACGCATTACAATCACCTTAAACTCGAACCAATTCAGGATTTTTATTGTCATTTTCGTATTCAGTTACCACGATTTCATATGCAAATTAACTTTGCTTCCAAAGCATGAAAAAAGTTGAATTTTGTTGTCCCGTGTTGTGATTATTATTATTCTTTCTTTCTTTCTTTTCTCAGACGTTATGTCTGGTCAAAAATGGAAAGTGACGCGCACCTTGATCAAGCGTGACTTCCTTTTAACTGTACGGCATATGTTATATTGCATTTAGGAACTTTCGGGTAATTGGACATGTATCAATAATTACGGATTTCTGAAGTTGTGTAATATTAGTTTGGATGTAGCTGTATTGCATTGATGTACTGGTGGATATTGTGTGATATGACTCCTGTAGTTGATAGTATAATTGGTATAATGTCAACTTTATCCTGGTGCCGCATGTCCTTGACTTCCTCAGCCAGTTGGATGTATTTTTCAATATTTTCTCGTGTTTTCTTCTGTATATTTGTTGTATTGAGTATGGATAATTCGATTAGTTGAGTTAATTTCTTCTTTTTATTGGTGAGTATGATGTCAGGTTTGTTATGTGGTGTTGTTTTATCTGTTATAATGGTTCTGTTCCAGTATAATTTGTATTCATTATTCTCCAGTACATTTTATGGTGCATACTTGTATGTGGGAACGTGTTGTTTTATAAGTTTATGTTGTAAGGCAAGCTGTTGATGTATTATGTTTGCTACATTGTCATGTCTTGTGGTGTATTCTGTATTTGCTAGTATTGTACACCCGCTTGTGATGTGATCTACTGTTTCTATTTGTTGTTTGCAAAGTCTACATTTATCTGTTGTGGTATTGGGATCTTTAATAATATGCTTCCTGTAATATCTGGTGTTTATTGTTTGATCCTGAATTGCAATCATGAATCCTTCCGTCTCATTGTATATATTGCCTTTTCTTAGCCATGTGTTGGATGCGTCTTGATCAATGTGTGGCTGTGTTAAATGATACGGGTGCTTGCGATGTAGTGTTTTCTTTTTCCAATTTACTTTCTTCATATCTGTTGATGTTACGTGATCTAAAGGGTTGTAGAAGTGGTTATGAAATTGCAGTGGTGTAGCCGATGTATTTATATGAGTGATTGCTTTGTGTATTTTGCTAGTTTCTGCTCGTTCTAGAAAGAATTTTCTTAAATTGTCTACCTGTCCATAATGTAGGTTTTTTATGTTGATAAATCCCCTTCCTCCTTCCTTTCTGCTTAATGTGAATCTTTCAGTTGCTGAATGTATGTGATGTATTCTATATTTGTGGCATTGTGATTGTGTAAGTGTATTGAGTGCTTCTAGGTCTGTGTTACTCCATTTCCCTACTCCAAATGAGTAGGTCAATATTGGTGTAGCATAAGTATTTATAGCTGTTGTCTTGTTTCTTGCCGTCAATTCTGTTTTCAGTATTTTTGTTAGTCTTTGTCTGTATTTTTCTTTTAGTTCTTCCACCCAGATAGCCCTGACGTCCTTCTGGAAGGACGACGTAACTCACTGTTGATATTATTTATTTTTGCGAATAACGCACTGTTGCAACGGACTGTGACGCATTGTTATATGAAGTAGGCTGAGTCAGTTGGGCGCTGCGACATCGTTTGACGCTGTCGTTCATAGTGAGTGAGAAACTGTGTCTTGAAAATAGAGCCGATTTTACCATGGACGAACTGACTGACCTTGTCATCGATGGGTATGTATATTTTCTTTCATATTGCGTCAATAATTCTGAAACTTGTCATATAATATCTTAAAGAATTAAACTATATTATTTATGGGCTCATATTACGATTGAAAGGATTCGTCAGTTGTAATTCAATAATGTTTTCAACCGTCCTTCCAGAAGGACGTCAGGGTAATGTGCTGTCATTTTGTAAAACGATGTACACTTATGGAACTTTCGGACATGTTAGAATCAAAAGATGAGAAAATACCTAATACTGGTGTGAATGTAACATTATACCCTCCTCTAAATTCAACTGATGACGTAACAGATGAATATTCGGGTGCTGAAGAAAATCCAAGTGTAGATAAATTACCAGCAAGTCAGCTCTATGCTACTGCGCTACATGACCTAAAAGAGAGGGGCGTGGAAGCAACAAGAACAATAAGAGGAAACAGCGTTAAGAATTGTACTCATTTGTAGATAAAATGATAAAAGAAAACAGAGGATCAAATGAAATTTGTTCTTAATCAGCATCCGGGATTTCCATTGCACGTTGGAATGACAACAATGTTGTTACTGTAGCCACCAACTTTGACAGAGTGCAACCACTACGCTCTGTAACAAGATTTTCCAGGGAACAAAAGAAAAGGATTACCGTGCTTAAACCTAACTTATTACACTCCTACAATACCCATATGGGAGGCATAGATCGAACTGACCAAAATGAATCCCCATATAGATGCTCTATAAGAGGGAAAAATGGTATTTCCCGATTATTGCACATTTTATAGACATTCAGAGCAAAATGCCTGGGGTCTTTACAAGCACAACGAATAACCCATAGATCATCTGACATTTCGTCGTCGAATTGTCACTGCAATTCTTGAAAGTAACAAAAGAGACACTACCAGCAGAGGACGTCCTAGTAAGAGGGCAAAACTAGATTCTAGGTTTGGTGGAAGAGAACATTATGTTGCTGAATTACCAACGGACGAGATAACAAAAAAGAAGAAGCAGCTGAAATGTCGAAGTTGCCACAAAAAAACTACTACTATGTGCGTAAAATGTGACGAACCACTTCATGTTTGTTGCTCTTTGTCTTATCATACTAGTGCATCAAATATGTGTATAGGTTATTTTCTCTGTTTTTTTGTATTTATTAGCTGTTTTAGCCAATAATTCAAATTTATTTATGTTTATTTGAAGGTATAAAAACCAAAACAAGTTAATTGTGCAATGTCGTATACTTTAAAAACATGTTCCCTTATTGTCCTGACATCCTTCTGGAAGGACGGCCATTTTTGGAAATACTAAATAAAAATAAATACTCAAAATTGTTTTTACTTTCTTTCTTACAACATTGTGAATGAATGTAGATAAGATATAAATCAATTTTGAAAAACAAATAATTCAGGACTCTGGGTTAATATTTGTATTATCTATTCCTATTTTTATCTGTATCCTAGATATTTATAGGCATCTGTTTTTTCCATCGCTTCTATGCAGTCGCTGTGGTTATCCAATATGTAAACTTCCTGTTTAGTGTGTTTTCCCTTGACTATGCTATTTTTCTTACATTTGTCTGTTCCAAAAGCCATATTTATATCATTGCTGAACACTTCTGTTATCTTTAGTAGTTGGTTGAGTTGTTGATTTGTTGCTGCCAGTAGTTTTAGATCATCCATGTATAGCAAATGTGTGATTTTGTGTGGGTATGTTCCAGTAATATTGTATCCATAAATTGTGTTATTTAGCATGTTGGATAGTGGGTTCAGAGCAAGGCAGAACCAGAAAGGACTTAATGAATCTCCTTGGTATATTCCACGCTTAATCTATATTGGCTGTGATGTGATATTATTTCAATTTGTTTGGATATTAAGTGTGATTTTCCAATTTTTCATTACTATGTTTAGGAACTGCATCAATTTAGGATCTATTTTGTATATTTCCAATATTTGTAGTAACCATGAGTGGGGTACACTATGAAATGCTTTTTGGTAATCAATGTATGCGTAGTGTAGCGACCTTTGTTTAGTTTTAGCTTGATATGTCACCTCTGCATCTATTATCAGTTGCTCTTTACATCCTCGTGCTCCTTTGCAACAGGCTTTTTGTTCTTTATTTATAATTTTGTTCTGTGTTGTATGTGTCATTAATTTCTGTGTAATGACTGAAGTTAATATTTTGTATATTGTTAGTAGGCATGTTATGGGGCGATATTTTGCTGGGTTTGCTGTGTCTGCTTGATCTTTAGGTTTCAGATAAGTTATTCCATGTGTAAGTGTATCAGGGAATGTGTATGGGTCTGCAGTGATACTGTTAAATAATTTAGTTAGATGTGAATGTGTTGAAATGAACTTCTTTAGCCAGTAATTTGCTATTTTATCTTTTCCAGGGGCTTTCCAATTGTGAGTAGAATTAATTGCTTGGGTGACTTCCTGTTGCAAAATTATCACTTCAGGCATTTGTGGTATCATCTTGTATGTATCTGTTTCTGCTTGTATCCACCGTGCATGCCTGTTATGTTGTACCGGGTTTGACCATATGTAGCTCCAGAAGTGTTCCATGTCTGTTATGTTTGGTGGATTGTCTATTTTAATGTGTGTGTTATCTATTGTCTGGTAAAATTTCTTTTGGTTTGTGTTGAATGTTTGGTTTTTTTTCCTTCTATTTTTACTTTTTTTGTATCTTCTAAGTCGTTTGGCCAATGCTTGTAATTTCTGCTTCTTTTCGTCTAATTGCTCTATCGCTTCTTGTTGTGAGATTTTACCTAACCTTTTTCGTTTTTTTTCTGACATTTCATTTCTTATAAATTGTGTTAGCTGTCCGATGTCTTTTCTCAGTTTTTCTATTCTGATCTGTAGCCTGTGTTGCCATGCTGGTTTTTTGGGTTTCCTCAGTGTGTTGGTTGGTTCTGATCTCTGCCTAGTGTGTATATTAAGTGTAGTGAGTGCTCCTATATAAACCAGTAGTTATAACTCTTCCATAGTTGTGTTTTCATTTATTTTGTTGTGTATGATTGTGTTGATAGTTTTTATTGTTGTATCGACTTGTGGGTTATTTGGCGGTCTATGCAAGAATGGTCTAATGTCTGTATTTGTGTCTTTGTATTCTATACAGGGTTATTACAAATGATTGAAGCAATTTCACCGCTCTACAATAACTTTATTATTTGAGGTATTTTCACAATGGTTTGCACACACATACAAAAACCCAAAAAGTTTTTTTAGGCATTCACAAATGTTCGATATGTGCCCCTTTAGTGATTCGGAACACATCAAGCCGATAATCAAGTTCCTCCCACACTCGGCGCAGCATGTCCCCATCAATGAGTTCGAAAGCATCGTTGATGCAAGCTCGCAGTTCTGGCACGTTTCTTGGTAGAGGAGGTGTGAACACTGAATCTTTCACATAACCCCATAGAAAGAAATCGCATGGGGTTAAGTCGGGAGAGCGTGTAGGCCACGACATGAATTGCTGATCATGGTCTCCACCACGACCGATCCACCAGTTTTCCAATCTCCTGTTTAAGAAATGCCGAACATCACGATGGAAGTGCGGTGGAGCACCATCCTGTTGAAAGATGAAGTCGGCACTGTCGGTCTCCAGTTGTGGCATGAGCCAATTTTCCAGCATGTCCAGATGCACGTATCCTGTAACGTTTTTTCGCAGAAGGAAAAGGGCCCATAAACTTTAAACCGTGAGATTGCACAAAACACGTTAACTTTTGGTGAATTGCGAATTTGCTGCACGAGTGCGTGAGGATTCTCTACCGCCCAAATTCGCACATTGTGTCTGTTACTTCACCATTAGGAAAAAATGTTGCTTCATCACTGAAAACAAGTTTCGCATTGAACGCATCCTCTTCCATGAGCTGTTGCAACCGCGCCGAAAATTCAGAGCGTTTGACTTTGTCATCGGGTGTCAGGGCTTGTAGCAATTGTAAACGGTAAGGCTTCTGCTTTAGCCTTTTCCGTAAGATTTTCCAAACCGTCGGCTGTGGTACGTTTAGCTCCCTGCTTGCTTTATTCATCGACTTCCGCGGGCTACGCGTGAAACTAGCCCGCACGCGTTCAACCGTTTCTTCGCTCACTGCAGGCCGACCCGTTGATTTTCCCTTACAGAGGCATCCAGAAGCTTTAAACTGCGCATACCATCGCCAAATGGAGTTAGCAGTTGGTGGATCTTTGTTGAACTTCATCCTGAAGTGTCGTTGCATTGTTATGACTGACTGATGTGAGTGCATTTCAAGCACGACATACGCTTTCTCGGCTCCTGTCGCCATTTTGTCTCACTGCGCTCTCGAGCGCTCTGGCGGCAGAAACCTGACGTGTGGCTTCAGCCGAACAAAACTTTATGAGTTTTTCTACGTATCTGTAGTGTGTTGTGACCATATGTCAATGAATGGAGCTACAGTGAATTTATGAAATCGCTTCAATCATTTGTAATAGCCCTGTATATGTCAGCTGAAATTTTTCTTCTATATCTAACATGTGTGTTACTTCGAGTTCTATTTGTGCTTGTTCTGGTGGCTGTCTTAAGATTTCGTTTTCCTCTGATTGTTTAATTGATGCATGTTGTTCTTTGTTTGTTTGCTCTGGGATGTTTGAGTCCATTACTGTATTTTCTTCTTCTTCTGATTGCACATTATTTTGTTCCGGTATTTGTTGTACTTGTTGCTTGATGTTTTCTAATTCTGACTGGGGTATCCTGTTATTTTTGATTATTAGACGGATCTGATCAGCAAGTCGTTGTCCTGTTAAAAATTTTAATTCTGGGTGTTTGATAATAAATGCTGTGTATACCTGTGATCTGTATCCAGTTGTGTTGGTTCCTAGGTTTGTTGCTTGGTAATAACAGAACATGAGAGGTGTCGATTAACTTCATCTGACCATCTCATCCTCTGTCTTTGTTTTCCTTCTAGGGTGATTGCAGGAAGCATATCCTGCAAAACACCTCTATTTCGATTTAAATCATTTTCCAGTTGGCTAGAAGTGCCGTTACCATTGTGGGTGGGCATAGGGTTCAAACGTCGTCCCCGACCATGACGGCGCTTCTCCGAGGCTTCTTTAGTTCTGTCCTGAACTAACTAATCACACTAAAAGGGGGGTTAGCCCTATTAGTGGTTTGTTCTTTTCGTCGCCTTTTATGACTGGCAGAACATACCGGTGGCCTATTCTTTTCCTGGGCCTCCATGGGGTTTATTATTTTTCTTTCTTTCATTTCTCAGTCATTATGTCTGGTCAAAAATGGAAAGTGATGCGGACCTTGATCAAGCATGACTTCCTTTTAACTGTAAGGTATATGTTATATTGCATTTAGGAACTTTCGAGTAACTGAACATGTATCAATAATTACGGATTTCTGCAGTTGTGTATATAAGTTTGGATGTAGCTGTTTTGCATTGATGTACTGGTGGATATTGTGTGGTATGACTCCTGTAGTTGATAGTATAATTGGTATAATGTCAACTTTATCCTGATGCCACATTTCCTTGACTTACTCAGCCAGTTGGATGTATTTTTCAATTTTTTCTCCTGTTTTCTTTTGTATATTTGTTGTATTGGGTAAGGATATTTCGATTAGTTGTGTTAATTTCTTCTTTTTATTGGTGAGTATGATGTCAGGTTTGTTATGTGGTGTTGTTTTATCTGTTATAATGGTTCTGTTCCAGTATAATGTTTATTCATCGTTCTCCAGTACATTTTGTGGTGCATACTTGTATGTGGGAACATGTTGTTTTATAAGTTTATGTTGTAAGGCAAGCTGTTGATGTATTATTTTTGCTACATTGTCATGTCTTGTGGTGTATTCTGTATTTGCTAGTATTGTACACCCGCTTGTGATGTGGTCTACTGTTTCTATTTGTTGTTTGCAAAGTCTACATTTATCTGTTGTGGTATTGGGATCTTTAATAATATGCTTGCTGTAATATCTGGTGTTTATTGTTTGATCCTGAATTGCAATCATGAATCCTTCCGTCTCACTGTATATATTGCCTTTTCTTAGCCATGTGTTGGATGCGTCTTGATCAATGTGTGGCTGTGTTAGATGATACGGGTGCTTGCGATGTAGTGTTTTCTTTTTCCAATTTACTTTCTTCGTATCTGTTGATGTTACGTGATCTAAAGGGTTGTAGAAGTGGTTATGAAATTGCAGTGGTGTAGCCGATGTATTTATATGAGTGATTGCTTTGTGTATTTTGCTAGTTTCTGCTCGTTCTAGAAAGAATTTTCTTAAATTGTCTACCTGTCCATAATGTAGGTTTTTTATGTTGATAAATCCCCTTCCTCCTTCCTTTCTGCTTAATGTGAATCTTTCAGTTGCTGAATGTATGTGATGTATTCTATATTTGTGGCATTGTGATTGTGTAAGTGTATTGAGTGCTTCTAGGTCTGTGTTACTCCATTTCCCTACTCCAAATGAGTAGGTCAATATTGGTGTAGCATAAGTATTTATAGCTGTTGTCTTGTTTCTTGCCGTCAATTCTGTTTTCAGTATTTTTGTTAGTCTTTGTCTATATTTTTCTTTTAGTTCTTCTTTAATATTTGTATTATCTATTCCTATTTTTTGTCTGTATCCTAGATATTTATAGCCATCTGTTTTTTCCATCGCTTCTATGCAGTCGCCACATTATACTCGGGCACTGTTTCCCCACATATGATCCAAAATTTATACAGTGCTTGCACTCACAAATCATAACTCGCATTTTTGGTAACATATTATTTGTTTAATGCCATTTCACACTAGCTGTCATGGCACTGTCACTTTGTGGCACCATCATGTCAAGGTGTATTGACACTGTCCGTCATGTCATTGCATGTCAAGTCATTTCAAGTCACATGATATCAACTGACACAAATGTCTTCAACTGTGCGGGGGGCGGGGAGGGGGGGGGGGGGGTGAATTGCAATCTTTGCAATGATATTCAAATGTTTTTGTTTCAAAAAGTGCACATACACAACACAAAAGCTTATATATTCATCACATTTTAATTGCTGATCAACATATATACCTAAAAATTTTGTGCTAGCTACAGACTCTATGTTCTCATATTGTACTTTAAGGCTTATTCTATTAGGGTTTTTACTTGTATAGACGTTCTTGTTATTAGTCTTGGCTCTGAGCACTATGCAACTTAACTTCTAAGGTCATCAGTTGCCTTGAACTTAGAACTAATTAAACGTAACTAACCTAAGGACATCACACACATCCATGCCCGAGGCAGAATTCGAACCTGCGACCGTAGCGGTCGCTCGGCTCCAGACTGTAGCGCCTAGAACCACATGGCCATTCTGGCCGGCTGTTATTAGTCTCTTTTATATTAAGAGTAACCAACTGGGACTGATATAAGTGCGTTGTTAGCTGTTACTCCTAACATTTCTGGTGTCCTTTTTTCAATTTTTATATTGCTGTTGTCAGCAAGTAACACTCTTCACCTCCTGTGACCTGCAGTGGGAAGCCATTAACGTATGAGGTAGTTTGAAAAGTTTATTGAACGGAATAGAAATAAACGACTCACATCAGGGAAACTTTTTTATCTTTCAGTGTTGTCTTCTGTATACTAACACTTTTGCCCCAATGATGTTCCAATGCCTTTCTCACGTCAGCTACCGTGGGAGTTAGCACCGACACCAACAAGGAAGGAGAGTGTTGTGATGGTTGCTGGCAGGAGTGCAAAATCGTCTGTACAAAACACTTGAAGATTACTGTAACAGTTTATTTCTACAAAGAAGAGAACCATAATTTCACTCGTAGTGCCTCATATTATGTAAGTACATTGGCAATCCATTACTACTCACAGAACACAGGCTGAGTATAACCTTCCTAATTTTCAGTACTGATGCTTTCAAAGTCTTCAAGCACACTGAGCTGACCAGTGATGGACTGCAAGTTAAATCAGTGTTGACAGGGGTCATCGAATCCTGTCTTCCTGAAGGTGTGGCATTGCCTGCTCTTTCCATTGATATGTGGGTCACTGCAGTCTTGATGTCATTTCATGGTACTGCTCTGCTTGGTGTTCAGACAATGCTTTTGGATTGCACTTTCCCCAAAATGCTGCACCATTGTTGTGTAGGGAGCCATCTTACAGAAACAGATGATGGGGGAGGCGCAGGAAGCTGTATGCCAGGGGAAGCCACAGTTGGGACCAACACAAAGCCCCTGGCCAAATCTCCAACATTTTTCCAGTGCTCTGTTGGAATGTCAATTGGAAAACCCTGGAAAGGTGTCCATTCTCTTCCTGAGCTGTTATGATGAAAAACGGAGATAGCAGTGATGACGACAGTGTTGAGTCCATGGTGAACACCGGGGTGAGTGCTTGGAAGGTGAGCTGATGCAGTGGTGAGGACAATGGCATCCTGCTCCACTGGTTCCGCAGGCAGTGCTGAAGAGGCATCCAGTTGCACCCATACCAGCCACAGGATCCTGATAGGATGTGAATCTGGGGATAGAAAATCAGTGGAAGATTCGCACAAGTGACAAGCATGAATCTTGTTCTGATGGTGGCACAGCAACCAAGCAGGTCCTCAAGTTAAATATATGCAAGCACACAAATTTCAAAGAATTGTTCCCCTCTTCTAGCACCTGGTGCAACCAAAAACTCTGAAAAGAGTGGAAGCATTAGGCATAAAGCGATATTTGCAGATCATGGGAGGTGCCATGCACTACAGTGAGTGTACCAACTGGAGCAGTGTGCGGTGGCACTGGCACTGTAGAAGCTCCTCCAGTAATGACCATGGCGGGGAGGGGGGCTGGGATTGGTGGGATTGGTCAACCATGAGGGAGAGTAGTAATGCTTTCGCCCATGTGTGGGAGGCACATAGGTTGGTCATCTGTTACTTGAACATATGCGCAAATTGCTCAGCTTCTCCATTCGACTGAGGATGAAACAGACCACAGGAAATAGGAGTGATATCATTGGCCACACGAAACTGTACAAAGTCCTGAGCTGTAAACTGTGGTCCATAGACTGTAACCAACACTTCAGGCAAACCTTCCAAGCAAAAAATAAATGACAAAGTCTGGATGGTACTAAGCAATGTAGTCGAGTGCAAGGGCAGTGCAAATGGATATTTGCTAAAATAGTCCATAACAATGAGCTGCAACATGGAATGGCTGCTCAGTTTGAGGCGCCACGTCACAAATTGCACAGCACCTCCTGCTAGAGGTTCGAGTCTGCCCTTGGGCATGGGTTTGTGTGTTGTTCTTAGCATAAGTTAGCTTAAATAGTGTATAAATCTAGTGACAGATGACCCCAGCAGTTTGGTCCCTAAGGAATTCACACACATTTGGTCATTTTTGAACAATAAGCCAATGAGTGTTCCAAAAGGTACCAGCAAAGTCAGTACGCTCTCATTGCCATGGCAATTGAGATTTTGGCCAAGCTAAAAACATTTGTGGTGGAACCAATAGAGTCTCAGATTAAGTGCTACACTGTGACTTCATATGCTCAGTGTGGGCATCCATGACTGTCCAAGTACAGTGCCAATGTGCATACAATTCCCCAATGTCCTTGGTGAAGCAATTGCAACACATCTTTTTGCAATGCTTTAGAAATAAGCACACACAATTGCCCAAATTCATGTTGCAATACAATTACGCTGTACTGGTTGGAGAGGCTATGCCTATGAGCAAAACATTGGCACACAAAAGAATTGTGAACATTTTTCACTGAACAAGGTCAAGCAGTATGGGTGTAATTCAGGTCAGGGTCTTCTTCTGTGACCTGTGCAATTTTCTTATAGTTCAGGGCAAAAGTTTGTAAAAGTTTAGTAGCCTGTGCATCAAATTCAGAGTAAGGACCAACAGGAAGGTGAGAAAGAGCATCAGCATTTGTATGCTTTGATGTGGGTGATACAGTATTTCATACTGATGCTGTGACAACAAGAAAGCAGCTTCTAAGCTGTGCATGGTGGTACAGATGGAACAAAGTATGAAGTGGCTTATGATCCATCACTAGGGAAAACTTCGCATTAATCAGATAATGGTGAAACTTTATCATGCTTTAGATAATAGTGAGCAGTTCCTTCTTGATTTTGGAATAGTTCCATTTAGTCTTGGTCAATAACTTGAAAGCAAAAGTAACCTGCCTGTCCTGTGAACAAAATCTGTATGAGAGCACAGCTTCCATTTCCGAAACCACAGTCTTATTGGGATCAAAACGAACAAGGCACCTGTCACTCAACAGGGCAATTTTAAGTTTCTGGAACATATCCTAACACTCTTAGGTCAAACAAAAGGCACATTCTTCTGGCACAAATGATGCAGTGGAGCCACAACCTGTCATTACAATATGTACAATATGTCAACTTCCCACAAACTGACAGTAATTCTGTCATGTTCTATGGGGCAGAGAGGTCCTGGATGGCCAACAAATGTGATTGAAGCGAATGAACACCTTGGCTATTAAGAATGTGGCCTAAATACTGAATTTCAGTCTGGAAATAGGTACAGTTCTCCTGGTGACACTTCAAACGTGCAGCTGAAACGTGCAGCTGAAACCCAAAATGTGTGTTGATTACAAAACTTTCTGAGATCCACAACTAGCAGAATTTGCAAATACACATAGTGTAAGTCAGTTTTTGAAAAATAGTAACTGTCACAAAACCTGTGCATCAATTCCTCAGGTTGAGGCAACAAATAAGTATCAATTATTGATTGTGGATTCGCCATGGATTTAAAGTCAACAGAAAGAGAAAGTCTTCCAGAAGGCCTTTGCTAAGATTGCTAAGGGAAAAGCCTATTGACTGTCCTGGATAGGAGCAATAACACCATTGTCTTGCCATTCTTTATGTTCACTTGGAACATTTTCTCTAAGTACATAATGGATGGGATGCACCAAGAACACTTGGGTTGCACATTGTCCTTCATTTGTAATGTGCACCACAAAATTATTTGCTCTGCCACATCCTTCAGAAAATAAATCAGGAAGCTCCTCTATCAACTGAATAATGTTGTCTTTTGGGTTGAAAGCAGAAACAGAAAGTACATTGTCATGAATACAAGGACTAAACAGATCAAATAAATCTCACCCAGTAATATCTTTACAGTCTTGTTAAAGCAAAATTGTAAATGTCACTGTTATGGTGTGAAACTGTTATACACAGTAAGCTGCACACAAGATTTTGTCAACTGTTGCTGGCCCAACTGTTCATAAGTGGCTCGATTAATCAACGTAATGGAAGTGTCAGTGTCTTAACTGAAGTTGCTTACAGCGTCCAGCACTGTCAAAGTTCACAGACAGTTTATTTGACTGTCACTGCACAGCAGTCAGGTGGGGTGAAGGAACATCCTTAGTTTGATTGTTACCAGTACCGGTAGCTGGTTTATAAAAATCTCCATTCATTGAGTGAGCTTACAAGAGTGAATGTGGTTGGAATTCTTTTTCTGTTGCAAGCACACAGACTGTATGTGACCTGGCTTTCCACAAGCAAAGTGAGTCATATTCTATGAAGGGTAATGTTGTCTTTTATGTGTGGAAGGCAGCAGGGATATGATTTCACAGCAGACACACTCGTTGAAATGCCTTTACTCTGGCTACAGCAAGGTAGCCTATTTGTGTGTGGTGGTCAGTTGCAAGGCCATAATTGTTTGACAATTTGCATTACACTGCAAATACGAGCTACCTCAAAGTTTTGCATGACATATCATGAGTCCTGATGTTCAATAATTTGTTTCAATTTAAGATTTAAATGTTTTAGAATTTGTTAATGAATCCTATTGTCTGGCACATTGTGTGCAGTTGCATCACAGATCATTGCAGCACTATAGTACTGTCCACAGCTACAATGAAAAGGACACTGTTGTGTCAAACCCTGAGGTTGAGTGATCTGCTGACAATATGACCATTCTGGCTTTTTCCTCAAACAAAAGAACTCGTAATGAACTGCAACAACCTGTACCTGATTCTCATAATACTTAGTGAGGCAGGAAACAATCTTCAAAATCTAGCAACTCCAGCATACTAGTTGGGAATGACTTCTGGGTGAGGTGGTAAACTCCTGTGCCAGCCATTGACAAGAAATAATAAAGTTTCGCAGTACCTCACATTTGATGTTTGGCACAATGAGCAATGAACTGAGCATAGTACTCATTCCATTCCTGTTGTTTTGCATCAAAAGGTAGGAATGATGGAATGCATGGAGGTCGTAACAAGCTGCTGGACTAGAGAGCATTTTAAAGAGAGGAGCACCACAAAAAATTATAAGTAGAAGCCAGGCAAAAGAAAGAACAATTTGTTGCAATGTGCTTCTCAAAGAAAATGGAGAGATATTAATCCCAAGCTGCGAGCAAAGTACAATGAAGGTAGGTGACAGTAATCCAAAATCATCTACGAGACACTTGAAGATTAATATAACACTTTATTTCTACAAAACAGAGAACGATTACTTAACTTGTTGTGCCTCCTGTGTGCAAGTAAACTGACAGTCTATTACTACTCACAGAATGTAGGCAAAGTATTGTCTTTCTAATACTCAGTACTGATGTTCTTGAAGTCTGTAACCAAACTGGGCTGACCAACTATGGGTCACTGGTTAAATCAGCATTGACAGGAGGAGACAAACTCTGAGTTTCTGGAGGTGTGGCACTGCCTACTCTTCCTATTGGCATATGAGACAGTACCTACTCGATTCTGTTTTCGGTACTCTGCTGATCGATGTGTGATTAGTGCTTTAGGACTGTACAGCCTTGATCTCATCTAAAAAATTAGATCCCTTATGCCTGCAAAAAAACAACAACTTTGGCTGTCAGTCCTTTGTATGTAGATAGTCTCTGTCCACCATGGAAAGTATTGAGACTGAAGTCTGATGGAGCCAAATAAGGCAATAATTCATATCTTAGTTCATATGATTTTTTCATGGCAGCAACATTGGTATGAATGTGTACACACTGTCTTGATGAATGATGAATTTCATTTTAGCCAAACCTGACCTGTATTCAAATATTTTTAGCTGTAATTTGACCAGGAAGTTAGCATGGTATTATCCTGTACTTTTATGTCCACGGTAAAGGTAATCTATCATCAGAATTCCTTGTCCATCTCAAAAAGCTATTGCCATTACTTTCCTGTTGACTAAATTGCATTTGATTTCTTCAGGAGTGATGAATCATTGTGTCTCCAGTGCTTTGACTGTTGTTTTGTCTCTGGGTTGTAGTAATATATCCACTATTCGTCTGTGATCACAAACTTGGCACAAAATTCCTGTTGGTTGCTCTGAAAAGAGGTCAAACATTGATCAGACATTTCCATAACAATGAATTCATGATCTTCCATTAAAGAGTCATGGCATCTGTCTAGCAGACAATTTCGTCATGTCCAATTCCACTGTCAAAGTGTGATATGCCCATTCACATGACATCCCTATATCTTTGGCAATTTCTTGCACTTTCAGTTGCCATTCCTTCCTGATAATTTTATGCTCTTTTGCAGTTGCTTCTGGGCTACTGGTGTATCTTGGTGGATTGTTTCATGCTGTTAGCAGAGGCACTTGCCTTAGATGTGTGTGCCATAGCCCATTAACGCCAAATTTTGCCACACTGTCCTAATAGAAACATCTGTTGTATATCCCACATTGACTTGTGCAGCTATTTCAAGCAGTATTCCTTGTCTGTTAACAGCAGCAACTCTACATAAATGCCACTGCTCTCCATCATTAAATGAAGGCCACTAGCCACAGCCTTGTCTGTGATGAGAGGTAATGGCTGACATTTGGTATTCTTGGCACACTATTCATACTGTGGATTGTGAAATACTGAATTCCCTAATGAATGCACCATGTATGTAGCTCCAACTACCATTCTGGATTCAGAGTCTGTTAATTCCCACTGTGCCATCTTAATGACATCAGAAACCTTTTCACATGAATTGCCTGAGTACAAATTACAGTTCCACCAATGAAATTTCCTTTTATACCTTGTGTACACAATACTCCTACCATGTTCATATGTGAACATTGCTATCCCATTGCTTTTGTAACCTCAGTGCCTCTTGAAATATCTGAAGTTCTATAACACATATGTAACCCACCACCTACATTATAGAGTTTTGGAGTTTATGCCTCTGAGTCAGTTCAGATGTCGGCAGACCGGAGGCATACACTTCAAGGTTTGAAAATTATTCCAGATAATGAAAGTGGATACAATGAAATAAATATACTGACAGATTTACCCTTGGGATAGGATCTTCTGTATAATAGACTGTTGACAACTCCAGCTGTTGAGCATTTTCACATACTAGCTCACTTAACAACTGTGAATAAATACTCAGTATACTGAAAGTACCTCTACTACATAAACACAAGCTTGTTGTTGTTGTTGTTGTGGTCTTCAGTCCTGAGGCTGGTTTGATGCAGCTCTCCATGCTACTCTATCCTGTGCAAGCTTTTTCATCTCCCAGTACCTACTGCAACCTACATCCTTCTGAATCTGCTTAGTGTATTCATCTCTTGGTCTCCCTCTACGATTTTTACCCTTCATGCTGCCCTCCAATACTAAATTGGTGATCCCTTGATGCCTCAGAACATGTCCTACCAACCGATCCCTTCTTCTGGTCAAGTTGTGCCACAAACTTCTCTTCTCCCCAATCCTATTCAATACCTCCTCATTAGTTATGTGATCTACCCATCTAATCTTCAGCATTCTTCTGTAGCACCACATTTCGAAAGCTTCTATTCTCTTCTTGTCCAAACTATTTATTGTCCATGTTTCACTTCCATACATGGCTACACTCCGTACAAATACTTTCAGAAAGGACTTCCTGACACTTAAATCTATACTCGATGTTAACAAATTTCTCTTCTTCAGAAACGCTTTCCTTGCCATTGCCAGTCTACATTTTATATCCTCTCTACTTCGACCATCATCAGTTATTTTGCTCCCCAAATAGCAAAACTTCTTTACTACTTTAAGTGTCTCATTTCCTAATCTAATTCCGTCAGCATCACCCGACTTAATTAGACTACGTTCCATTATCCTTGTTTTGCTTTTGTTGATGTTCATCTTATATCCTCCTTTCAAGACACTGTCCATGCCATTCAACTGCTCTTCCAAATCCTTTGCTGTCTCTGACAGAATTACAATGTCATGGGTGAACCTCAAAGTTTTTATTTCTTCTCCATGAATTTTAATACCTACTCCAAATTTTTCTTTTGTTTCCTTTATTGCTTGCTCAATATACAGATTGAATAACATTGGGGAGAGGCTACAACCCTGTCAACACAAGCTTAGTGAAGTTATTTTGTCTATATAAGAGAACAGGACAGGAAATTCCAGAAGAGTAAAGTCCATCTGTAACCTTACAATTGAGCAGTGCTCACAGTCAAGAAAATCGCCTTTCCCAGAAGAACACTTTAGCTGCCGTACAGAATGACTAAGAATCAGCTTACTCTCTGGCAGTGTAGAATAGTATGCATATATTTATTTATATTATGTCCATGTGCATTTCTTATGTTAGTGTTACGAGCACTCATATTTGCATTTCATGTAGTGTTAATGCATTTAGTATACAATAAACAACCCCCGTATACGTCTGTGAGCTGTGTCGCCAGTAGCTGATAAGGCCCACTGTGGAGGATCAGCATAATGTCATGGAACATTCTGCAGTTTCTTCTTATGACTTAGTGGGGTAGATACAATGGGGAATAACCTGCTCAACATACAGTTTGCCAATTTTTGAAGGAAGGAAGTCCCTGAACACAATCTGACTACCTACCTTCCCTCGTTCTTCTACTCCAGATATTCCACTTTCACCCTGTTATACCCACGGAACATAATTCATCCATTAATAGGGCTCCATGGCACTTAGATGTGGTACACATGTTTAATATATGTTTTAAACCTACACCACTAAAAATAAACATTAATTGTTGGCTGTTAAATCAATAATTTTGACAGCGTGCAGTTTTTCCATACTTTGCAGTGGAGGAACTACTGGGCCTAGAGAAAAAAAAATGAATAGGAACTTTTCTGTAGAAAATTTAATGTAGTTTGATTTTTCATTGGGAAACGTTTTTCCTAGGACCCACATTTTTTAATTTATTTGGGAAAAACGTGAGAAAGCAAACTTTCAACAACTGCTCCCCCCCCCCCCCCCCCCACCCCCACCCTCGTTAAACCACACTGCTCAGGAGTTTCAATATGTTGTTTGTGACACTCTCTTGTAGCACTGTACAAAAATTTGTGATTGCATCATTTCTTTCCTGTAGGTGACACTGTGTCCCCCCTCCCCCCCCCCCCCCCCCCCCCCCACGGGCTAAGAAAGACATCTGCACCATGAACCTCTACCCAGAGTACTGACACATCATGTGATTACCCATAAAGGGTGACCTATTATTATGTGGGAACATCATTGCGCTAGCGCTGATATGTGATGATGACTTCGAAGTTTTCAAACTAGCATCATAAATGAGCAACAGTACTACACCTACCACATCCCCTTGAGGGGCTCCAATGTTCAATTATATTATACCTGAAAGATGTTTCACCATGTAGTGACTGCAACTGACAGTGACACAGTTCAGCCTCCTATAGTACTGCTATCTAAAGGGCAAATTGTGAACTTTGCAACTGACAGTAACACAGTTCAGCCTCCTATAGTACTGCTATCTAATGGGCAAATTGTGAACTTACAGCACTGGCCTGAACATGGCACTGGTTAGTCAAGCAGCAAGCTTAAAGCATTGCCCAGTGTCCAACAGTGCTAGTATGATGATGCGCCAGTCCACATGCAAATATAACACCTGATGCCAAATGGTAGAGCCTGAGAGTTTTGAGTCCAATTTATATCAACAATATTTTCATCCAAATGTAAACCCAATTTAAGTGTATGATTCAGAGGTTTCAGATGTGATCCCATTGCTGTAACTTCACTTTACCTGTGTATAATGCTTAATCACAGAGATACAAGGCAGAATGCACTGGTTTTTGATGTATCTTGTGATGGTGTCATAATTTCAGTGGCCACTTGTGGGATGGGGCCTGTTGTGGCTTCAGTGGTAGCATAAATACTGGTAACTTGAGCAATGGGATGTGTTATTAGGGTACCACTTATTTTCCAAATTCAGTATTTTTCAGTACTCACCCTCCAATGTTGTTTGAATGACTCTAAAACACACCTGTCCAAAATTCTGTTGCAGTCAAACATTAGAAAAGTTCCAGACGAGCTGCTCAATGTGCTTTTGTCGATCTGGCTCCCTCGGCAGGCACGTGCCTGCCTTGCAACTGAGCAGGCACTTGCACTGAAAGAATTAGCATCCTGCACTGACACTGTAGCTGCGGCCCTAAGTGCAGCCACATGTTCTCATGCAGCTCATGTTGCCACTACCTACACAAGCAACGCCACCTCTGACATGAAAGCTACACCACCTTTCTGCACAGTGAGCTACAGTACTTCAGTACCCACCTGGTCAGCCAGTAATTCCAGCTGCTTATGGCCCAGATTGAAGCCCTCACAGCTCAAGTGTCTGTAGGTTATGCATAGCCAGTTGCTGTTCCCACAGGGAACACACTCATGAATGTTGTCCTTCCAAAGACCAACCCACTATGTGCTGGAATCACTACACCTTTGGCAAGCAAACTCCCCAATCTCGCCCACTGTGCAACCACCCAAATGCCAGCAGCATCTGCAAATGAGGACATACAGTTGTCATGCTGCCTCAAAGTGCTTTTTCATCTCAGACAGAAAATCTGACCCTTGTTTTCTTATAGACATATGGTCTGACTTGCATGACTACCCACACACACCGTGGGTATGGGTGTTGACCAACACTATTTTAGCAGTCAGCTCCCAACAACTCGTCTGTCACCATTTGTGGTGCCTATTCTTTACAGTTGGATCCAAGATTGCAATGTACCTTCAGCTGTAAATTCACCATCACAATTGTCACAGAAACAGTCATTGGTGCTGATTCCCTAACACATTTTCAGCTGCTCCTTAGTTTTCCTGTCTCCCATCTCATTTACAATGACTCCAGTGGCATAACGGTGATTCTGTCGCATTATGCAAAACTTTGTGCTCAAGCTCATCCAGTAGCTGCAGTAGCAGGATCTTCTTGACCTTTATCCAGCCATTGTACTCCCACCTGGAGCACCAAGAGAAATATGACACAGCATAGTGCATCACATTCACATCACACCTTGCCCTACAGTTTTCAGCAGATTATGACACCTCACACTGGAGCAACTTGTTGCTGCTAAAGCCGAATTCGAGTTTATGCATTGGAATGGCCTCATTTTCCATCTGAATGGAACCTATAGTAGAGACAGCATAAGAAGGTCCCTGACAGCTCTGTTGCCAGCTTTCACCTGTGAAGCACTAACAGCTGCAGGTGATAACAGCAGTCATCTACTGAGGTGTTGCCGCAGAGATGTTTACAAAATGGCATTATGATAATGGTTGAGAGAAGCCAGTGAAGGAACAATAGCTGGCCCACTGCAACTGTCAGGGATCAACTTAGAGCAACTCAACTGTATTCCTCTCTTCTCCACCTCACACTGACAAATTTGTGGCAAATATTGCACTCCTAATGCAAGCACCATCCCAGACATGTATGCTATTCTACAACTTTGCTACTTCAACCTTTGCCCTAAGCTGCACTTCAGTATTCGTCACTGAATTAACTCATTCATCTAGGTACCAGTCACCATAGGAAACAGTCCAAACCATAGGAAACAGTCCAAAGACAGCCTTCAGCACACTCTTTGGCCTCTTTGAGTCACATTGAACATCATTTTATCTCCAAAATTCTGCATAAATGTAGCACAGATTCATTGATGGTGTGCTTCATGACATTTTACTTCCCCTGCCTAAACTTCATACTGGCACTTTCTTCTTCACTGTAGCAACACTGAACTGATGACTTCTGAGAAGGTTGTGTATTCTCAAATAGTGTCTTAGATCAAACAATGGAAAATCGCGGTTGGAATGTAACAATATGAGAGAAGGAAAGTTGCTACTTACCATATAGCAGAGATGCTGAGCCGCGATAGGCACAATAAAAAGATTCACACAGTCATAGCTTTCAGCCAGTAAGGCCTTTGTCAGCAGCAGACACACATACACACATGCACACACACACTCACGCAAGCGCATCTTGCACACACATCTGCAGTCTCAGAGAGCTGAAACTACACTGCGATCAGCAGCACCAGTGCATGATGGGAGTGGCGACTGGGTGGTGGTAAGGAGGAGGCTGGGGCGGGGAGGGGAAGGGATAGTATGGTGGGAGTGGCGGACAGTGAAGTGTTGCAGTTTAGACGTAGGGTAGGAGAGAAGGTGCGGAGGGGGGAGGGGGTAAGTAGCGGAAAGGAGGGAAATAACCCCAACCATTCCTTCGATCGACTCTCCACAGTTCCTCTCCCTTTACCACATGGTGTCCTGCTCGTCGCTATTGATGCCACCTCCCTGTACACTAATATTCCTAATGCCCATGGCCTTACTGCTATCAAACACTACCTTTCCAGATGCCCCATGGATTCCAAACCAACAACCTCCTCCATAGTCTCCATGACCAACTATATCCTCACCCACAATTACTTCTCCTTTGAAGGCAGTACCTACAAACAAATCCGCAGTACGGCTATGGCACCCACGTGGCACCATCCTATGCTAACCTATTCATGGGCCATCTAGAGAAATCATTCCTAAAAACCAAGAATTCTAAACCCCTCACCTGGTTCAGATTCATTGATGACATCTTTGCCATCTGGATTGAAGGTGAGGACACTTTATTCACATTCCTCCAGAACGTCAACAACTTCTCCCCCATTTGCTTCACCTGGTCCTTCTCAACCCAACAAGCCACCTTCCTAGATGTAGACCTCCACCTCAGAGATGGCTACATCAGTACCTCCGTCCATATCAAACATACTAACCACCAGTAATACCTCCACTTCGACAGCTGCCACCCATTTCATACCAAGAAGTCCCATCCGTACAGCCTAGCCATCTGTGGTTGTCACATCTGCAGTGATGAGCAGGCCCTCTCTAAATATACCGAGGGTCTCACTAAAGCCTTCACTGACTGTAATTATCCTCCCATCCTTGTACAAAAATAAATCTCCCTTGCCTTATCTTTCCAGTCTACCACCACCTCCCAAAATCCCACAGTCTGGCCACAGAGGAGCATTCCCCCCATAACTCAGAACCATCTGGGACTGGAGCATCTGAATTACATTCTCCACCAGGGTTTCGACTACCTCTCGTCGTGCCCTGAAATGAGAAATGCCCTACCCACTATCCTTCCCACCCCGCCTACCGTGGTATTCCACTGTCCACCGAACCTACACAATATACTCGTCCATCCATACACAACCTCTGCTCCCAGTCCCTTACCTCATGGCTCATACCCCTGTAAGAGACCTAGATGCAAGACCCGTCCCATACATCTTCCTAACACCACCTACTCCAGTCCGGTCACTAACGGTATCTATCACATCAAAGGCATGGCTACCTGTGAAACCAGTCATGTTATCTACAAACTAAGCTGCAACCACTGTGCTGCATTCTACGTAGGTATGACAACCAACAAGCTGTCTGTCCGCATGAATGGCCAACGACAAACTGTGGCCAAAAAACAAGTGGACCGTCCTGTAGCTGAACATGCTGCCAAACATGATATCCCTCAGGTCAATGACTGCTTCACAACCTGTGCCATATGGATCCTTCCCACCAACACCAGCTTCTCTGAATTGCGCAGGTGGGAACTTTCCCTGCAATACATCCTAAATTCCCGTAACCCTCCTGGCCTCAACCTTCGTTAGTCACTGTCCTCACCCATCCCGGCCCCTCCCTGTTCCAATTCCAGAACTACACAGCCGTCATTTCACTGCCACACCCTGTCTTTTAGTTTCTTTTATTTTTATTTTTATTTCTCTCCTTTCCACTATTTACTCCCTCCCCCCTCCGCACCTTCTCTCCTACCCTCTGTCTAAAGTGCAACACTTCACTGTCTGCCACTCCCCCCATACTATCCCTTCCTCTTCCCACCCCAGCCTCCTCCTTACCCCCACCAGTTGCCACTCCCATCATGCACTGGTGCTGCTGCTCGCAGTGTAGTTTCAGCTCTCTGAGACTGCAGATGTGTGTGCAAGTTGCGCTTGCGTGAGTGTGTGTGTTCATGTGTGTATGTGTGTCTACTGCTGACAAAGGCCTTACTGGCGAAAGCTATGATTGTGTGAATCTTATTATTGTGCCTATCACGGCTCAGCATCTCCGCTATATGGTAAGTAGCCACTTTCCTTCTCTCAAATAGTGTCTTACCTTCACAGCAAAATCCTCACCAAATGATAGTTTAGGATTCAGAAGAGTTGTTTTACTGAGAATGCCATTTACATGTTCACTAGCCAAATTTTATAAGCATTAAATAATAAAATAGTTCTGAAATTACAATTAAATCAATACCATTAGCTGCTGATGGGCGTTGATATATATCAACAGGGATAGGTGAAAGTGTGTACCAAAACCAGGACTCAAACCCGGAATCTCCTGTTTACATGGCAGACGCTCTATCCCTCTGAGCCACCGAGGGTACAGAGGATAGTGCGACTGCAGGGATTTATTGCCAGCATGCTCCCCATGAGACCCACATTCTCAACTTACAGTCCACACAATACATTCATAGTGCCCCTGCCATTATACCTACTACTCGCGGCAGAACACATGCCATCCTCATATAAGAGTTCTGGTTGATATCTGTTTTCTGTGACCTATCTATGGAATTTACTGTGTGGATCACAGTATTTTCTGATATAAACTGACATTTTATGGTATCGACGATACATATAGCCAATGTAGTTCAGGGACATAATTCTGACAGGGGAAAATCAAATATTTCCTGTAAGTCGAAACAATATGCTAGCAAATACACAACAGGCAGATAACAGTAGTATTGCAGGTTGTATACACCCTAGGGTAAATGGGTAAAACCCAAGAATTTTTTAGACTTCTGGGAGTTTTTCATTTTATTAGTTTTCAGTTAAATTTTTTTAATTTCGATTGGCAGTAATAGACATCTCTAACAAAGAGTTTTACT
This sequence comes from Schistocerca piceifrons, assembly GCF_021461385.2. Taxonomy (NCBI): domain Eukaryota; kingdom Metazoa; phylum Arthropoda; class Insecta; order Orthoptera; family Acrididae; genus Schistocerca; species Schistocerca piceifrons. The sequence continues at coordinate 86,071,455 of NC_060138.1, read as the reverse complement.
GTAGGCCACTGCTGCAGCATAATATTTCAGCAATAAAACATAAATGAGTGAATAACTCCAAAATAAAACATGAATTACAAAGAAAAAGCGCCATTTACAAAGAAATGAAGTACACAGTGCACACACAAGTTTCTGCCAGCAGCAAAATACATCAAAGACTAAGCAGTAATTCATAACAACAACTTGCTTTCAACATGTCTTTCTCATGGCCTTTGTTTCAATCAGTGTAATGTTACAACTGCTTAAATTTGTTACAGGTTGTGGGAAAATATAATGAATGGTGGTTGGAGAAGTATTACTTTCAAAATATATTTCTTTTTATACAAGATGAATTATGTTATGTGTGACAATGTGCAATACATTTCTTAAATCACAGACCATTAGACATTCATTCACAAATTAACAATGAAGACCTGGCATTTATGCTGTTATTTAGAATTTTACTGCCATATTTGTGGTTTGTTATATCTTCAAGGGTAAAGCAAGTTGAAAAACACCAAGTTTCAAGGTTAGTTCTTCATATTTATTTTAGTTATTTCATAGATAATAAATTATGCAATAAGACTGGCAAAAAGTTTAATTGTCCTAAAAAGGAAAATGGGAGAAGTGAGTTCTTGAGCAGTTACATACGTAACTGGTTTTTCTATGCTAAAGTAAAAATGCTCAACAGAACATGTTTTCAGGCAAGTAACCCATGAAACATTTGACAAACAGCAATGAAATTTATAGTAAGGCTTGTCAGAAATATTCAGTTGCACAATTTAAGCTGTGTTCTTAGGATCCTGCATAATCATGAGATCAGAAAAGAAAAACAGCAAAAAATTTTTGGGGACTAATATTATATGTCAAAGCTTAGCTTTTCTTGCAGCTATGCTGTATGTACATTAATTTAAATAATCAACTTTTCCTATTTGTGTGTCTGCACTACTTAACAGTGATGTCACTATTGTGGGAGTACATCACATGTCCTGTGCTCTGAATATCTGCTGTCAAAAGCTTGCAGGATCATGTGACATGAACTATGACCATCTGACAAAAGCACATCCCAAACTTGATATCAGTGTTTCAGTAGTTACTATGCTGTATTTGCAGGAGTTCTATTATACTTCCATAATGTAAACATATAAACTGTAAATGTTGCTGTGCATTAAAGATCTTTCCAAAATACATTGTTTTTCTGCTGGGTTTTGTTTTCCAAAGTGCCAGGAAATTTTTTGCCCCTGCATAACACATTCACCATTCAAAGTAATGACAAGATTTACAGCTCTGAGCCAATGTATATAGTCACACAGAAAAAATGTACTTTTACCAGAGTTATAGTGTATTTTCACCCTGGAAATAGTGTATTTTTAACTGGGAGGTATGGAAAAAAATGGATTTTCTTTTCTTGTCCATGTACTCCCTGTATTGTAATCAATCCCATCATACATACAAAAACTGAAAAAATGGTTAACAAATTTCTTAAAAGTATGATTGACTGGTTTTTTGCAAATTGTCTCACCCTTCATTTTAAAAAGATGTGACATATTCAGTTCTGCACATCTAGGTGTACTACTCCAGTGATAAGTGTAATACACAGCAAGGAAAGAATAAATAGGTATCCACATTGATGAGAATTTAAACTGGAAAAAGCACATATTGTAATTCCTAAAACTACTTAGTTCAGCCACTTTTACACTTAGAATCATAGCAGATCTTGTGGCGAGACTGATCAGTAAGGTGACACATTTTGTGTATTTTTGTTCAATAATATCATACAACATTCCGGGGTAACTCATGTTTAAGAAAGAAAGCCTTCTTTGCTCAGAAACATGCTGTAAGAATAATATGTAGTGCTTACCCACAAACATCTTGTAAATTGTTTAAAGAGTTGGGAAATCTGACTACTGTTTCACAGTATATGAATTTCTTCTCTCATGAAGTTTGTTGTAAGTAATTCACTACAGTTCAAAAGGAACATTGCTATACATAATTACAATACTAGAATAAAAAATACATTTATTACTTTATGTTGTCTTTAGCACAAAAAGAGATGCATAGTGCTGCAACAACAATTTTTAATTACTTGCCCAGTAACATAAAACGTCTGACAGCAAAATTAAATTTGAAAACAAAACTTAAAAAGTTTCTCCTTCATGTCTGCTTCTATTCAGCAGGAGAACTTCTTTATCTTAATGTGTGAAAGGTAGGGGATCGAAATTAAAATGACTAACTAAACCTATATTTTTAAAAAGGCCTTATAAATGTTCAGCATGTAATGTAAAATTTCTCATTCCACTTCATTACAAATTCTCATGCAAAATGATCCCAGCAAAACAAAAAAAAAAAACTAACTAACTAACTGAGTAAGTAAATAAATCAAGCAATGGAAAATTCAGGATGGAATAATGACAATATTATGAAAGGATAGTTTGCTACTCGCTATATAGTGTAGATATTGAGTCACAGACAGGCACATCAAAAAGGCTACTGAACATGTAAGCTTTCAGTCAGAAGCCCTTCTTCCGAAATAGACATTATACAAACTCACACAAATGCATTTCACACACACATGACCACTGTCTGGCTGTCAAGGCAAGAGACAGTGGTCATGTGTTTGTGTTGTGTTTGCCTGAATGCGTGAGTGTGCATATGTGTGTGTGTGTATGTGTGTGTGTGTGTGTGTGTGTGTGTGTGTGTGTGTGTTTGAGTGTTTTGTCTATTTCAAAGGAAGACCTTCTGACCAAATGCTTAGGTGTTTTCTAGTCTTTTTGTTGTGCTGTCTGCGACATAATGTCTCTGCTGTATAGTGAGGGGCAGTCTATCTTTTTCATAATATTATAACTAACTAACTGAATATCTCTCAGCAGTGCTTTAATGGCTAAACAGTTTTGGGGCTACCATTAATCCTTCCAAATGCATATTTGGTGTCTTCCAGGTGACATTCATGGGCCACCAGATTTCTTCCCTAGCGCAGCCTCAATTCAAGAGCTGCTGACTGATGCTCTTCCTAGTCTTTTCATTTATTGGATGGACCAAATTAATACCGCCTTCACTGCTGTCAAGAAGAGCCTTGCCCATTCTGCACTTGTGGCTCATGCAGCATGTGATGCCCAGTTGGCACTGGTGGTTGATACCAGGGACTATGCCTTAGGTGCAGCTTTGCAACAACACCTCAGTGGTTCATGACAGCCACTTGTCTTCTTTTCAAAGAAGCTTCTGCTTTAAAACACCATTAGAGTGCCTATGATGGGAAGGTGCTTGTCATCAATGAGCCAATCTGCTACTTCTGCCCATTTCTGGAGGCCGGGAACTTAAATTACATTTCCAGACCACATGCCCATCATGTATACTTTGCAGCAGACAACAATCACTGCTCACCATGTCAGTTCCACCACATGGATTATATCTCTCAGTCCAGCATAGACATTTGGCGTATCTCCAGAATGGACAATATTAATGCAGCTGTCTGTCGTGTGTCACTGGGGTCACTGGTTGCATCAATTTCACAACAGACACTGCAGCATAAGAGGTCAGTACGGAGCTGGCCTCTTATTGCAAAAACCAAAACAGTGGCCTCAGACTGGTGCAGACACAAACTGCACTGTGAAACCTCCACTGCCCAATTACAAACGTTCCTACCAGCCACTTTTCCCCAGAAGGCTTTTGACACCATCCACAATCTGTGACACCTTGATATTAAAGCTACTTTTAGGATTCATCGCTATGTGTGGCCTTTCTTCTGCTCAGACTGTTGCAGCTGGGACCTATTCTGTGTGTGTGTCTGCCTAGTAAGGTTGACCTACACATCCATGCCCCTGTTGGTGATTTCCCTCAGGCTAAAGGGAGGCTTACTCATGTCAATGTTAATATTGTCACTTACTCATCTCTGATGATCTGTGGTATCTTTTAACTCACATTGCTTATATTCCACTTTGGCCAGAGGTGACACCAATTCCATACATCTCAGATGAAACTGTGGCAAGAGCATTTGTCAGTAAGTAGAGCACTCATTATGTTTCCCCTCTGCATCACCACAGGATGTGAAAGGCGACTTGAATCCTAGGTGTTCAACAAGCTTGCCAAATTCTTGGGCACTCATCATCGCCATCCAGCCCACAATGATATGGTTGAGTGATGGTACCAAACTTTGATGGCAGCTCTAATTTGCCATTACACACCATGGACTACTGCACTCCAAGACCCACCTCAAGGCTTCAGTGGGTGGGCTGGTGTATGGTCTGTGGTAAGCACCTTCAGGTAGCAGAGAATTTGTTGAATTCTCTGCTACCATTTCTGTGTCTGACATTCCAGCATTGCTGGATGGCCTGCACTCCCATATTGCACACACCAGTCCTCAACTTTACTCTCAGCATGGCATCCCAGCTTCCTTCATTCATTCAGATTTTCTCACTGCCATGCGTGTAATGGTCAGGGTTGAGAAGATCATGCCTTGTCACCAATGTCTATACTCCAGTCCTGATAAGACTTTTAGATAAGGTCATCATATTGTGAAAATTTCCATAAATGGGAACACTCAGGCAGAGACACTGGGCAATATCAAGCTGATATGCACTTTCCATCTGGGTCATATGGAATTATCCGATTCCACCCATCTGCTTTGACCCATGACATCTTCAGTATAGTGGAAATGGCTATTCTAAGTGTCTCCAATATGGCGCCTATGATCTCACCACATAAACAAGGCAACAAACACGAAAACACATATAAATAAGACAATAACATCTCCCTACAATCAAACTAATGGGACAGCTGCAGGAAATTGGTGGCCCTGGGGTAAGGAACAGCTAAATATAATTGTAAAAGAAAGTCACCCCATGATCCCAAAACACACATAATGAAAAAAAAAATCGAGATCTGCAGTAATTGGACACTTCCCTTGACTTATATAGGTCAATTGCAGCTCACGCTACCAAATCACCAACGGCTACAGCACAGACTACGAAAATTGGAATGAGACATTTCCCTTGACGACAGCTGATGATACCAAAACACCAATACCTACACATAAAACTATGAAAATTGGAATCGGTCATTTCTGTTGATCTATATAGGTCAACCATAACTACTGATACGAAAAAACAACACCTACAACTACGAAAAACAAAAGAAAAACTGAAACATCTCAAAAATTCAAAAGTCAAACATCCCTATGTAAATTAAAACACATTCAATAGACAATAAAGTACACAAAACATTACAACTTGAGAAAGATAGAGCCCCCCCAAAAAAACAATTGCTTACCACCAACATATTTCTGTGTTGCAAAGTAGGTCAACCATCCCAACACACACACACACACACACACACACACACACACACACACACACACACACACACAGATGGTGCTATTAAACACAATATGACGACTCTACAAACACAACCAACTCATAAACTCCGCGCTGTAATAATGCCACATACCACAACACAACACCCTTACGTCATGGGTCAGAGCAGATGGATTGAATCGGACGCTTCTGTTGACCCCCATTCTGAGCCCATCGCTTTGCACTCCCCTCAGATGTCATTGCCACCACCTCCCCAGTTAGCACAACCACTGGTCCTATAAAACTCTGGGCATCAAGTGTGTTAACCAGGTCAATTTGCCAAAACGTTCTGCTACTCCCCTGTTTGGGGTAGCGACTGCAATCAGCATCTTCACAGTTTGACCAGGCACAGAACTACAATCTAGCCAAGTCATGCACTTATAGCAAAGGCCAAAAGGTAGCTCTGGAAGTACAGTTAGTCAGGCTGTGAGCTTACAGCATTGACGACATTGTAACAGTGTCAGTAAGCGAGTGTGCCAGCATACACAGAAATATAATACAGGACCCAAACAACAGAGGCTGCAAGTTTAGTATCTAGGTTATATCAAAAGAATTTTTATCCCACTGTGTGCCCAGTTTGAGGGGGTCCAGCACAATTATGGAGCAGAGGTTTCAGATGGATCCCTGCTGCTGCAACTTTACTCGACCGACGTGCATACATCGTATACTCACACGTGCACAAGACAGAATGTGACCATTCATTGTGTGTCCTCCAACAGTTTAGTAATTTCAGTGGTCACATGTGTGATGGAATGCATTGTGATTTCAATGGTCATCTAATTGATGGGTTGTGTGGTGTAGAAGGTGGTTACTTATATGATGTGATGTGCTGTTGTGTTAGTTGTCACACAAGTGACAGATCTTGTACTGAAACTTGTGCTTGCTTGTGTGACAGGATGTGTCAGTGAGTGCAGTTCTCACCTGAGCGATGGACTATTTTAAGCGTTTTTCACAGGATGTGTCAGTGAGTGCAGTTCTCACGTGAGCGATGGACTATTTTAACTGTTTTTCAGTGATTGCTCTTGCAACGAGCCCTTTACCGTGACTTAGTGGTCTCCCTGCAGTGGGCGTTTTGTGACATTGTGATCTTTTCTGTCAATAGTTTCTTGAATCAACACTGCTGTCAATAACTGTTAACTTAGTGAGCAATTATGTCTTTTATGTGTAAGAATGTGCCTATTGTACTTCTTATGTAAATTATCTCAGTACCATATATTTTCAGCCATCTGAAATTTCAGAGATCTGTACTGCTGCACCCTGTTTGCTAGGTAAGATCTAAACCAAGCCATCATTTCCACAGAAGTTAATCTTTATTTAAACAATCCATAAGTCAGTTTTTCATAATATTTACTATTATTTTTGAAAATGAAAACAATTGTGTGGTAGTTCTCTACATTTTCCTTATCAAATTTTTTTGTGGACGGGAAGAACTTTTGCTTTCTTTAGGTAATTAGGGAGGCAACCTGATGGGAATGACTTATTTACAATACATTTTAGAGATGCTTTTATGCTGCTAATACAGTCTCTTAGTAGACACACAGAACATCATGTAGAAATGTGGACAATTTGTTCTTAAATTAATGCACGGTCTGAGTGATTTCCTCTCCCATTTCAGCAGCAGCAGCGTTATGTGAGGCTCATAGTTATTTGTTGCTGTATATTGTGTTTGGTAACTTTTCTTGCAGTTTGGTTGCTACATTACTAAAGTAAATGTCTATAAAGGTATTCAGATCCTTAGGCTTATTTATTTAATCACCTTTATTTCTGATTTTTGTATTTGCCTGTTTTGGCTTTGTGCTAACAGTTTCTTGTTTTACTATATTTGTTATTGCTTTGCTCTTATTGTTTAACATCTGTATGGCCTTACTAATTTAAATTCTGTTTGCATCTTGCAGCAGTTTCTTATATGTCCTTTTGTATTTGAGGAAAAACTGTAAGAAGACCCTCTCATTAACTTTGCTAGAACTGAGGTATTTGAATGTTCTAAGCATTCTGTTACTCTTGTTACGCAGTTTTCTCTGGCAGATACTCCACAGTATGTGCTATTTTAGGAAATCTCTCCTGAAATTTTAGTTAGAATATAATCATAAATTTGCTGAATTTTTCCTTCACATGTGTTGCTGAATATACTTCTGACCATTTCTGGCTGGTGCAGTATATCGTTTTATATTTTGTCTAACATGCACACTTTTTGCTCCAGGTATGTCTACTGCCTTGGAGCAGACAAGGTGTTCATCATTTTATGCCTAGGCTCTGGGGACAAAGAAAAGAATTTACTCTCTGTCATTAAAAATCTTGTGAGGTACACAAAAAAGTAATTACTTTCTTTTTAATGTGATGCAAAACAAGTTATAATTATTCTAAATTGTCTGATTTGTGCGCAATAGTAATATTTCTCACAATAGCAATAGGCAAGGGTATAACATTATTGTATTTTCTCAAGAAGAAAACTCAAGATGAGCTCGTTATTTCAACTACCTCTGATTACTATTATCTTCACCCATGTTCACATGTAGATGAATTTGCAGGTCAGAGGGATCATTGCAAAGTGGACCAGCAACAAGAACCTACACTTTTTATCAAGCCCTGGTGGAGAAAATTTTCATTTAACTCCCTAAAACACAGTATTGTAGCTGTGGCCATTAGTCAATGACAGAGCTATGTGTTGCATTACATGTAAAACTCTGGTTTATGTAAGATTGGAATTTTTTCATATAAGGTAAGTAATTTGCAGCCAACATTCTATCTACCACATAATGTAGGCTCATAATGTTTCTAATATTAGTAAATAATCAGATGAATCTAAAAATCAAAATTATCAACATCATATGTAATAATAACAATGATTAAATCTTCATCTTGTAAAATGCATTATAAAGGGGTTGTTTGTGTTGTTGCCTCGGATGATTATTACATGAATATTTTGTCAGGATTAGTAAGTCGTGGGTCCTTGAGGTATGGCAATACGTGAACACTGAGAGATAATTTTAAACAGTTTTATTAACAAAGGTGGATTATAAAACATGCACACTATGCGTACCCATCATCACTGTGTCTGACATCCCAACAGCAGCTAATTACGGTCGTATCAAAAGGCTCCATGTTGAGCTAAGAAAAGAGACATATTCGCTCCCAAGGCCGTGCTAGTTAATACTAGGTGCTGCAGATGGCGGGCGGTGGCATATTCCCTGCCTCACACTCCAGCCAGATGCCGCGTGTACTGACCAAGCAAATTGTCAGCATTCCAGATAGGCTCACTGGCGAGCATGTGTTACTTACTGTATGGCTGTGTACAACCTGTAGACCCTTACATCACTCTCCCCAGAGAAAAAGTGCAACCATAGCTCGCTCAAAACAACCTCCTGGGCATTATAAACTATTTCGCCATTTGTGGCATCAGAAGGCATTGCAACATGTATTTCATTTGCAGACACAGTAACGTTTGGTACAGGGAAGTGTGCCTTCAGGATGACAACTTCATACATGACAAATGTGGTTGGCAAAAGACAAATTAACAACAGTAATAGAAACACAATACTGACAATCAAGTATGCATTAACTTTACTGGATGAATCGAAGGATTTAATCTATTCCCTGCTTCTTTGAAGTTTAACTCATTATTGGAAGAAATTACATTTTCATGGGCATCCTTAATTAAATTATTGTCTTCAGAAAAACATGATAAGGAATGCTTTCCATATTTTAATATGTATGAATCATAGTAATAAACAGATAACATTCACGTTAGTGGAAAATGTCCAGTTGCATGAAATGTAGTTGGCAATACACTAGGCATATCAAATAGTTAACATGAGAAATCACAATTCATTCAAGATTAATACACTATTATTCAATATGAGTGTAAAGGGTAGCTCAGGTGTATCATAATTTTTACATGTAAATGTGACATCAAGGGTGGAGTTAAATGAGAAAATTGTACCTTCAGAACATTGTTTAATAAATGGATGATAAAGATGCATTAAAATTCTGGGGCAATCATTTCTTGGAGGATGATTCATAAACAATTCTTTCTCACAGCTGTACACTCTACGATCTAAGAATACTGTCAATTTAGGGAAATTAACTTATGACTATGTTTACACATATGCAGATCATTTTTGTTTAGGGACACAAAATATCTTTGATCCTTGCTGACCAGTAGATAATCACTCAGTACGTACTTTACATGAGTACCTGTCTGTCTCCATTTCACAGGGTAATTATAAATCTTATACATTTCAAAATTATGTTCTGATCTAGAAATGGGCATAGAAAAAATAACAGTTAATTCATCTTCAATCACTAAAGAGTGTGTGGTGGTTAACGTATTGTAAGCATATAAATTGTAAGAGTTAACTGGGTAAATCATAGTATAGATTGCATCTAGCTTTCGCTCAATTGATTGTAGGATCTGTAAAAATTGTTCTGGATGTAGTAGTACACTGTTCAAACAATCATTTGAACTACTTTCTAAGGCTTTTCTTAGTTAAGAGCATCAATTCTAGCATTTGATACACTATCAGTAATCCTTAACAAAAGAGTGTTTGGATCTAAGTGACTCTAAATGAATCTAATGAACATGGTTAATTAGTTCTAAATACTAGAGTTAACTATGCATGTAAAATAAATGAGTTTCTTGTGGTAACCTGTGCAATAAAGGGTTTAGTTTCTCTGTGTGCTTGTGCAGTAGCTTCAATATTTCACATTCACATAAGCACATGGCTAAAATAAACACTCCCATTGCACTCTCAGGCAATACACACATTCACGCAAATTACAGGATTGCTCAGAATGTGGTAATGCCTTGGCCTTGAAGTCTGGACTGCGAGCTCGCTATTCTTGCTTCCTGGGTTTGAGAACAGTCAACCTCTTGGTCGGTCATCGTCATATTGCGATACTACAGGAAATCTACCCAGAAATGGCTTTACACGATTGACATGTATGACAATCAAACAAAAGGGCAGTTGGAGCTTAAGAGTGGCTGTCAACAACACCTCAGAGATCGGATATGGTCTTTTTCAAAACTTCTTAAACTTTTTGACTTGACTCTTCTTTAACACCACGTTGCTCAGATACACAAGATCTCAAACTTGATACTGAGACACTGCTACTTGGTGGTCGTGTTGTCTTCCTTGCTGAAGAAAGGATTGATAATTTCGCTGTTTTACTCCCCTCCATGCCTCCTTTAGCTTGCGTTCTAGATCCCTTATGTGTTCATTGGTGATTCCAATAGTTAACTGTGCAAAGTCCAAGGGTGAATGCATTCTTCTTCCATAGACGATCTCATATAGACTTGGCCAGTTGAGCTGTGCATTTTGGCATTGTAACTACTTACCAAGTATGTCGTGTTTGCTGCTCACATAATGGCTAACCATTTTAATAATTGTTCTGTGGACTCGCTTGATTCTGCCATTTCCTACAGGGTGTGCTGGTGTAGTCCTTAACTGAGTTATTTACATGAGCTTACAAGTCTGTTTAAGTAATTTACTCATAAAATTCGGTCCTTGATCACTAATTATACTTAATGGTGATCCAAACTTAAGAATCCATTCTTTTACAAAAACTATAGCTATAGTCTCTGTGCTCTGATCAGGTATTTGTATCATGAGAAGGTATCTAGAGAAATGATCCAACATTGTCAATATGTATTTGTTTCCATCTTTAGTCTTAGGCAATAGTCCTATGACATCTGGTCCTATTCGTTCAAATCATTCATTTGTTTCTGGCAGTTCTTGCAATGGTTCTCTACTTTTTCCTACATTATTTCATCTGTTACTGGAATCACATTGTGAAACAAACTCGAAAACATCAACTTTGTGGCTTGGCCACCAAAACATTTGAGCTATTTTAATGTTTGTTGCTTTTTTACCACAATGTCCTGATAATAAAGAATTGTGTTGCTCTCTCATGATTTTCTCTTTCATGCTTTCTGGAATAACTAGGCAATTTCCTTTACTAGTGATTTTGTACAATATTCCAGCTATTTTGACAAAATGTTGATCATTTTTCAATAATTTGCATTGTGGATCTACTTCTTGGGCTGCCTTTAACTCTTCTTCTCGACTTATTGTAAGACAAACATTGATTTTTCAACTCATTGCATCAGCATTCACATGTTGTTCACCAGGTCAGTGAATAACCTTAAATTGGTACTCACTCAGTCTTAATGCCCATCTTGTTAATCTGGAACTTGGATCCTTTAAGCTCAATAACCATTTAAGTGTGGCATGATCTGTAATAATTGTAAATTCTCTTCCTGTTAAGAAACATCTGTTAAGTGTTATACCAAAAACCAAAGTACAAAGCTCCTTCTCAATAGTAGTATAATTACATTCTGCTTTGTTTAATTGTTTGGAAGCAAATGAGATTGGACGTTCATGACCATCAACTTCTTGAGACAAGATTGCACCTATGGCAAAATTGGATGCATCTGCTGAAAGAATAAAAGGTTTACTCAAATCTGGATAGGCAAACACTGGGACTGTAGTTAGAGCAGTTTGAAGTTCTTCCATTGCCTTTTTGCACTCTGTTGACCAATTAAATGTGGCTCCTTTCTTCAATAGCTGTGTTACTGGACATGCTATATTCGCATAACCGACTATAAATCGTCTGTAGAAATTTGACAATCCCAAGAATGATTGTAGTTCTTTCAAATTTTGTGGTTCAGGAAAATTCTGTACATCTTCAATTTATTTTGGATCAGGTCGAACACCTTCACTGGTTATAACATGACCAAGATAGTTAACTTTACTTTGTGCAAAATGACATTTATCTATTGATAAAGACAGGTTTGTGCTTCTTATATGCTCAAAAACAGCTTGTAGACTCTCAGCATGCTGTTTCATGTTTTCACCAAAAAAAATTATTACATCTTCAAGATAAACAAGTGCTTGTGTTGGGATGAGCCCTTGTAAAACTGAATCCATCAGGCGTTGAAATGTAGCTGGAGTGTTACGAAGTCCAAACAGCATACGAAGATAGTTGCATATTCCTGTTGCTGTTACAAATGAAATTTTTGCTTGATCATTAGGATGCACTGTCAACTGGTGGTAACCACTTGTTAAATCAAATACTGAAAAAATTTGGCACCTGCCTAAGTAATCCAAGGCTTCCACTAAATTTGGTAAGGGGTAAATGTTGGATATGGTAACAGCATTCAAAGATCGGTAATCAATGCAAAAACAGAACTATGATTTTCCAGAAATTGATTTCTTCTTTACAATTACAACAGGTGAACACCACAGTGGGTCTAAAGGATCTCTTGTTTTTTATACTTCCGGCTTCTAACTGTTCTTTAACCATATCTTCTACCAACTCTCTTTGACTAAATGGTATTCGGTAAGGTTTCTGTGTGATAGGGGCATTTGCATACTGTAAATCTGCTCTCTGTAAAGTCTGATTGCATTTTTACGTTTAAATCTCTGAACAACAATCGTTCTAAAGTCATTGTTATCTTCTGTTTTCATGCAAGTAGGCTCCACGATAATGACATCTAGTGCTGCTCCCTGAATTCTTAATTTGGCAACCGCTAACTTATCGGAATCTGTCCATGATCCTAACAAGGTGGCACCTTCAAGTTTACGAAAAAGCAGTTTCATATCATCTTCAGGTTTTCCGCTGAGCTCTGGTACTGATGGCAATAATGAAAAATTCTTTATTGTAGTTGTACCTGTACTTCATGAACTATCATTTACCAAGTCTTTTGGAATGTTACTCTCACTTCTTTCTGCTTTTAACTGTTGACTCTCTTATTGCAGTTCATTAATAACAGTTTGTAGACTGAGAATGTTACTGTGACTGGATTGCGACCTTTTGTCTAATTTAACACCAATGAGTCACTTAAATGTAAAATAAAAATCCATCACTGTCTTTTGTATTCTAGCCAAACTGGAGTAGACCAACCTGAATTCCAGCATTGGATGTCAATGAGTAGTCGAAAGATGTTCAGGCTGCTGGTGCTCGAAGTTCATGTTGTGCTGCACCTCTTCAGAACTGTAGATTTTCCATAATTATCCAATGTTGACACCACATTTATAAGGGTGTTGTGTATTGTTGCCCCGGATGATGATTACATGAATATTTTGTCAGGATTTGTAAGCTGTGGGTCTTTGAGGTACGGCGGCAATACGCAAACACTGAGAAGTAAGTTTAAACAGTCTTATTAACAAGGGCAGATTATAAAACATGCACACCCTGCGTAACCATCATCACTGTGTGTGACATCCTAACAGCGGTTAATTATGGTCATATTCAAAGGGTCCATGTTGAGCTAAGAAAACAGACATATTCGTACCCGAGGACACGCTAGTTAATACTGTGGACTGCAGCCAGTGGCATACTCACTACCTTGCACTCCAGCTGGACGCTGTGTGTACTGGCCAAGCAAATTGTCAGCATTCCAGATAGGCCGGCTGGCGAGCGCGTGTTACATACCATACGACTGCATACAGCCCGTAGACCCTTACAGCATCAATTAAATTCTAATGGGCCCCTTCAAAAAGGTCTTGGAGGAGACATCACTTTGTATTGTATTATTGTATTCTGTTGTTAACCATTTAGTGTATTTTTTGTTGTAAGTATTGAAAATTCTCTGGTTGGAGGTCAGGTACAACCTGTGCTGAGTCCGTGTCCTTTACAGATGAACTTCACAGTGCAGCAGCAAGTAAAATCAGAGCATATAACTCCTGCTTTCTTGACTAGATTGTTCCCGTACCAAGCTGTAGGGTTTTAGGTAATCTTCTACGGTAGAGAGCTGGTACAGATTGTGTCTTTCTGGGATTTTTCTCCAGTTTCAGAGTAGTATTCTTCACAATATGTGTCATAGAAAACTGTATTTCTGATCTATTTTTAACAGCAATTATCAATATAGCAACCTTATCTATGTGATGATCTTTTGTGTGTATGTGTGTTAGGGATAAACTGTGTTGTAATCTAATAGTAGGCTCAAGGTTCTCATCCAAATTTGTTTATGTGTTACGGTAAAAACCTATGCTCAATACAATATGGAGTCAGTGGGCTTAGTCAATATTCATTCAGCTGAAGAGGTAGTGGAAAGCAGAGGCATGTAGACCACAAACTCAAGATCTCTAAAATGAAATTCTACTGCAGTTGTGAATTCAAGCTGCAGAACAAACAGAGATGGCCACTCAGGTTGCAGCGTAAGTCACAAAGCAAAAAGGTATGACTACTTGTGGGGAAGCAAGACGCATTGGGCGAGATATGGCTTTTGTGAGCACTCAAATTATGATTTAGCGGAGAAACAGGAAGGTAGAGTGAAGAAATTACAATTCCTGGATCTATGGAGAAGCTACCAACAAAAGTGAATGAGAACCATGGTAGGCAGGAATCCCTAGGTGACACGGTAGGCTGACTTTTAGACTGAGTGATGAATTAGTCATTAGAGCAAGAAAAAAATTATACAAAAACAGCTGACCATGCACAGGAGCGAGTCTCAATAAAGATAGATACTTAGGCAAAGTCTAAGGTAGATCAAGTCCAACAATGGGTGAATGAGGAAATCAAGACTGCTGTTAGTAATCTGATGATAAAGTTCCTGTTAACAGTGAATTACTCAAGATCAGGGAACAAACAGAATCCATTTTTTCTCAGTGGAGATGTAAAATAGTTGAAACAGTCAGAACTGTGAAGAAAAAGGCAATAGATGTGGGGGGGGGGGGGGGGGGCAGTACAGTAATGTCAATGTGAATAGAATGAAAACAAAATGACACTGACCTTGAGCCCCAGATCAGACCATAACAATCTGAATGCAAATCAACCAGTTCAAAATATTTCACTTTCTACACATGACATGCTGCTGGCAACAACACTATCCAGAACAGTAATGATAGAAGATGCTTAAGAGTATACATTTTTAAATATTTTCACCAGATAAGAAGATGGTATATATTGTGGTATTCATTTGTTACTTTGCAGTTGTGTTGCCATGATCATGCAACAAGACACAAAAGATAAGTTATGTAAACGAATATATAAATGGTGATGGAGCCCTATGGGTAACTGAAATAAATGATTCATGTGAAACCTACACTGAGGTTACAAAAGTCATGGGATAGAGATATGAATATATATAGATGGTAGCAGCATCACATACACAAGCTATAACAGGACAAGGCATTGGCAGAGCTGTCATTTGTATTCACATGATTGGTGTGAAAAGGTGTCTGATGTGATTACGGACACAAGACAGGAATTAACAGACACTGAATGTGGAATGGTAGTTGGAATTAGATGTATGAGACATTCCATTTCAGAAATCATTAGAGAATTCAATATTCTGAGATCCACAATATTAAGAGTGTGCTGAAAATATCAGATTTCAGGCATTACCTCTCACCTCGGAAAATACAGTGGCTGACGGTCTTCACTTAATGACTGAGAGCAGCAGCATTTGTGCAGAGATGCAAATAGACAATTACGTCACATGAAATAATCACAGAAATCAATGTGGGATATACAACAATTATATCTGTTGGGACAGTGCTGTCAAATTTGGTGTTAATGGGCTGTGGCAGCCGACTACCAATATGAGTGCCTCTGCTAACAGCACAACATTGCCTGCAGCATCTGTCTTGGGCTTTTGAACATATCAGCTGTACTCTAGATGACCGGAAAACTGAAGTCTGGTCATATGAGTCCCAATTTGAGGTAGTTAGAGTTGACAGTAGGTTTCAGGTATGGCACATACCACATGAAGTCATGGACCCCAATTGTGAACAAGACACTTTGCAAGCTGGTGGTGGTTCCATAATGGTGTTGACTGTGTTTACATTGAATGGACTGGGTTCTCTAGTCCAACTGAACCAACGATTGACACGAAATGGTTGTGTTCAGCTACTTGTAGACCATTTGCAGTCAATCATGAACTTCATGTCCCTAAACAACAGTAGATTTTTTGTGGATGACAGTACCCCATGTCACTGAGCCACAATTATTTGCAGTGGGTTTGAAGAACATTCAGAACAATTTGAATGAATAATCTGACCACCCAGAGTGTCCGACATGCACCCTAGCAAACATTTATGGTACATAATCAAGAAACCAGTTCATGTACAGAATCCTGCACCGGCAACACTTTTGCATTTATGAATGGCTATAGAGTTAGTACCTCTCAATATTTCTGCAGAGGACTTACTATGACTTGTTGAGTCCATGCCATGTTGAGATGGTGCACTACTCCTTGCAGTCAGCCAGCCACTTCCATCTGCTATACTGTTTTAGCTCCCTCTACCACTTTCTTCCTGTGTTGTCCATGTTTTACAGCTGGCGGCATGCTTCATCCCATGCTTTAGTGTA
Source organism: Schistocerca piceifrons (assembly GCF_021461385.2). NCBI lineage: Eukaryota > Metazoa > Arthropoda > Insecta > Orthoptera > Acrididae > Schistocerca > Schistocerca piceifrons. Next base: position 86,054,815 of record NC_060138.1, on the reverse strand, counting down.
GGTAGGCCCACATTTTTCCAAACTTGTTACCTATGTTTTAGGTTCTGTTTTATCCTACTGTCCTGAGTCTTTTCTTGACACCCGTTTCAATCTGTTACTGAGCGGGCACTGAAGACCTTGCTGTCGTGCACGCATACAACCCTCTCCATCCATTATCCAGTCAAAAGGGGGTTCAACTCAATATTATGTGGTATCACATGACTTTTGACCCCTCAACGTATGAGGATTTTCAAAAGGAATTTCTTGCCCAATCAGGGTTCAGTGGTGTACAGGTAATACTATGGAAGAAAGTTTTTATTTGGAGCCTAATCTTTTCAAATTGGAAGCTTGTGCCAACATTTTGAAAATTAACTTAATATGGCATGCTACTATGATTGAGGATGTTCCAGTAACTATTGTTGTAGACATGAGCACTTGTCAATGTCATTTCAAGAAGTTCTTTCAGTAAATTGTCCACAAAAACCAAGTTTCATGGCATTCCTGTTCAGAACTGCAAGATTATTGAAGGCACTTGCATGTGATCCAAAAATGTTAGAATGATGGAGATGTCAGTAAAACTAGAAAATGTAGCAATACCATGCACCCTTCTAGCAGCTGAAGACTTGATTGTTGACTGTATTCTGAGCCTTTATTTTATCTGTGAGGACACAATATTGACTTCTCTACTGGTAAGATTTTCTTTCTCACTGGCAGTGAAAGAGCTAAAGTGGAGCTACTGTGGAAGGATGGTAGCCACAGGTGGTAGTGCCCAAGTTTTCAGATCAGATCCTATCGTTAAGGAACAACAGTGGATAAGAGCATTTGTAATACTGTTGAACAAAGAAGTTGAAGTCACATTACAAGTATAACAGAAAGTAGAAGAGCCAGGGAACCTCACCAGCAAGGAAAGGCAGCAGTAGCGTGGAATCAGTGTGGGGATACTGTGGTGTCACCGCCAGACACCACACTTGCTAGGTGGTAGCCTTTAAATCGACCACGGTCTATTAGTATACGTCGGACCCGCGTGTCGCCACTGTCAGTGATTGCAGACCGAGCGCCACCACATGGCAGGTCTAGAGAGACGTCCTAGCACTCGCCCCAGTTGTACAGCCGACTTTGCTAGGAAGGGTTCACTGACAAATACGCTCTCATTTGCCAAGACGATAGTTAGCATAGCCTTCAGCTACGTCATTTGCTACGACCTAGCAAGGCGCCATTACCAGTTTATATTGAGATTGTTATTAATGTATCAACAAGAGCGATGTTCTCCAATTATGGATTAAAGTTAAGTATTACACCAAATGCATTCGTTTTTCTAAGTTCTCAAATACTTGTCCTGTTCCAGACCTCACGCCAGTCTGCATGAGCTTAACCCCGTGCATTTCGGCTACCGGTCATAGTGGATTGGCTGTCTGGCCAGTCCACTACAGATACAAATGAAGAAAAACCTGGAATAATCCAAGGAAATACATATGACCATGTACAACAGTTTCTATCTTACCACATGGTGTCAGTGGAAAGCACTAGATAATGAAATTGGAAGGATGCTTCGAGAACATAAGAGGTTCATAAGGACATATTCTCATGACGAGGTAATGCTACAGATTGACTACATTAAACTATTTGAGGAGATAGTGAATCATCTGCCTCATTTGTCAACACACTACACAACAGCACAGCTAATGTTTCACGTGAGGGGAAAGAATGAATGGATGGACCACATCCCACAGGTTGCCAATGTCGGAGATTAGTGGGAGAAAAGGTTCAGAAAGCTTTGATCAGTTTGAGAGACAAAGCATTCAGAAGAAAGCACAAGTGTTAAAAGAAAGCGGTAAAAATAGTAAGGTATCTAGTGGTGAAGAAAATATTATTAAGAAGCCACCCACCTTTTGAATAAAAGGAACAAAATGTGGCAGCCACTGTATATGGGACATTTTTTTCATTCTAAGAATTTCAAATCCTGGTGCACATTTATTAGGGAACTCAAGTCGTCATTGAATTAAAGGATTTTACCCTCTTCAAGATTTATGGAAATGTTATTTGTAGTGGAATTAATGTACATCATTGTAAGAACACAGGATCAATTGGAATGGCTGAGCAGAATATTGCATTAGTGTAATGCATAAAATTGGATTTTTTAAAATTTACAACATGTGGAATTTGTGTGCATCATTGTAGGAACACAGGATCAACTGTAATGGTTGAGCAGAATATTTTTATGAGTGTAATGCATAAGTGCTGAGAACACTCATACACTGAGCCAAAACACTCTCTGACTCAGACAGGCTGACAGCAGAATTAGAACATCTACAAAGAGTGTTCACAGACAACGGATACTCCACCAGGGAAATCTGCAAAGCCCTCCAACCCACCAGATGGCCTGAGGTAGCAGGAGAGGAGCAGGAAGAAGAGACCAGGAAAGTAGCCTTTCTACCATATGCTTGAAGAAACAAAATATCAAGAGTGTGTGCTGCCCACCTAGCAAGATAAAGACGCTCCTTGGAGCTGTCAAGGGTGATTTGGGGTTAAGGAAAACTGGTGTCTACCATACACCCTGTGAATGTGGGACGTATAACATTAGTCAGACTACCAGAACAGTTGAAATAAGATGTAAAGAACAACAGAGACACACCAGGCCACGACAGGTAACTACATCTGCAATGGTAGAACATTGCCTGGACCTTGAGCACAACACGGATTATGACAAAACCAGGATCCTGGCTCAGGCCTCCCACTTCTGGGCTAGTGGCATTAATGAATTGATGTAAATCAAGATGGTGGAGAACTTGATCAACCGTGAAGCAGGATATTAGCTTAGTACTGTGTGGAATCCTGCTTTGGAACTACTACAGAAACAGCAGAAGAAAGTTCCCTCCTACAGGAATGGACTACAGACGTCCAAGGGCATAATTAACAGAACAGAACAGCATACACTATACCAGGTGGCAGCAAGCTCCTTGGAGAGAAACTCGCGCGGTCACAGACAGCATAAGGAACTTCAACTGAGGCATGATAGTGATGGGATCATGCCTATCGGACGCGGACCCAATAGGGAACGCTTTGGGATGTCCACTACTTCAGAAGAGAGCTGCAACAGGCGCAGCGTGAAGATGGAGCACCTAGAGACTGATACCACCACCAGAAATGACCACAGTGGGTGCGGACTGCATAGGGAGCGCCACACACCACCCAGGCATAAATATGGGACAAGGTCAGCTCGTCGACCAGTCTCAGGGAACACCTGATGAAGACACCGAGTTACAACATCGAAATATCGTGTTTGGAAGATGCATTCCAGCGGCAGTACACCCAATTCTATGGGATGACATGATAGTCATTCATTTAGAAGTTGGTCTAGCTTGTGACTAAAGCTGCACCAACATTCACAGAGGTGGGATATTTTGTACAATTTGGTGGGATGTCTTCTTCACTCGTAAGTTTCATCCTTCTTCAGAGATGCATGGTTGATTTCTGAATATTGACCTTTTGTGTTTGACATAATATATTTTCCATTGGCTAAGATTAAGCTACTTGCTCCACATGTCAGCTTAATGAATTCATGAAAATATGAGGTGGTGCTGTTCAATTGCTGTAGTTGTCATGATTTTTGGAACTTTTATGAGAGGGCTTTATATAAATATGTGGAACAATAAACATCAAGAGAAAATGTTGTTGATTTTTTGACAATTAAATGGGCATAGAATCATGAACATATGTGAGTACAGTGTTTTGAAGAAGGGAACACATTGAGTGCGCACAAAATGTATCAAATAACAGATGAGCACTCATGAATGTGGTATGACAATTGCCCCATAAAGTCTGTAGCATTGCCACTGAAGCGAAGCTAATGTGTATAAGGATCCTGTTTTATTTGAAACATTTGTGAAATGTACCACAGAAATTGTGTGACTGTACTGTATTGGCATTAACCAGCTTGCCATTGAAACTTGGGTTTCAAGTGATGGTCTAATGATGGTCTAAGAAACATTTATGACTGCATAATAATTAACCTTGTAATTAAACTTCCCCCAAATCCAACAAATTCAGCACAGCTGATAATTTAAAATTATTGGTCAATATGGTGTCGGGTGAAACCTCCTCATATAATGATGTCTCAGTTACTATAAAATGTGATAGTTATGTGTGTAAAGTTTGTTTAAAAAAGGTTATGTGAGTTACCCTGTGTATTGACTGCAAGTTGGGGTACCACGATAAATGTGTAAAAGTGAATCTGAAGTATATAAAAGTTGATCATGACTGGATATGCCATCAGTGCTTTATGAGTGCCTTGAAAAACGAAATATTTAACACACTAAAATCAAAAGAAACAATAATAATGGTTCTTACATACAATTTAGTGACTATAACCATGCAATACCATGAACTCCAGAAGAAATATCAAGAACTAGAAATAAAATACCAAGGATTGGAGTAAAATCATCACGTAGCACAAGATGTTGCTGCAAATGGTCTTTCTATGCAGAAAAGATAGCCAGTCCTGACTAAAGCATGTAAACAAACCCTAAGTGCAGCTCTGCTATCAAATAAATACTTGGTTCTAGATGAAGACTGTAATAAAACAGCAAACACAGACGAACCAAAATCAGTGACAAAATGTCCAGTAAAGTGCACAGTCGAGGGAAGGATATACGGAAGAAACCATAACAACTCCATAAAAAGACAGTCAGTCGCAGCCACAGTATCAGCGCAGCCAGGATCATCATTTGAACAAAAAGAGGCAGTGCCAGAATCATCTTCAGCAAAAACAGCAAGAAAATGTGAGGGTCCAACAGAAGAAACAGTGGTCAGTGCATCAATCAGTAGGATACCGTATTTACTCGAATCTAAGCCGCACTTTTTTTCCGGTTTTTGTAATCCAAAAAACTGTCTGCGGCTTAGAATCGAGTGCAAAGCAAGCGGAAGTTCTGAAAAATGTTGGTAGGTGCCACCACAACTAACTTCTGCAGTAGAATATATGTAGCGCTACACAGGCATGCTTTGTAGGCACAAAGATAAATACTGGCGCCAAAACCAATGCGTCAGTAAATAAATTAAAAAAAAAAGATGGAAGACGAGCTTTTTTTCTCTGCCCTGAGTTTCGACCACTGCATTTTCATACATTATCCAACGAAATAATACAAATTCCGTATTGTTCATATTCGAATGTAGCACAATTTCAATGTACTACGAAAATCCGACTGGCAAAACTGTTTGGGATGTTTGTCAATATGGCCAACTCTACGTTCTGAATTTTTTCCTACCTGTGAGAAGAGATGGTTGCTAATAGGAACCTGATGAAATGTGAATCACATGCAGTATTCTCTTCACCATAAGAGTAATACGAATATAAACATTTTGCTATGTATTCTTTCGTGTTTCCTGCTATCTCATTTAAATCCTGTCTGCCTAATAAACTACGAAACTAGAGTGAGACAACAGCAAGCACGGAAGAATATACGTATCGTGTCATGTTTATATTCGTATTATTCTTATGCCTAGTAGTAATACAGTCAGAAATGATGCATGGCAACTGACTAGATTTTTAAATCTAAGACGACTCTAATTTCTGTGCAGAATTTGACGTACTTAAGAAGCGGCCGCAAAGATTTTCAAACGGAGAAAAATTTTCGCCTAACTCTCGTTCAGAACATGTTCTATCATACGCAGTCTATTTTTTGGTTCTTGTTGATCATTATCAAAGAAAGCAGCAGTGTAAGTAACAACAAATAGCAGTCTCTTGCCATTGTTTCGCTGGTGAGACGATTCCTCTCTCTTGTTTTTTAATTGTAAGCGGCAGTAGTGCGCACAAAAGCAAGCCATGCCCCGAGCGGCGACAGGCTGTAAACACGCACTATCAGAATGCGACAAACAATGTATGACACAGCACAGTAATGCATTTTCAGCTTAGAGTGACGTAAACACCAATAACAAAGAAAACGGCACTTATCAGATCAAAGCAAAATAAGCAACCGATCCAAACCAGACGAAGCACGTGAAAAAGGAAGGGTACCCGTATAAATACGGATGGAGTGCCTGACGCATAGCAATGGCTACCTGGTAAAGCTTAACTGCTAAGCTTACGACTCGAACCAAACTACTGTAGCTGTATCGTCATTCATTATACCTAAATTGTGTCTCATATTAGAATGGACCAACTTTGTTCCGATTTGGAGGTGCGGCCTAAAACTTTTCTCTCCCCTTGAATTTCGAGTCTCAGATTTCAGGTGCGACTTAGATTCGGGACATTTTTTTTTCGTTTATTTCGAGTCTCATTTTTCAGGTGCGGCTTAGATTCGAGTGCGGCTTAGATTCGAGTAAATACGGTAACTGTAACACCTCATCACCAAAAGCATGTTTAGATCAAGGCAAGAGAAACATAAAGTTTTCAAGGTAAGCAGTGCTCAGTGCTTCTCAGTCTTCCACCAAAATATACAATGCATAAGAAACAAAGTGCAACAATTAGAAGTGTTTATTGACAGCTCATTTGTTTGCATAACAGAACATTGGCGTAATTGTTCAGAATTAAGAAATGTAGCACTAAATTCGTACAGTCAAGCCTGTCATTACAGTAGAAGCACTGTGAAATGTGGTGGATCATGCATATATGTGAAGGAGGGGATTATATATAAAATAAGAAATGATGTTTTGGCATTAAGTGAGGATAAACGCGTGAGATATCAGCTTTACAGATAATAAAACCTAGATGCATTCCAAAGACTAACTGTACTGTGTATATATCGTGCTCCCAGTGGTGACATGGACACATTCACTACAAAGTTAACCGAAGCATTAGATATGGTCTCTAGCCCCAAAAGCAAAATCATCATTTTTGGAGATATAAACATTCACTTGATGGACCCAGGTATGTGGTGCAACAGCTTTCTGAACATTACGTATACCTATGGTATATTGATATTAAGTAACACTGCCACTAGGATAACCATACATTCAGCATCAAGTACTGTCCATATGCTAACGAACATAGAGAAAGATAGGTGTGACATTGCCATAGATGACCTTGGTATCTCAGACCATTCAAGTCAGTTATTAAAATTGGGCGTAGAAGTAAATAACAACACTAAAATACACAAGTACAGTAGGGTTTTCTCTGAGACAAAAAAATAGTTCTGAGCACTAAGAGGCATAACAACTTAGGTCATCAGTCCCCTAGAACTTAGAACTACTTAAACCTAACCAACCTAAGGACATCACACACAACCATGCCTGAGGCAGGATTCGAACCTGCGACCGTAGTGGTAGCACGGTTCCAGACTGAAGCATCTAGAACCGCTTGGCCACAACGGCCGGCATTTCTCTGAGACAAAAAGATCTCTATTTGCCTCACTAATTAACAGTGAAACATGGGAGGAAGTATACAGAGAAACTACTATAAATGGGAAGCTTTCAAAGTTTTTGTCAATTTTAATTCAGATTTGAAGACATGTTTCGTAAAGTTCTAAGAATCACTAAATCATGCAACAATAACAACTGGGTAACCAATGGGATAAGGAAATCCTCTTAAACCCTCAAGCACCTAAGCTAAATGAAAAACTACCGTAATGATTCAGCGTTTCATAAATATTATCGTACATACAGAAAGATGTATAGAGAAGTTTTGTTAGCAGCTAAAAGGTACCAAAAAGACAAATTTGTAGAAAAAGCTAATAATAAAATCGAATTAGCTTGGAAAATCACCATACAGGAAACTAATAGGAAAAAATTATAGCCTATAAACATGCAGTTTCAACACAATGATACCAAAATAAATGACCCCAAAAAACTAGCAAACTTTGCCAATCAGTATTTCAGCAGCATACAAACCAAACTACAACAGAAGTTCAACAAAACAAAGCATTTACAAACGCTGAGCTACAATCAACTACAGCAGAAGAAGTATGCAATGTTATGAGTAACCCAAAATGTAAAAATTAAGCAGGAATAGATGAAGTACCTGTGTTCTTACTGAAGGACTGCATAGACAGCATTAAAGACTCTTTAAGTCACATCATCATTTAATTCTTCTCCACAGGTTGCTTCCCAGACGTACTAAAGCATGCAAAAATCCTACCTGTACATAAGAAAGGTAACCCAGAACTCATAGAAAATTGAAGACAAATCTCGTTACTCTCATCCTTTTCAAAAGTTATAGAAACCATAATGAAAAACAGGCTTATGGGGCACTTTACAAAGTTCAATTTTCTGAGTAAAGAGCAATTGGGTTTCTGGGCTGGCAAAAGCACAAATTCAACTGTTGCTCATTTCTAAAGTGTTGTCCTTGTAGCACTAGACAAAGGAGGCCACATAACAGTGATCTTCCTTGATTTGACCAAAGCTTTTGACACAGTAGACCACACAATTTTGCTAAACAAACTAGATGCACTAGGAGTAAGAGGAGTAACAACCATGTGGTTTCATTCATACCTGCAAACATCCAACAGGCGGAGGTCACTCAAACTAACTCTAATCATACCTTTTCATACCTTTCAGACCCAGAATACATCATTATAGGAGTCCCACAAGGAAGTTCGCGTGCCCAATCATCTTTTTAATATACATCAATGATTTTCCACGAATTGTCAAACATGGTGAATCAGTACTGTTTGCTGATGACGGACGGTAACATCTTAATCAAGCTGAGTCACCAAGTGTACTCAATGGTAAAGCTCAGGAAACACTTAAGCATGTATGCCAGTGGATAGAGGCTATCAAATTAACCCTAAAAAAAAAAAAAGTATTAGTTTCCACTTACGCAAAAAACTGAACAGTATCACGCTAAAAGTTAATGACGAGGACATAGAATGTGTACCAACAACAAAATTCGTAGGCATGCACATCGACTCTCAACTAAATTGGACCGAGCACACTGTGGCACTGTCTGCCCCCAGTAGCTGAGTGGTCAGCATGACAGAATGTCAATCCTAAGGGCACGGGTTCGATTCCCGGCTTGGTCAGAGATTTTCTCCACTCAGGGACTGGGTGTTGTGTTGTCCCAATCATCATCATTTCATCCCCATTGACACACAAGTCACTGAAGTGGTGTCAAATCGAAAGACTTGTACCTGGCAAACAGTCTACCCGACGGGAGGCCATAGTCACCTGCTTGCGGTACTTGGAAAACGAATAGCTTCAGCATGCTGTGCACTTAGGATAATAAATTCAATGTGTAGTAGCTCGAGTACTAGAAATGCATTTTTTGCATATGTCCACGCTATAAATAATTATTGCATATCCTTCTGGGGAGCAAATGAGCAGAACAGACAAACAATATTTAAGTTGCAAAAAAAGGCTGTACAAATCATAACAAAAAGTAGCAATAGATCCCATTGCACAGAATTATTCAAATCAATCAATTTTTTGTGAATATCATTTTGCAGACAGTGATATACATAAAAAACAAATTGACCAGTTTCTGATAAACTGTTCCATACATGCACATGAAACAAGACACAGGCAACACTTTCACCTCTATAGGAAAAACAAATCAAAAACTCAAAACAGCATGTTACACAATGGAATGAAATTATACAAAAATCTTCCATGAGAAATCAAAGACATAAGCGAAATAGATATCTTTAGGAAATCGCTTAAAATTTATCTCTTGGAAAAGTGTTTTTATACCTTCAAGGATTACTTGGAATGATGTAAATATACAGCAATATGTAAAAATTATCAACTGTGTTATTAAGTGATTTAACAATGTATCTTTATGTTACAATATTCATGAATTCCGATTGTGATAATTATAAATTTGTTTCCCTATTGTATATACTCATTTGACAACATCCATACAATCCTGATTGTCTATGGATGGATAAATAAATAAACAAAAACAAATTACTCTACACAAATTATCATTGATTCATGTCAATGAAGTTTTGCTCTTTTATGTTCAAGTATGTTGTATATTCAGATGCCATCAGTGCTGACATGGCATAATGTGGGTCAGATCACCATCATTCTACCATTCCTTGGATCAACTCTATTTCCTGTCCGTCCACATCATGGATGAAATGAAGAAGGGCTTCACTGTCCTGCACATGAAATTCATCACCACCTTCCCTTCAGTTTTCTTGGGGACATCATATTGATGTTATTACATCTGATTAATATTGTTTCCATTTTCAGTGAAATGTTGGTGTTGTACCTAAACCTTCATTCAAAAAAATATTTGCAAAATGTACAGATGGAATAGCTTTATGTAACCTATATTATAAGTATTTGGACATCAAAGCATAGTAGGGTAGGGATGGGGATGACCAAGTAGTGGCTCTACTCTAGGAGCACACAGGGACCTGGTGTGAAGAGGTTTGGGCAGTTAGGCACAGTCAAGAGGTAGACAGATGATTGGGCGGCTGGGGGGAAATACATGGGTGCATTGGCAGATTAAAACTGTGTGCCAGACCGAGAATCGAACTCAGGACCTTTGCCTTTTGCGGGCAAGTGCTCTACCAACTGAGCTACCCAAGCACGACTCACGCCCCGTCCTCACAGCTTTACATCTGCCAGTACCTTGTCTCCTACCTTCCAAAGTGTACAGACGCTCTCCTGCTCAGATGGTGGAGCACTTGCCCGCGAACGGCAAAGGTCCCGAGTTTGAGTCTCGGTCCGGCACACAGTTTTAATCTGCCAGGAAGTTTCATATCAGCGCACACTCCACTGCAGAGTGAAAATCTCATTCTGGAAACCTCCCCCAGGCTGTGTCTAAGCCATGTCTCCGCAGTATACTTTCTTTCAGGAGTGCTACTTCTGCAAGGTTCGCAGGAGAGTTTCTGTAAAGTTTGGAAGGTAGGAGACGAGGTACTGGCAGAAGCAAAGCTGTGAGGATGGGGCATGGGTCGTGCTTGGGTAGCTCAGTTGGTAGAGCAATTGCCCACGAAAGGCAAAGGTCCCGAGTTCAAGTCTCGGTCCGGCAGACAGTTTTAATCTGCCAGGAAGTTTCATATCAGTGCACACTCCGCTGCAGAGTGAAATTCTCGTGGCGTAGAGCGCCATAAATATCGATATTTGTTCTGTGCGCAAATGTGCTATCTTTGAGGAGAGGGGTTTGGGGCAGGATGTTGGACGCTAATGGCAATTAGCCTCTGGACTTGTATCTGTGTAGAAGCTAAGTGAGAATAAATCTGTATATGAGAGAATTCTAGTTGTTTACCTTCAACTATACCACATTCCCTCCCTGGTGACCCCGTTTTTGTGTAATACGCGTCCGAGTTACCGCCCGAAGGTTATTTACGCGCCTACCACGTTGGGTTTCTCCGCGATCGCGAGGGCCTATGTTCAGCTCCAGACAATGGCCTTTCAGCATTCACCGCCACCCGGATTCCAGCAACATCTCTCCAGCACTCCTGCCGTCGTAGTGGACATGCCGCAAGAATCTTCGGAATCCTTCAGCCAGAACATGCAATGGAATTCATCGAGTGTCGCCAGTTTCTTCCAACCGCCAACAGTCGTGGACTCTGGCTTTGTTAGCCTGGACCTTCCCACGTGTTCTCCACAGAGTGTTGGTCAGAACATTCCTACTCCTGTGTCGAACACACAATTCAATACAGTTCGTAGCGTCGAGCGAGGTTTTGCTACTTTGGAAAATCGTAAATTCAAACTCGAATCAGCTCCCGCCACGTGTGTATCCTTCCACGCCGGCTAGTCAACAGGTGTTCAATGCTCGCCAAACAGCAAATATCACACCGAGTGTGTATCCTAGTGGACGTGTGTGGGATCCTTGTGTTGCTTCTAATCAGGTCAACAATTCTGTGCTGGACAGTAATTACTCCAACATCTACAACCAGCCCCAACACTCACAGTCGAGTGAATACTGTGTGCATAACGGACATTCACCGGCGTACTTAAGCACTTGTGGCTTCTCTCTGAGCTACCACGTCAATGAGAATGCACATTTTGACTACGATCCTCACACCGTTCGAGCGTCCGTCGCTTCTCAGCCGCCCCCCCCCCCCCCCCCCCCGGCGTCAAGTGAATTTTGTGATTCCCGCGTTACGGGACGCCAATAATTCAGACTTGCAATCTTCTGCATGCTCTACTTCCGTCCGAAGTAATAGGCGCACCTCCGCAGTGACTGCAGTGCCGAATCTGCCGAAATTACCAGACTTCAAACCCACTCACCCGGAGTTCTGGTTTAACCTGGTTGAGCAAACATTCAATGTCTGTGCTTTGGACATCGACGCACGGTTCGCCTGCCTCATGAACCATCTTCACGACTGCGTCGATTTAATTTACGATCTGGTCAAAGCACCCCCCCTAGCAGGGAAGTATGCTGCGGCGAAACAGACGTTACTGGAGCGCGTCTCTAAAACCTGGAGAGAAAATGTGCAACAGTTCATCTACAAAGAGCGTCTTGGCAACAGGTCTCCGTCCCAGCTGTGGCAGTGCATCCATCTTCTCGTCGATGAGCAAGTTATGCCTGATGACACCCTCACAGAAATCTGGACTGAAAAGCTGCCTTTACCTGTCGAGACTGCAATCTCTGTGTACGAAGATAGGCCAGTAAATGAACGTTTACGTGCCGCAGACAGAGCATACTCCGCCAGGCAACGTGAGCTCCGTGCACTGCATTCTGGATGCGACTGCACTAAGATGCTTTCTGACACCACGCCCTTGTCTGGTGCTGCTAATAACAAGTTTGTTAAACAAGCCGCCCTGCCTGCACCTTCAACTCCCCGCAACGACAGTGCATCGGCCTCTGTGGAAGACTCTGGGGCACATACTCCGTCACCTAGCAACTACCCACAGGAGCACAGGCCTGCCCAACCTTACTGTTTCTTCTATGCGAGATTCGGGGAGCAAGCTCGAAAATGCCAGTCACCGTGTTCTTACCCAAACTCCAACCGCAGGTAGGCTACGGTGCCACCTCCTGTGATGTAAAAAATGGGCACCATCTCACGTTGCACTCCGTTTCGGACAATAACAGTAAGTGTGGTCGAGTCTATGTTCGCGATTTACGATCAGGTGTATGTTTTCTGGTAGACACTGGTGCAGACGTCTCTTTGCTGCCGGTTCGCCTAGCAACCAATAAAGTGCAACCACACAAAACAGTACTTCGTGCAGTGAACTTGTCTACCCTACAGTGTTCGGGTTCCACTTTGTATAAAGTGAAACTTTCGCCCAAGTGCAAGCTGGAGTGGACGTTTCTAGTGTCAACAATTGACGAACCTATTCTCAGAATTGATTTCCTCAAGCACTATCAGTTGTCACTGGATTTTGTGCAAAATACTGTGTTTTACCCTTCCCTTAAGAAACATATTCCTTTCGCTTCGCCGAGTGACAGTTCGGCTAACACCAAACATGTGTGCTGTGCTAAGAAGTGTGTAAACCTATCCTTGGAGCTGCAATCTTGGACAAACAAGTGGCTAGTGGAGTGCGCCAAGTCTTCGAAGTTGCAGATGGAACGTAAGGAAATGCTGCTGCATCTCCGCGACATACACCACGAGTTGGCCTCCACACAACAACGCCTCACGGCACTACAAGCAGACGACTCGTCAGCTACAGACAAGGTCAGTCCGAGCCAATCTGTTGTTCCCGTGCCTGCGCACATTAACGACAATGTTGTGAACTCTGTAAACTGTGTCAGCACCCCCTTTTGTAATGATAGGGTATGCCCGAGTGCTCATGCTCTTTGCGTTCCGAATGGACAATTAACTTGCCAAGCTTGTGGCAATGAACTACGGCCATCTGCTGTCCGGCCACGCCCACTCGTGCCTACAGCACTCTTAGTGGCACGGCCCGCTACCAAGAACCGAGTGAAACCAGCTTTAATTGAGCCTCAGGTGAACCTCCCTGATTCTGCCCCTATTTCTCCCACTCCTGCTTCGAGCGTCCATCCATCTTCCCACACCATGCATTTGGGTATTTATTCTCCACAGCGCGCTTCTCTGCCGAGCACTGCTTCTTCTCTGCGTTTATCTAATTCGAGTGGCCAATCATTTTTTGGGCTTCACTCCTCACAGCCCTCGCAGTCGAACTGCCAACCACTCGGATTCTACCATTGTGTTACCATCTTCGTGTGACAGCTCTTTGTCACGCCGTTAATCGACACTGGCTCCTCGTTGCCTTCGGTCACGCTCCCTCGTCTGTCAGCTGATCGCCCGAGGTTGTCGCCTGCGCAGTCCAGTGCACCTGCCACCCCCCTCTTAGTAGATGCTTCCCCCTGCCATGGCTTTCCCACACCTCCCTGCCTCCCTACCATTGCTCGTACAGGTGCCATCCAAGAATTCACAACACATGTGCACCCTGATGACATACATAAATTATCTGTTGTCGTAGATGGTGATATGGTGTGTGTGGTACTCGCGTGTGACAATACTGAGGGAGGAAGTGCAGAATCTCATGTGGTGCGCCGCTTTAAATTGAGCAGAAGTGCTGCATGTGGCAATTTGTGTGCCTTTGTTAGGCCTTCTGGCAAGGTGATTCTCCGTCTGCCGGCTGACAAAGTGCTACACCTCCATTCCAGGAAGCCGCCGGCGTCGCTTGCTGACTTCACTGTCGACGTACCGGGTTTCACCCCCCAGTCTCCTACCAGTCGACCGCTTCTGCCTGATGCAGAAGAACTGTGCGTTACCTTCCTAACTTCTCACCCCCCCCCCCACCCCCCTCCCCCATTCACAGGGATGTACTCCATACTGGGCAGGAGGGGGGGGGGGGGGGCTATGTGGCGTACAGCGCCATAAGTATCGATATTTGTTGTGTGCGCAAGTGTGCTATCTTTCAGGAGAGGGCTTTGGGGCAGGATGTTGGACGCTAACGGCAGTTAGCCTCCGGACTTGTATCTGTGTAGAAGCTAAGTGAGAATAAATCTGTATATGAGAGAATTCTAGTTGTTTACCTACAGCTATACCATATTTCCTCAATCTCATTCTTCAAGTTTTCTCTAGATTTCTTTCTTTTCTTTGTTACTCTGGCCTCCTTTGTGATGCATTCAGCAGCGTTTTTACCTTCACTGACACACTGATTGTCCACCAGTAGAAGCCCACTTTTATAGTATCTCCAGATGATTAGTCTGTTTATGATTTTGAGTCTGCTTGTAACTCCATCATTAATGTATATTATGACATCCATCACACCAATCTGAAAGGCTGACATTCCAAAAAAGCAGTTTTGGCAAGTGGTCCCAAATGCAACTACTGAGAGCTTTTTCTGAATTCTGCATTTTACCATGTAAACATTTTTGCAGGAATTTAGAATTTGAAAGACCCTCTGTGCTGCAAACATACATTCTGAGATATTTCATCCTCAAATTAAGGTCTATCTTTGATATTAGCAGACTTCTTGTGGGCTCCTAGACACTTAAAACATACTCACTGCATCTGCTTTAAAAAGGCATTTAAACACAAAAGTCATGAGGTTGCATATTGTACATAAAGTACATGTTTGAAGAATCAGGAAGAATCACAGAATTTTATTAAATAAAACAGAAAATTTTCATTTTTTGAACCCTCACGATGTCCAGGCCCTTTAAAACTATTGACAAAAATGGTACTTATATTTTGACAACCGTCATCCATTCCATGTCCAATGTTTCCTCTCATACAGCATAAGCAAGGTTAACACATTTATTCAAATGCAGGCTCTTTACAGGGATACATCACCTTTCTCACTTCCGTCTTCACTGGACATAATAACAGCACCACCTTAGCTCAAAAGCAGATATCCTCGGCCATCACATCCAGGTCTGGTACTACTGATATCTCCAAAAAATTCTTAGGAATACACTTGTTGTGACTCAGTATTATCCTGGTCTTGAAAGCATTTATCAGCTACTTCAACAAGCCTATGTCTCCCTAAAATCATACCGTGAAATGAGGTCCATTCTATCTGACATTTTGTCCATGACATGTAGAATAGCTTGTCATGTCCCTGCCAATAACAGCAACATTCTTCTCAGACCTCATGCTCCTTCCACACTTATTTTCCTACTCTATGGTTCCTAGCCCTGTGACCGTCTCCACTGTAAGGCTTAACATATACACCCTCCTACCATTACTTATACCAACTCTGTATCTGTCAAAACATATTCTATCAAAGGGAGAACTATTTGTGAAATGACACATCTCCTGTACCATCTGTTACATAAACACTCTTCAGCTTTTTTACATTGGTACGACTACCACCAAGTCATCAGTTTGGATGAATTTTCATAAGCACAGTGTGTTTGCTGGAAACACACAATATCCCGTTGCAGAACTTGCTCTGCAACATGACAGTCTTAACCTCAGTGCCTGTTTCATCACACATCTTATCTTGATTCTTGCCACAGAAATATGTTTCTCAGAGTTCCACAGGTGGGAACTGGTATTACAAGTCCTTGCTTCTTCATTTTTGTTAATTTCTTTGGTTTCAGTATTCATTTCTTCACTTCCTTTTAGTTTTGTGTACCTTTGTTTTTTGTCCTGTCTATTCCCCCTCCAAGCTTGCCAACATGCCCTCTTCCCCCCCCCCCCCCCCCCCCCTCTCGCCCCCTCTTGCCTCTGTCACTACCACATACTTCCCTTTCTAAACTTATTAGCTTGTGCACAATGTTGTGTCAGTCATACTTGTATTATATATTGCCATATCTTCCACCTTTAAGCTCTCAGGTTTTCAGATCTCATGCAATGCAGTCCTCAACAATCCATCTTTCCTTCGTATCCTAGCCAGTAAGTGTCCCTTGACTGGGGCCTCTTCTTCCCAACTCTCCCCATTTCCTAATTGTGACCAGTCCTTTCCATTCACACATCTTCCTTCCCATTCAACCCTTCTGCAAGCAGAAGGAGCAACTGCCTCTGAAAACCTGCAGATTTCTGTACATATATATGTGTGGTCCCTTGTCACAGCTTGGTGAGTAGAGTTTTTAACTATTGAATTACACAACATTTTCAAGAATTAATGATCTTCACTGACATTTTAAGTGATTTGCATCTGGAGTTTTACAATGTGCATTACATAAGCTCATAAAGATTCTAATATTACTAAAGATGCAGATGAATTACGTAGTCCAAATTATCAACATAATAAATAATAATTAAATCTGGTTCTTCTGAAATGTATAAACTAATTTTTAATGCACATGAATTTTTCATTTACATGTGTTCCTGAATATACTTCTGACTACATGCAGTTGGTCACATTACAAAATCACACCATTTTTAATGTAGAATACACCCTTCTATACTTAAGAATACTGTTTTCCTTTTTTTTTTTTCTTTTTACCTGACTGCAATTCTTCACATCCATTGCATTGCAGCTCAACAACTCTTATAGTCTTCAAATTATTCATTCCTATCTCTCTTTTAACTTATTTTAGTTTTGGTTGTAGCAGTGTTTGACAATCCAGGAAAGTACCAATTGATGTTCCAATATTATGCTTCCTCCTTTCAAATTGTCACCCCATCCTCCCCCATCCTACAAAGACAAGAGCGCGCGCGCGCGCGCGCACACACACACACACACACACACACACACACACACACACACACACACACACACACACACACACACCTTTCCAAGCAGGAGACTACTCTACATTGGGACATTGATTTACCATAAGAGGAACTCATATTTCGCGTATAAAATGGAGCGAAATGCAGGGAAAACAAATTGCAGAGGTGTTCTGTTGTCTTCCACAGTTCTCAAGGCCATCCTTAACATGTGATTTATTTTAGGCCAGACTCTGATTTGCCTATTGGTCCATTGGAGGTATTCCCTCCTACCATCCATTTCTGGGAGCATTCCCCAATCTGCCACCTGGAGATGTGCCATCTAGGGGTTTCAGGTTCTGCAAAGGAAAAAAGTATTTTACTTGCTAGCTCGCAAAATCAAACTTATGTAACTAATGTTTTGTTTGTTTGTATGTACTTGTCTGTTGTTCTGGTACACATTGAAATGCCTGTGCAATAGTACCACTGCACAAAAGTAGAGCGGCCAAAGCAAAACAATGCATCAAATTTAAAAGGGAAGTAGCATGCAGTAATTTATTTCTGCATTTGAAGGAGAACAACACAGGAACAGTCCATGCTGAACCAGTGGCAGTGTACAGTAGAATGCATAAAACAAAGTGATTAGCTGGCACAAGTGCTTCCAGTATTGTGAAGAAGTCTGAATGAAAAATAAGAGTGACAGCTCATCTCTTTGTGAACAACTGGGAATCACTAGAGAATTCAAACCTTGGTGTATAGAGACCAGGTTTTCTTAATGAAGGCAGTAGCCGGAAAAGTAAAAATAAGTCATGGAACAGTTTTCAAAATATTACACAAAACTTTGAATATGACAGCTTGCAGTCCGCTGAGTTTTGCGACAGATCACACCAATTCAAAAATCTGCTGAACCAAGGCAGCAGCAGCTGTCGCAGCTGAGTCAGGTCAATTCAGATGACTTCTTTAGCTGCCAATTCTTCATGGGTAAGAGCTGGTTTAGGGGTACCACCTTTGATTTGATTGGTAATCAAAAGTCTTCACTCACAAGTTCAAACCATGCTACTGCTTAAATTTTGAACAAAAATTATCAGCAATGGTGACTGAAGACTTCTGGCATGAGAGTCACCCAGTACTGCCAATGGCCTTTTCAAAAGTGGCAGAGGTGTGGACAGAAGTTCAGGGCACTCTCTTACCCATAGAGCGGGAAACTGTCTCAAAGAGGTGAAAGAATCAGCAATGATCAACAACATGACGATGCAGAAGGGAATGGAAACCACTGCATTAAAGACACACAATGTGTGTCAACTGGATGTGTGGCTTGTAATTGAAAAAAATGTCTTGATGATCTTGCCAGTGACAAAAGATTCCCAACTACTCCCTCATTCAGATCTCTGGGTGGGGATTGTCAAGAGGAAGGTGACTGGAGAAAAAGACGGAATAACCAACAAAAGGATAATATTCTAAAAGATGTGGCATGGAATGTCAGATGTTTTAACATGGTAGGGAAGTTAGAAAACGTAAAAAGGGAAATGCTAATGCTCATTCGAGATATAGTGGGTGTTAATGAAGTGAAATGGAAAGAGAAAAAGTATTTCTAGTCAGACAGGCATAGGGTAATAACAAGGGCAGAGTATTGTATAATAGAAATAGGATTTATTATGAATAGGAAGGTAGGACAGAGAGTGAGTTACTGTGAATAACATACATGTTTCATCATGAGGCAAAATCTTGTTTCTTCATTCTTCATGTAATTTCGGGTATAACAAGTAAAACACAAGCAGTGTCGCTATTGAAAACGTATTGTCTTGTAATTATTGGTTAAGAGTTGTATGGTCCTGAGCGGACCATTGTTGTGTGAAAGAGTGGAAACGTTCTTTAACTTTGTGTGGAGGACACATGGTGTTGACTATACAGCCATTTTTAAATAGTACATAAAATTCTTTACAATTCTGGATATATAGAGTTGTATGTTCTCTAGCAAATTCAGGAGATATTCAGTTGTATGTTCCCTAGAAAATGAGTCTCTCAGTGTTAAACAGCAGTTAGCTCTGTTTCAGAGGACATCTTTCCAGTATGTATTGTGCACAATGATGATTTTTCTGGTGCTCTTGTGTACTGACATAATTAATAATCACATTTTCAGATGTATCAGTTATTCTGTTTTCTTTTCCATTAATTCAGTAACATTCACAAGAAATATGTATCTTTTCCACTAAATTATTAAATTCATTTTTATAATTTTTGGTCATCGCAACTGTGGCAGTGATATTTTTCATGTCTTGTGCAAAGTGATATCAAAAGTGCGTGAGAGTTTTTTTTTTTTTTTTTATCATGTGTTGTTTTTTATCTTTGCCGTAAGACCTTAGAGTCTTCTAGTTTTTGTTTCTTCTCTTTTGTTTTTTTAGTTTCTTCTCATTGTGAGTTTTTGTGAATAAATATTTTTTCGTTAACTCATTATACCGGATGGCTATGCAATTATTTGTTGTAGGGAAGTCACCTACATAATTTGATCTGACTCCAGATCAGAAGGTTGGGTGTTCATATCACGTTGGGGTCACCAATTATGTAGGCGACTTGCCTACAACAAATAATTGCATAGCCGTCTGGTATAATGAGTTAATGAAAAAATATTTATTCTCAAAAACTCACAATGAGAAGAAACTAAAAAAACAAAAGAGAAGTAACAAAAACTAGGAAACTCTAAGGTCTTACGGCAAAGATAAAAAACAACACATGATCAAAAAAAAAAAAAAAAAAACTCTCGCGCACTTTTGATATCACTTTGCACCAGATATGAAAAATATCACTGCCACACAACTCCCAGTTTCCATGTCTCTGAACTTGTACTCATGTTTATTCATATGGAAAACACTCATTAGTGGTAGGTGCCTTCATCATATATGTACATAATATTTACATGTAACTAATAGTTTTATATGCCTCAGTCACCACCCCATATCTTCCATTTCATGTCCTTTGTTGGTGTACTTGTGTGTAGCTGGAAGCATGTTTGTGTTGTACTAGTCATAGTGAATGTTCATCTTCTTTCTTCATGCTCAGAGATTATCTTTCTTGATTCTTCGTGTTATTTGAGGGACTGGTATTTTAATTCTGTAACGTGTAAAAAGTGTGAGTTGTGTGATAAGGCTGCATTGTGTTATTTTGCCAGTGTCCCTTTTGAATTTTTTGAAGTGTGTTAGTTGGATAGTATTATCCTGTATATCAGGGATGTCTTTCTTCATGTAAGGTTTTCTTTCTTGATTCTTCAGGTCATTTGAGGGATTAAAAGTTACAGTGAGTGCTGTATGAAATGATTGTGACTAGGTTGTAGAGTGCATCTATGGTTGAGTCCACATCAGTTCCTGTGAGAGTGTTTGTTTTATAGAGAAGCTGACATGTTTCTTAATGAGACAAATTCTTCCTTCTTCATTCCTCATGGAATATTTGGGGTAATGAGTTTGTGTGCAGTGTTGTTGTTGAAAAAATGTTGTACTGTAACTATCTGTAGAAACCTGAATGAGTCTGAGTGGATGATATGTGGAATAGGTTATTCTGCCATTTTTAATCTGTACCTAGAGCTTTTGATGATTGTTTTGATATATAGTTGTATATTCTGTGGCTTAGGACTTTCTCAGCAGGCAACAGCATGTAAATCTGTTGCAGACAATATCATTTTGATATATGATGCCAACAACAACAGTTTTAAGTGCACATGTTTAATGACACGATTGGAATTCACATTTTATGATTTATTACATGAATGCATGGTGTCTTTTCTTTCAGACATGTCCAAAAGAACAGACATCACTTATTCATATAATTGATATGCCTAGCTGGGCAATGGATCCATCTTCTTCAGTGCAAATGCACAAATATGTTCAATCTCCTGTGGGACTATTAGAGTAGCTAACAAGGAGTCAAAGGATGGGGACTGGAGATAGGTGATGCTCATTGGGAATGTGAATTAGCTGTTAAGCATGCTGAGATAGTCCGTGCTGTTGCAATAACCCTGTATCCCAGGTGGCACAGTGATTAATGCAACTGTCTAGTACCCAGGAAGCCCAGGTTCGAATCCCAGTCCAGTACACATTTTCACTCATTGCCGCTGAATCCCCATACTGTTCTTTTACAGCTGCCAGCAGTGATCTTCAATTTACATGTTATGGTTTATTTTTTATTTTGTTTCTTTTTCATGAATACAGTAATAAATGCTAGAAATACGTATATTTTGCATTAATTATATTTCAATAAATCAGTGTCTGATAATTTATACCATCCAGCAACACAGCAATTATGTGTTATAATTCATGAGATATTTATTGCAAGTTTACTTGCATTTTTGTTATGTATTACATATATCACATACTGCAACTCCCAGTTTCCGTGATTCTAAAGCTGTACTCATATTTGTTCATGCGGAAAACACTTATTAGTGGTTGGTATCATCACCTAATATGTATCAATTTTAACAGGTAGCTAATGGCTTTGTACCTCTTAGGGCCATCCCATATCCTAGGTTTAATGTCTTTTGTCAATGTGCTTGTGTGTAGTTGCCCTTCTTGATGTCAGACCCTAAATACGCCATGCCAATACCAATGGCATGTGAATATACAACATCGTCAGATATATATGAAACTTTATTGATATGAATAACTGTATGGGACTCCATTAATTCCTAAATGATATTTTGGGCAGAGTAATATCTGTTTAATTTTAAACTATCAGCTGTGCTGAATTCATTGGGAGAGGTGTAATTACATAATTGACTATTATGTAACAGTAAATTTTACTTAGGTTCTCATTACACCATCACTTGAAACTTGAGTCTCACTGGCCAACTGGTTAATGGCCATATAGCACAGTCAAAGAATGTCCATGGTACATTTCACAAATCCTTCAAACAAAACGTTGTTCTTATACACACTAGCTTTGCTTCAGTGGCAACAATACAGTCTTTTTGGGTCAATTGTCAAGATGCATTTATGAGTTATCAGCTGTCATTTGAATCAGTTCATGCACAATTACTGTATGCCCTTCTTCATAACCTGTACTCACATGCTCATTTTAGCATTGAAAAATCAACAACATTTTCTCTTTATGATTGTTGTTCCACATATTTAGATAAACCTCTCTCATAACAGTTCCTTAAAAATAATTTAACAGTACCACCATGAATTCTGAGGAATTCTGTTCAACGAGCTGATGTGTGGAGCAAGTAACTAAATCTTAGTCAATGGAAAATATATTAACTAACACACCAAGATCAATATTTAGAAACTCAGTATGTGGCTCTGAAGAAAGATCAAACTGAAGACTGCAGACCACATCACACCAACCCCTATGACAAATCCCACCTGTACCAAGCTTGGTGCATCTTTAAACACAAGCTAGACCACCTTCTAAACCAATAATTATCATCATTCAAATGTACTCCATATTAGAGTCACTTGATGCATTCATTAATCTGCATTGTATTTTAAGACTTTCATAAGGCTTTTGAAACCATTTCTCGCACACAATTTCTAATCAAATTTGGCGCCTATTGAGTATCATATCAGTTATGTAATTGGATCCATGCTTTCCTGTCAGAAAGGTCAAGTTCATTGTAACTGATAGAAAGACATCAACTAAACTAGAAGTAATGTCTGCTTTCCCTGAGGAAATGTTATAACCCCTCTGGTATTTCTGATCTACATAAAAGATTTAGGAGATGATATGAAAATGCCTCTTACATTGTTTGCAGATTATGTTGTCATTTAATGGCTTGTAAAGTCATCAGATGATCAAAACCTACTGCAAAATGATTTAGACAAGATATCTGCGTGGTGCTAGAAGAGGCACCTGACTCTAAACAGTGAAAAGTGTGAAGTCACTCATATGAGTACTAAAAGGAATCTGATAAACTTTGGTTACATTATAATTCAAATCTAACGGGTGTCAATTCAACTAAATCCTTAGGGTTACTATTACCAGTAGATTATATTGGAATGATCACACAGATAATGTTGTGGAGAAAGCAAACAAAAGACTTCTTTTATTTGTCCCAGTCAATATGTGGTAAGTGCTGATGAGACCACACTGCTGAGGTCATTGGTCCGTAGGCTTACACACTACTTAATATAACTTAAACTAATTTACACTAAGGACAACACACATCCATCCCGAGGGAGGACTTGAAATTCTGATGGGGGTAGCCACGCAAATTGTGGCAAGGTGCCTCAGACAGTGTGGCTATCCCACAGCGCCTAAAGACTTTGATTTATTGGCAGAACATTTAGAATATGCAACAGGTCTGCTACAGAAACTTCTTATACTACACTTGTCCTACTTCTCTGGAATACTGGTTTGTGGTGTGGATTCTGCATCATATAGGTCTGACAGAGAACATGTAAAAAGTTCAAAGAAGGGCAGCACATTTTGTATCATCACAAAATAGGAGAGAGTATGCCATATGAAATGATATGTGAATTAGAGTGGCAATCATTAAAACAAAGGCCTAATCAATTGTGGCAGGATCTTCTCATGAAATTTCAATCACTAACCTTCTTCTCAGAGTGTGAACATATTTTGTTGCTGCCCACCTACATAGGGAGAAATGATAACATCACAATAAAATAAGAGAAATCAGAGCTCATACAGAAAGACGTAAGTGTTCATGTTACGTCTGTGTTGTTTGAGAGTGGAACACTAGAGAAATAGCTTGAAGGTGGTTTGATGAAACCTGAATTGCAGACTAACCATGTATGAAGACGTAGGTGTAGGAAATGGTGATCTTAAGACTGGCAGATGGAAATCATTCAATCTACATAGATACAAAACTTTCTCTTACACATTTTTGTGATAATATGCTTCATTTGTATGCAGACCTTATTATGAAGAAAAATGACATTGAGTATTCTGATAACATGACCAATTAAAATTCAAGAATCATCCATGAGCTCCTACGCATTTCACTGGATAATACTTATCTATTATGGACAACAATAGATAAAAATTCCTATTGACACTGTGTTCCTAATATTATGCTCACTGATTCCACCAAGAATAATATTTCCATAAATCTTGTTGAGGACAAAGTCCTTTAATGTGATGATTGCTTGGGTACCCTAATAAATATCCACCAGGATTTGGGATCGTTAGAAATACGAAAGGTCCCGTATGCAAAAGCTGCCACTTTTTGTTACTTTTATTCAAGAGGTGGATGGTTTCTTAATGATACTTTCTTGTTCAGTTGATACCTTACTATTTTTGTCACTGTTTTGTCATAATTGAACTTTCTTCTGAATGCTTTGTCTTTCAAACTGGTCAAAGGTTTCCGAACCTCTTCTTCTCACTAATCTCAGTCACTGGGAGCCTGTGGAATCTGGTCCATACATTCATTCATTCTTTACCCTCCTGCCAAACATTAGCTCTGCTGTAGTGTAGTGTGTTGACAAATGAGGCAAGTGGTTCTCTATCTCATCAAACAATTTTATATAGTCAATCCCTAGCGTCTGTTTATATTGACAATACATCTTTATGAACTGTTAAGTTCTTGAAAAATCCTCTTAATTTCTTTATCTAGTGCTTTACACTGAGACCATGGGGTAAGATAAAAACTGTTGTACAAGGCTTTGTGTGGAAATTCATCAAGGTGACATGTATTTCCTTTGTATTATTCTAGGTTTTTCTTCAAATACCTCCCCATACTGATTCAAGAGGTTTAACTATTGGTGTCTTTGCTTGACAGTGAAGCTTTCTGGCTCTTCTGCTTTCTGTTATACTTGTGCAACTTGGTTTTTGTGAATACTTTATTCAAAGAACTGCTTGAAATCACACTGCCAAATTCTCCTGTGTCTAGAACAATAGTTACTGAAACATCCTCAATACTGGCCCAAATCACAGATTGTGGTAACAATGGTTACTCCTGTTTGCTTTGATTTAATTGCTCCATCATATTGGTACTTTTAATACATTGAAAGAATTTTGCAGCTCTGTCACACCCCCTATCTTACTTCATGTCCAACTCTCTGGGGCTCAATGTGGTTGTTTCCAGGTGTTGTTCAGTTCTATGACTGCTGTCTTCAATGATTTTGGTAATCATTGGTGATTGTGATCCCCAGTCATAATGTGATGGTGTTTTCAGTTGTTTGTTATTCCAATACATATTATTATTAGTCCCACAGCTAGAATTGTATCTCCTTTATCAATGATTTCAGTTTTTACTGTAATCTACTGTGTTGTGTTTCTGATAACTGTCCAGGTGGGTATTCTTCTGAGGAAACCAGCATATGGTTCATGCAGTTGTCCTCTACTACAACCATTGCCTGTACTAGGACTCTGTGAGTAATAACCTCTGGGTCCTGATTGCAACTTAATGTCTCTTTCAGTTACATTCATAGATCCCAATACAGACATAAATTCATTACAACTAGATTCCAACACAGTGATATGTTTCTCCCCATTTTCAACAGGCAGTGTTGCCTTGAAGACTGTTGAAACGTCTGTATGAGAAATGGATTCATTCCAGTAGCATGCCTTAGGAAGTTGTTTTTCGAAACACCAGTGCAAGCTCCCATTTTGAGAAGAGAAAAGCTCTGAGTAAAAACCTTCTTCTGTAATATTACCTGCACACCACTGGGCCACAATTGGCCAGAAATGCATTTTCAATATTCTCATACACTGAGGTGTCAAAAGTCATGGGATACCTCCTAATATTGTGTCAGCCACCCTTTTGCCTGGCATAGTGCACCAACTCAACATGTCATGGACTTAACAAGTCAGTGGAAGTGCACTGTAGAAATACCGAGCCATTACTGGCTCTATAGTCATCCATAAATGAAGAAGTGCTGCCAAAGCATGATCTTGTGCACAAACTAACCTCTCAGTCACATTCCATAAACTCTGATGTGACTCATGTTGGACAATTAGTGTGGCCAAATCATTCACCCAACTTATCCAGAATGTTCTTCAAACCAGTTGTGAACAATTGTGGCCAAGTAACTATATTATGGGTTCCTTAACTAATTCTCACGCTCTTTTTGAATTTGCGTTCCATTAGCACATTCTAAACAAGGAACTAGCAGAGATTTAACTATAGATTGTATCTCCCCCATGTTGGTATCACAGTGAAGTATTTCGGTCATCAATATTGGAAAAGCTTTTTCCAAGGGTGTTATATAATTCCCTAGAAAAACTAAGTTTTTATTTAAATGACAAGTGATGCTCTGAAAAGACGGTTAAATACTGTAAATATGTATGAGTTACCAGTTAACAGATATATTTTTACTACAAACTGCCTTTATATCATTCACCCTGTGCTTGTGATCAGTCACTTTCTTCACAGCTGACGATATGGTTTTAATTTTATCCTGCGAACTAGCTATTCTGTTTGTGTAGCACATACTCTTTGCCTTCCTAATAACGTTTTTAGACACTTTACATTAGTGTTTGTTACGTGCTACTGTACCTTGACTGTGACTACTTCTAACATTTTGATATAATTCCCATTTTGATCTATGTGATATCCTTATTATTATTACTATTTGTCAGTCATTTCCTGAGCATTGCTTGTGATTTAAATGAAAACTTAATTTCTACATGGAATGATATAAAACTCTTGAAAAATACTTTTCCAATATTCATGTCTGAAATACTTCACTGTGATACTGACAAGGGGTAGATTGAATCAATAATGAAATCACTGTAGACTAAGAATTCTCATGGATATAATGGATTGTCTAGCAGAATATTAAGGTATTGTGCTGCACATGTTAGCCTGTACTTAGCCATATTTGTAGTTTTTCCTTTAAGAATTGACAGTTTACTGTCCTCAGAGTAAAGCCACTTTGTAAAAAAAGAGAAAGGAATAATGTAAACAATTTTAGACCTATTTATATGCCATCAGTGTTTGCTAAAGTTATTGAGAAGGTTGTGTATGTAAATATAAATGATCATTTTATTTCACATAATTTGGTGTCAAATGTACAATTCATTTTAAGAAGTGGTTCAACAATTCAAAATGCTATATTCTATTTCCTCTGTGAGGTACTTTATGCGGGCAACTAAAATATTTCCGTTTGCTGATGACAATAGCTTGGGAATAGAGAATATTGTGTGCTACGTTGGCTCTGTTTCGAATAGCGCAGTTCGCGACATAAGCTCAAGGCTTGTAAAAACCAGATTAATGTTAACTCACAGTAACACACAGTTTTTACAGTTTGTAATACACAATTCAAAAAAACCCAATGTTTCAATTTCACAAAATGGTCATATGATTAGAAAAACTGAACAGTTCAAATTTCTAGGTATTCACATAGATGGAAATGGAAATGAGCGTTTGGTGTCATTGGCTGGGAGGTTCCTTGCAGGGCAGGTCTGGCTGCCTTGGTGTAGGTCTTATTACATTCAACGCCACACTGGGCAATCTGCAGGCTGGATGGGGATGAAATGATGATGAAGACAGCACAACACCCAGTCCCTGAGCGGAGAAAATCCCCAACCCAGCCGGGAATCAAACCCAGGCCCATAGGATGGCAATCTTGTCATGCTGACCACTCAGCTATTGGGGGTGGACATTCAGATAGATAGTAAACTGTCATGGAAGGCCCACATTCAGGATCTTGCTCAAAGAAAGCTGCCATTTTCACTATTTGAACCATATCTGGGGTAAGTGATAGTTCGACATGGAAAGTAGTCCACTTTGCTTATTTTCATTTGCTTATGATGTATGGCATTATATTTTGGGTTAACTCTTCCCATTCTTGAAGAATACTTTTGGCTGTTCATTTGTCTGGGTATTCTGACATTGGCCTCTCAGTATATATGCTCTTTACTGTCATTTATTGTTAACAATATCAGTTTTTTTCCCCTGAGAAATAGCAGCTTGCACTCAGTTAATACTAGGCAGAAATTCAATCTGTATTTTGATCATAGTTCCTTGGCTCTTGTGCAGAAAGGTGTGCAATACACTGCTGCATCCATTTTTGATAACCTACCACAAGAATTAGTCGAATTAAGTCGGGTGATGCTGACGGAATTAGATTAGGAAATGAGACACTTAAAGTAGTAAAGGAGTTTTGCTACTTGGGGAGCAAAATAACTGATGATGGTTGAAGTAGAGAGGATATAAAATGTAGACTGGCAATGGCAAGGAAAGCTTTTCTGAAGAAGAGAAATTTGTTAACATCGAGTATAGATTTAAGTGTCAGAAAGTCAATTCTGAAAGTATTTGTATGGAGTGTAGCCATGTATGGAAGTGAAACATGGATGATAAATAGTTTGGACAAGAAGAGAATAGAAGCATTCGAAATGTGGTGCTACAGAAGAATGCTGAAGATTAGATGGGTAGATCACATAACTAATGAGGAAGTATTGAATAGGATTGGGGAGAAGAGAAGTTTGTGGCACAACTTGACCAGAAGACGGGATTGGTTGGTAGGACATGTTCTGAGGCATCAAGGGATCACCAATTGAGTATTGGAGGGCAGCTTGGAGGGTAAAAATCGTAGAGGGAGACCAAGATATGAATACACTAAGCAGATTCAGAAGGATGTAGATTGCAGTAGGTACAGGGAGATGAAGAAGCTTGCACTGGATGGAGTAGCATGGAGAGCTGCATCAAACCAGTCTCAGGACTGAAGACCATAACAACAACAACCACAAGAATTCAAAAATCTTAACGGTAATCCATATTCTTTCAAATTGAAATTAAATAGTTTCCTCATGGGTCACCCTCTATTCTGTCAAGGAATTCCTTGAAACATTAAGCTGATTCCTCTGTTATATTGTTGATTGCTTATACATGAACGTATAACTTGACATTTGTGGGTTCATAAAAATTTTATTTTATCTGTTAGTACTTTTATGTTGTAATTTCATGTACTGACACATTCCATGACTTTGGATATATGCTCCTCAATTTGGTCTTACAGACAAGATGTATAAAATAAAAAAATAAGAAAAATCACATGAGTACAAATGATAAATCTACCAATGCATTGTCCTTTTAAACCATGTGTATGCTGCTCCCATGTGTTCACATTACTAGCCCACATCTTTTGATAATTTGGTGTATGTTTTGCATGAAGCATTTATTTCAGTTGCCCATGGGGCCCTGTCATCATGCATATATTCA
Source organism: Schistocerca piceifrons (assembly GCF_021461385.2). Lineage (NCBI taxonomy): Eukaryota > Metazoa > Arthropoda > Insecta > Orthoptera > Acrididae > Schistocerca > Schistocerca piceifrons. The sequence goes on along the minus strand of NC_060138.1, from coordinate 86,025,322 downwards.
GTTACGTAACTTATCTTTTGCACCTTGGTCCATGGCCATAGCAATACATATGTAAAGCCACAAATGAGTACCATAGGATATACCATCTTATTTGATGAATATATTTAAAAGTTTCTATGCTTAAGCATTTTCATTTCCATCATTATTACTGTGTATAGCATTGTCACCGACAGCATACCATGTGCAGACAGTGAAATATTTTGAACAGGCTGATACACATTTAGATTGTTATAGTCTGATCTAGGGCTCAAGATATATGTCATTATGTTTTCATGCAATTAATATTAGCATTGCTGTACTGCCCCCTGGACATCTATTAACCTTTGTTCGGGCTTTCACTGTTCCAACTATTTTATTTCTCCACTGAAAAGAATCAGATCCTATTTGTTCCTTGATCTTGAGTAATTCCTTCTTTAGCCCACTGCTGGCAGGGTCAACAGATTACTAATAGAAGTCTTGATTCACATGTTCACAGATTTTATCATCTGATCTCTCTCAGAATTTGCTCAAGCATCTATGTGTGCTGTGTCTTGCTGCCTGTGCACAGTAAACAGTTCTTGTACCATTTTTTCTTACTCTAATGACAAATTAATCACTTGGTATGAAAGATTGTCTACAGTGCAACCTAAAGATACCTACATATCATGGATCTCATTCATTTCTGTTGGTAGCTTCTCCATAGATCCAGGGATCAGCTCTTGAGCTTTTCGCAATTCAGTTATGTCACTTTCTAGTCCCTTCAATCTGGCTTCCAGTTTCTCTGCTAAGTCATTAATTTGAGTGCTCACTTGTGGCCAGATCTTGCCTAGTGGGCATATCCTCCTGTCTAGTAGTCATTTCTTTTTGCTTTGTGGCTAATGCTGTAACAAGAGTGGTCATCTGTGTTTGTTTTGCAGCTCAAATTCCCAACTACTCCAGAATTTTGGTGAGAGATCTTGAGTTTATGGTTTAGATACCTCTGGCACCACTACATCCTCAACTGAATGAACATTAACTAGGTCCACCAACTCCACTTTGTATTGAGAATGGGTTTTTACCACAACACAGAAACAAATTTTGACAAGAGCCTAATGTCTTCTATCAGATTACAACTCAGTTTATCCCTAATACATTTACACATGAAATATCATCAGACAAACAAAGAAAAGTATAATGATAAACACTGTTAAAAAAAAGCTGAGAAATACTGCACCAGCCAGACATGGTCAGAAGTATGCAAATGTAAAACTGAGCAATTTCATGACTATATTCAAACTAAAATTTGACGAGACATTTCCTGAAATCGCACATTCTGTTGGAGAATCTACCAGAAAAAACTGGGAAACAAAGGTACCAGAATATTCTGAACACTCAAATATCTCAGCTCTAGAAAAGACAATGAGAGTAGCCCAGCATTCTTACAGTTTTTTTATCAAATGCAAAAGAACGTATAGGAAACTGCTGCAGGATGCAAAAAGAATTCAAAAGGATAAGGCTATACAGATGTTCAACAATAAAAGCAAAGCAACGAGGAATATAGTAAAACAAGAAACTGGTAGCACCAAGCCAAACCTGACAAATATGAAAATTAAAAATAAAGGTGGTTTAATAGATAATCCTAAGGATAACTTTCTTGACCATTACTTTAGTAACATAGCAACCAAACTTCAAGTAAAGCTACCAAAAATACAATATACAGCTGTAAATAACTATGTACTTTACATTAAGCTGCTGCTACTAACCATGAATCATTGGGATTGTGTATAAATTTAAGAGTAAATTATCCATAGCTCCAGATGAGGTTGCAGTGTGTCTACTATGGGACTGTATTAGCAGCATAAAAGCATCTCTGACAGATTCTATAAATCAATCATTCACTTCCAGTTCTTCCCCGATTACCTAACGCAAGCAGAAGTTCTTCCCATCCACAAAAAAGATAGTAAAGAAAATATAGAGAATTACAACCCAAGTTCAATACTACCTCCGTTTTCAAAAATGATAGAAAACTATTATGGAAAACAGACTTATGGATTTTTTAAATAAATATCAACTTCTGTGGAAAGAACAGTTTGGTTTCAGATCTGGAAAGGGAACAGAAGGTACTACAGGAAAATTTACAAAATTAGTTTTAGAAGCCCTAGATGAAGGATGAAATGTAACAGTTATTTACCCACACCTCAACAAAGCATCTGACATTGTCCGTCATGAAATACTTTTAGGTAAATCTGAAGTACTGGAAATAAGGGTGACGGGGTCATAAATAAATAGTTTACGTCTTATCTAGCAAACAGTGCGCAGTGGGTACAGATCTCCCAAATTTGAGATGGCTGAAATTATATGATATTGGGATAATTTACATAGGAAGTACAACAGGCATGTTGTGACACATAAAAGACGTATCTGCTCACTATGTTATAAGTTACTGAGAAGACTGTTGGTTCAAGAAACTATTCACAGACACGATGGATGACAATGTCACAAAACACCTGTTGCAGGGGTGACCACTTAATCATGGTATAGGGGCTGTTGCAAATGCTGAATTACACTGTGAACAATCTGTGGCTCAGGTGACCACAGTGCTCACTGTCACATCCTGTCACATGAGTGGGCATTAGCACATGACAAAATCTGTCACTCATGTGACAACTGAAACCACAGTATGACCCATCACACAAATAACTACTTTTTACACTGCACACACCATTGTAGGATGACCACTCAAATCACAACATATCCCATCACACAAGTGAACAATGACATCACTGCTCCATCACAGCACACTTAATGGATGAGTATGTTCTGCCTCGTGTCTGTGAGAGTATACATTATATGCAGGTCAGTCCAGTGAAGCAGCAGCAGCAGCAGGGACACATCTGAATTGTCTGCTCCCTAATCCTGCTGGATCCCCTTAAATTGGACACACTGTGGTGATATAACCTAGACATCAAACTTGCATTCTATGTTGTTGTGTGTCGTGTATTATATTATTATGTATCCTGGCTACAAAACGTAACCCCCCTCCCAAAATGAGGGTGTAGTTGATGGTCAGGCAAATTAGGCTGGTAAGTGCACTTCAGGCCCAGAGTAGGATTGGATCAAAGATTGTGCTGACTGGAGAGGTGGTGTTGAGGTCGTCTGAGGCGAGTGGATAGAAGTAGGTTCAAATGGGAAGGTGTATGTCACCTGTATATGTTCCAGTGACAGTGTCTATGTGTTTTAGTGAAACTTCCATGGTATAATGACTTCGACTAACAATCTTGTGAGGTCCAGAGAATGGACATTGGAAACCAGGCCTGACCCCCTCAACACTGACTATTACGTGCATGACAGTTGCTGAATCTGAATGAACGGAGGAAGTTGGGGTGCCACGCTGAGAGCCAAGTTGAGGCCGTACGCATGGAATATGATTGTGCAGTTCATACAGGAATGCTGAAATGTCAGTGTCAGAAGAGGTAGCAGAGAATTCGACTCATTCTCTGGTATCTGAAGCTGCTCACCATATACCATAAAAGAGCCTAGTCACTGGAGTGTTGAGGTCTGTCTTGAAACAAGTGGAGGTTGAGAAGTATGAGGAGGAGTACAGTAGTCCTTGCTTTGTTGTGGCAAACTAGAGCCACTTTCAAAATTTAATGCCGTCACTGAACCATATCGTTTTGGGCTGGATGGTGATGATGAGTGCCAAAGAATTTGGCAAGCTTTTTGAACAGCTGGAATTCAAATTTCCTTTCACAACCTTTGGGGATGTGGAATAGCAAAGCATAATGATCAGTCCACTTACTGACAAATGCTAGTGCCACAGTATCAGCTGAGATGTAAAAAATTGGTGTTGCCCCTGGCCAAAGTGTGAAATATTCAATGATAGGTAAAAGATACTGCTGAACATCAGAGATGAGGAAGTGATTGACAATGCTAACATAGGCATGCATAAGCCCCCCTGTAGCCACAGGAAAATCACCAAATGGGGCATGGACGTGCAGGTCAACCTTACTAAGCTTACAGGCACCACAGCAGTGGTCCCAGCTGCAACAATCTGAGCAGATGCCAAGCCACACATAGTGATGAATCTTGGTAGTAGCTTTAATACCTGGGTGTCACAGGTTATGGACACTGTCAAAGGCCTGCTGGGGGAAAGGATCTGGTAGGAAAGGTTGTAAGTTGCAATTGGAGGTATCACATAATAATTTGTGTCTGTGCCAGCTGAAGGCCAGTTTTTTGGTTTTGGTGATAAGAGTCCAGCTCCATACTAACTTCTTGAGCTGCTGTGACTGTTGTGAAATTGATGCAACCAGTGATCCCAGCACCTCGAGCTGACAATTGGCAGCTATATTGTCTGTGCTGAACTGACAGATATATTCCAGTTGTTGGAATTGACATGGTGAGCAGAGACTTTTTCTCTGCTGCAAGGTATGTAGTATGGGTCTGTAATGTGGAAATGTCATTAAGTTCCTGGCCTCCAGCTTTTGGCGGATGTATCCGATTACGTCATAGGGGACAAGCAGCTTCCTGTCATAGGCACATCGTTGGTGTTTTGTAGGCATAAGCTTCATTGAAAAGAAGACCAATGGTTCTCAGGAACCACTGAAGTGTTGTTGCAAAGCTGCTCCTAAAGCACAGTTGTTGGTGTCAACCACCAGTGCCTACTGGGTGTTCATAGCATTTTTGTCATTATTCCATGCTGGATTTTCTTTTGTTATTTAGTTACTTTTATGTTCCTTGCCTCATTTGGCACAATAATTTGTAATGATGTGGAATGAGTTGTTTTTCATTACATGCTGAACATTTATAAATCTTTTTTTTAAATATACAGACTTGGCTTTGTAATTTCTATCCACCATCTTTCACACATTACATTGTGAGAAGTTCTGCTGTATAGAAGGCGATGTAAAGGATAAAGCTTTTTAAGTTTGTTTTCAAATTTTACTTTGCTGTCTGTCGGACATTTTGTATCAGTGCCCAAGTAATCAAAAATTTTTCTTGCAGCATTGTGCATCTCTTTTTGTGCTAAAGACAACATTAATATGAGGTAATAAATGCCAGTTTTCATTCAAGTATTGTAATTATGTGTGTAACTGTTCCTTTTGAACTGTAATAGAATATTTACAATCAACTTTGTGAGATAAAAAATCTACTTTGAATTTGTAGTCAGAATGCCCAGATTACAAGATGTTCATGAATAAGTACCACATATTATTCTTACAGCATGTTTCTGAGCAATTAAGACTTTCATTCCTAAAGATGACACTACTGAATGAAAATATGCAAAATATGTCAACTTACTTATTTGTCTCTCAACAAGATTTGATATGATTCTAAGTACAAAAGTGGCTGAACTAAGTTGTTTTAGGAATTCCAAAATTTGCTTTTTCCAGTTTAAATTCTCATGAATATGGACACCTTGAAATTTTGAAGTTTCCGCCCTAGTTATTATTTTCTCAGCTTGTTTTACACTTGTCATTAATACAGTCCCCCAGATGTGCAAACTGAATATGATATTGAAAGTGAGCTCTTTCACAGAAAACAAGTCAATGAAACTTTTAAGAACATTGTTTACCATTTCTTCTGTTTCTGTATGTGTGCTTGGATTGATTAAAATACACGGATAAGAAAAAGAAATTCCCAGATTTTTCCCAGATTTCCCAGTTAAAAATACACATTTTCCAGGGTGAAAATGCACTATATCCCTGGTGAAATTACATTTTTTCCGCATTAAGAGACAATATAAGTTTCCTTTGAGCTGTAAAACTTATGTCCTTTGAATGGTGAAGGTTTCATACACCATATAGAATTTGCCAGCATTTTAGAAAATGAACCTAGCAAAAGAAAAAACAAATGATTTCTGAAATACCTCTGAGATGCAGCAACATTTATGCTGTATATTTTCACTTTACGGAAATATAAACAGGAACTCCACCAAATATGGCACGGTAACTTCTGAAGTACTGAAATCGAGATAGCAATGTGCTCTTGTCCACCAATCATAGTTTATGCCGCATGATCTTACCAGCCAAAGACAGCAGATATTCATTGATATAGTCAGCCAATAGTAGCATCATTCTTAATTAGTGCAAACACACAAACAGGAAAAGCTAAATTACATTACTATACATACAGCATAGCTACAAGAAAAAGCTAAGCTATTACATATAATATTGGCTAACAAAAGTATTTTGATGTTTTTTTTTTTTCCAAAGGTGTGATTAGGCAGGATACTAAGAATACAGCTTAAATTGCAGGCACTGAATATTTCTGTCAAGCATTATTATAAATTTCGTTGCTGTGCACAGAATATTTCGTAGGTTACCTAGCTGAATACATGTTCCATCAATATAGACTTTTTCAATAACTCACTTTGCACATTTTTTAAAGGATAGTTATACTTTTTGCTATAGTTAGTGCTTAATTTGTACTCTATGAAAGAACTATAATAAATATGGAAAGCTAATCTTGAAACTTAGTCTTTTGTAGCTTGTGTTACCCTTTAAGAGACATCAAACAAAATGTGGCAGTAAAATATTAAATAACAGTGTAAATGTCTGATCTTCAGTGTTTTTATAAGAAATTCATTGCACATTCTCACATATAACATAATTCATCTTGCATAAAAGGAAATTACTTTGAAAGTAAAACTTTTCACACTACCATTTGCAACATTCTCCCTCGACATATTACAAATGTAAGCAGTTGTGACGTCACACTCATTGAAACAAGGCCCAAGAGACAGACACACTGAAAGCAATTTGTTGTTACATTTTGCAGTTGTCAGAGTCTTGGGTGTGTTCACAGTCTTTTGTGATTGTTAAAGGACACATTTAATTCGCAACTACAGTTTTATTTTGGTTTTATTCTCTTGTTTATATTTTATTGCTGCAATTTTATTCTGCAACAGTGGGCTAAAGTAAATATCTTTGTTAGAGTAACATGTTATTACCAGCTGAAATTACAAAAATTGAAAAAAAAACGAATATGATGAAATATTTCTGGAAGTCTAAAAATTTACTAGGTTTTTCATGACTATCACAGGGTGTATGAACCCTGCAATATTAGTGTCATCTGCAAAAGAAACTAATTCTGCATGCTATATATTAGACAGAAGATTGGTCACACATATGAGTAACACTAGTGGACCTGAGACTTGGGAAACCCGATACATGATTTTCCCCAGTCCGAATTATGTCCCCGGGGTTCATTGGTTGAGTCGGCACGTAAAGGGCATTAACAGTAGAGCAACTTTTCTGAACCCCAAACTGCTATTTACTGAGGATATTGTTCCTAAGGTGAGATATCATTCTAAAATTCATAAACTTCTCAGAAATCAGTGGTTCAGTGTAGCTGTGATGAAGAAGAAAACACTACTATGATGTTGAGGTAAAGAAAGCAACAGGTGATGAAGCACTGTTGATGAATCAGTGCAATATTTGGCAGCATTATGGAGATAAATGGGCATCTTGAGTGATTCAAACATGCCAAGCGGTGTGCTGATGGATGCCTTTGGGCTGTCTTCCATGATGACTGGTATCTGCATGGATGCCTTCATGCTGCCAAGAACACTGAAGTACTGCTGAGGGCATAGTTGAAGTAGCAAACTCCTGGAAGAGGATATATGTCTGGGATGGTGGATGCATTATGAGCACAATACACAATATTTGCCATAGGTCTGTCAGGATGTATCCCTTTTCAGTATGAACTGGAGAAGAGAGGACTATAGTTGATATAGTTGAGTTGCTGTAAGTTGATCTCTGACAGCTGCAGTGGCTAGGTGCAGCAGCTTCACAGGCCTACGTCAACCAATAATGTAATGCAATTTTATAAACATTCCTGTGGCAACACTTCAGTAGACGGCTATTGTTTTCACCTGCAGCTGTTAGCACTTCACAGCTGAAAGCCTGCAACAGTGCTACGAGCTGCCATGGACCTCCTTATGTGATCTTCACTAAAGGGTCTGTTCATATAGTGAATGATGTCATTCCAAAGCGGAAACTCAAATTTGGCTTCAGCAGAAACAAATTGCTCCAGTGTGAAGTGTCATGGTCTATCAAAACCTGGAGGACTAGGTTTGGTGCATGTGAGATGTACTGTGCGGTGTCATTGTTTTCTTGGTGCTCCATGTGAGAGCATGATGGCTGAAAAATGGTTGAGATGATCCTGGTAATGCAGCATCGATGAGCTTCAGTACAAAATTTGCTACAACATGGCAGAACCCAACAGTTAAGTGACTGGAGTCCTTGTCAATGAGATGAGAGCCAGGAATGTTGGGGAGCAGCAGAAAATGTGCTAAGAAATCAGCACCAATGGCTGGTTCTGTGATAAATGCAATGGTGAGTGTCCAGCTGAAGGTGCAGTGCAATCCTAGATGTAGTTGTGAAGGACAGACACCGTAGGTATTGGTAGCCAATAGCTAAAATGGTGCTGGTTGATCCCCTATGAGCATTGTGTGTGGACAGTTCACATGTCAGACTCTGTTTCTATACGAAAACAAGGTACAGACTTTCTATCCAAGATGAACAAGTAATTTGACACAGTTTGATAACTGTACATACTCAACTCATGGGTGCTGCTGACTTATGGTCGGTCACGTGTTGGACAACACTGGGAAGTTTGCTTGACAAAGATGCAGTGATTCCAATACATAGTGGTTTGGTCTTTGGCACAGTAACACATATGGGTATGCTAGTGAGGATGTGGAAACACTAGCTGGCTGTGCATTACCTGCAGACACCTGATTTGCGATAGCTTTGATCTGGGGTGAAAGCACATAGGAAGCACAACAGGCACATTCCAGCACATAAAAAAACACAATGGCTCATTATTGTCATATAACCACTCCCCCTCATGGCATGCATTATGAACAAGTGCTCAAACGTAGTGAAAGATGCAATCGCCATCCCCGAATTGCTCTTCAACAGTGGGAGGCAAGAAGGTGCTTAAAACATCAATGTAGGCTTGTACTGTGATAATGCCATGCAAAACAACAAGGGATGCAAGCTCCATGAAAAACATGACCACACCATAAAACCACCACCTGTTGGCAGTTACTGTTACTGTTGGCACTCGACACACTGGCAAATGAAGTTCATCGGGCATTTGCTATTCCCACACCCTGTCATAAGACTCCCACACTGTGTAGTGTGATTTGTCACTCCAAACAACATTTTTCCACTGTTGAATCGTCCAGTGTTTATGCTCCTTATACCAAAAGATGTCATTTGGCATTTACCGGTGTGATGTGTGGCTTATGGGCATCCACTCAGCCAAGAAATTCGAGTTTTCTCACATCCTGCCTAACTGTCATAGTACTTGCAATGGATCCTGATGTAGTTTGGATCCTACTTTCGACGTCTTCAGTTGCCCCACCATTTTTGGAAACAATGCTTCATAGACAACAAAAGCTGTCCACCTGCTCAATCTCCTCTTCTTTCACAGATAGTTCGTTCTTGTTGTTAGTGTTCATACTAAGCTCTTTACTCTTAGCTGTGTTTATTTATAATACAGCTCTCTGAGCTTCTGATTCTCACTCATATCCTTGAAAACATGGGTTAGGAGACAGATGTTGTTTGTAAAGTCCAGGTCCTCAAGGCAATCATATAGAGTCCACTGTATAATTCTTCTTTTCTCTCGGGTTACCTTCTTCATGACACCATCTAATGTCAGAAAAACAGCAGTGCCTTACTCCAAATTTAAAATGAATGTTTCAGAGTGATTTCCACCATGTTTCACCTGGCAATTATATTCTCTGTACATCGTCTTCATGATACTGATGATCTTTGGAGGTACTCTGTAACTCTGCATTGTTTTCCAGATGGCTTCATGCTGCACCCTATCAAAGGCTTTTTCAAAGTCAGCAAAAGCCAGGTACAATGGAGACCAGTATTCTAAGGATTGCTCAGTAATGATCCTTGAGGTGTTAGTTTGGTCTGTGCATGATCTGCTTTCTACCAGTGATGGTAGAGCACTTGCCCACAAATAGCAAAAGTCCCGAGTTTGAGTCTCAGTCCGGCACACAGTTTTAATGTGCCAGGAAGTTTCATATCAGCGCACACTCTGCTGCAGTGTGAAAATCTCATTTTATCAACCTCAAAGTCTTCTGCTCCTCTCATGGTCAGCTACACGTAGCTTGCTCTTGGGTAGCAAATTCGAAAAATCTGTACATATATAACATGGATAATAAAATGAAATGTTGTTTTGATCGTCGATCAACATAGATACTGAGAAATTTATGGACAACTACTCCCTCTATGCTCTCATTTTGTACTTCAAGGCTTTGCTATTAGGTTTTCTACTTATATAGAAGTTCTTGTGATTAGTCTCCTTTATATTAAGAGTTACCTGTTGGGGACTGACATAAGTGCTGTGTGAGCTTTCTCCTAACATTTCTGGTGTCCTATTTGTAATTATTATATTATCCTTGTCAGCAAGTAACGCTGTTTCATCTTGTGTGGGCTGTAGTGGCAAGCCAGTAATGTATGAGGTAGTTCAAAAAGTTCTTAGAGTGGAATAGAAAGATATGAATCACACAAGTGTAACTTTTTTATGTTTCAGTGTAGGCTCTCTTTGTACTAATACATGTGGCCCAGTGATATTCCAATACCTTGAGCTCAACTCAAAAATTAGATTCCTCTGTGCCTGCAAAACACTGTCAACTTTGGCTGTCTTTTCTTTGTTTGAAGACAGTCTCTATCCATCATAGAAAATACTGAGCTTGAGGAAGAGATGGATGTTTGATGGAGCCAAATAAGGTGAGGTTGGTAACAATTCATATCTAAATTGATGTATTTTTGTGATGGCATTGACACTTGTGTGTGCGCATACTGTATTGTTGAATGATGACTTTCTTTCCTGCCAAACCTGGCCTTCATTTGTATATCTTTTGCTGTAGTTGGTCCAGGAAGTTAGTGTAACATTATCCTGTAATTGGTTCACCTGAGTAAAGGTAACATATCAGCAGAATTCCTTTTGCATATCCGGAAACTAACACCATGACCTACCAAGCTGACGTTATTGTATTTGTAAAGTTTCCCAGCTTAGGACAATTTTACAGTAAGTAAGTGATTACACTCATGAATCAGTTTCTTGACACAATCAATTTATGTTTACAAACACAAGTCCCGCACTCTTTTAGCATTTCAAAGCAAATAAGAAAAATCCTTCTTGACAATAAAGGGAAGACTTCTCGGACAACTTAAAGTTCTCGGAAAAAAATGTAAATAAATATTTATGTGAGACAATCCTCTGAAAAGTTCTATTGCAAAAAAAGTGCCTCTCTTCTTAGGATGCACAGTATGCAAAAAAATAAAGTCCCATCTCATAAGCAATACAACGAGTTTGAGCCTCAGAGTTCACAGCTGGAGCAGCAGGTCATCATGCACATTGGTCCCTGGTGGCAAGGGCATCATCAAGTCTGGGCGGTGACATAGTGCTGGGAAACTTCTGCCACTGCTGGCATAGATTGAACTGTCTGTTGCTTGCTGGGTGAAGGCGGTTACACCCATGTGGTGGATGACTACTAGATAGCTATTGGTCTGGCAATGTGTGCTCAAACTGGCTGAGGAATATGGACTGCAGATGCACCCAAAGATCCATATACATGGTGGTGTCTACTGCTCTCGTGTGTGCCCTCAGAACTAGCTTGCTTCCTGCAGGACAGGCGCAGTTCAGATGACTATGACCAATGTGCCTGGAGCAAGAAGCTGCATAACTGTGTAATGTTGTGGGTTGGCAGCTTGTAGGAGGCCCCAGAAACACACCATATCTTCCCCAATTCTCGAGAAAGACCAAGAGGGGAAGAGACTGGAGTGAGAAACAATGGCATCGTCACTGCCAGAAGCATTGCCAGAGGGCAAGGTAGGGGTTGCTGGTGTGTTGACATCCATTGTGATGGTGAATGGAGGCATTGTCTGGCTGGGCACACTGGAAGGTGGAAGCAACATATCTGCTGGGTGAGCAGCAAGCTACTCAGAGTCCTTTGTATCTGAAACACAGAACTGAATGGCAGAGTCTGTTGGAGGCCAAAATCCATGGCAGGGGCAGTATTGGTTGATGTGCTGTAAGAGTTGGGAGCACTTGAGGAGTGTGATGAGAAGCATAGCTTGCCTCAGAAGATGGGAAACAGTGGTTTTCAGCCACCGGGGCTAGCCACAGAAAAAATTCATATCCCACATCAGGTCCCTGGGAGACAAACAATGTTGGTGGGAAGAACAGGAGAAGGGGGATGGTCTGTCGGGTGGAGAATGAACAGAGAAAAGTGGAGATGGCAACCATGGGGTCTCTCTGCCAGAGAGGAGCCCTCCATCAGAGTGCCTCAGTATGATCTGTGAAAAAGATGAAGATTCTCATGAGAGGAGTGGTACTTGTGTAGTTTAGACATTTGAAATTTGAAAGTCTGCAGAAAATGCTCAGCAGTGCCATTAGAGGCAAGGTGGAAAGGCACAGTGGGAATTAATGCAACGCTGTGAGCAGCACAGAAGGCAGAAAATTCAGAGGAAGTTAGCTGAAGTCCATTATCAGTGACAATAGATCTATGGAGGCCCCCTAGTGCGAAAATCTGGGTAATTGCCCAAATGGTGTGGGAAGAGAAATTGGAAGACTTGCAGACCACAAACAGAAAACAGGACCCAGCATGCATGATGGTAAGCCACATAGAGTCAAGGATGGGGTATTCGAAGTCGAGATGAATGTGGGACCGCGGACCGGCAGTGGAAGGCCATGTTAAGTAATGCTGAGGTGGGGCCCTCACCAACTCTGGCAGGTGGAGCAAGCAGTGACCAAATCTCAAATAGTAGAATCCATGCCTCATAGACATGATGGTGAGCCAGTCACTAGGTAAGAACAGTCCACCAGTGCCGTTTGTGGAGCAACTGGAGGATGCGATTGCAGAGAGCCGCCAAATAACCACCCAAGTGCAGCTGTTGTCAACCTGGAGCAGGACAGTGCTGTCCCGGGAAGAGAGGTCCTGTCATTGATCCCAGAACACCTGAAGATCTGGGTGTGCCACAGCCTTAGTGTTGGGTGGCCAGCTTTGCAAGATGTGCTGGAAGAGATGTGGAAGACTGGATTGTCTGCAGTGTGGAGTCAGACAAGGTTGACATCCAGGAGTAGCTGTGCAATGTCGGCAGCAACAGCGGTCAAGGTAGCAGTAGACTTCTGCATCAGTATTGAACACTGGGTCCTCTCCTAGTGAAAGCCGAGAAAGGAGATCAGCATTGGTATGGTGGAGCACAAAATTGTCTCATAGGAATAGACAGAGAGGAACAGGGCACAGTGTTGGAGGCGGTGGGCTGTGTGGTGCTGAAACCCAGAGTAAGGGCAACAGGGGCTTGTGGTACATACTGAGGGTACATGGGCGCCCATAGACATAATCATTGGACTTTCTGAACCCAAAAATAAAGGCCAGTGCTTATTTTTTGATTTGGCCATAATTACACTGGGCAAAATAGTTTCTGAGACTAGTTTCAGAGACAAAGGCAATCGGCTGCACCATCTCATTGATCACTTGGAAAAGAACAGCTCCCACACCATAATTGGTGGTATCAATAGTGAGTGTACACAGCTATCATATGTCATAAGGCAGGTAGGCTTGAGGAGCATCTGATTTAATAAGCAGAACACCCTGCCACACTCAGGGGACCAGAGGCACTGGACATTCATTCAGAGGAAGTGAAGAAGAGTCTCTGCGACAGCAGTTGCATGGAGAATGAAATGACCTAAGACAGATTCGAGTTGATTCTTGTGGCAAAGCACAGGGAGCTTCTGGATCACCTCAATGGACTGCATGACAGGGTAGATACTGGAATCACTTTGGATGTGGCCAAGATATTCCACTCATTGCACTAACAGGTCACACTTGTCCTTGTTACAATGAAGACCCACGTGACCAGACACTGCAAACAAAAGATTCAGATTGTGTAAGAAGTCTTAGACAAAGGCACTGGTAACCAGGATATTGTCCAAGTAGTTGGCAGCCTGGGTAACATACAGCAACAGTTGTTGAAGATAATGCTGGAAAATTACTAATACACTGATGATACTGAAGGGGAGCTGATTGTATTGTAAAAGACCAAATGGGATATTGATAACCAAAATGTCCTGGAGGCTGCCTCCAAAGGAATTTGCAGGTATGTGTCACAAAGATCAGTTTTTGCATAAATCTTGCTAGCACCCAGTTGAGACAAAATCTCCTTAGCTTAGGGGATAGGGTAAGAGTCCCCCACTGACTAAGAGTGGACCATGACACTGAAAATGCTGCAGATGTGTTTCTGACCCGTATTCTGCCAATAAATTGTTTTCTTAGCACTAATAATTTTTTAAGCGCTTAAAAACACTGCTCATGCAGTGAACGCAGTTGGATTTAAATTAACAGTCCGGGAAAAAATGGTTCACTACACTCAACTGTGTAAACCTGGTCAAATTCACTTACGCGACTGTGAAAGCTTCTTTTATGCACTTAACAATAGTGTTCTGCAGCTGCGTAGTGTACTAACTAAGAACAATTCTTTCATGTGATACAGCTCTATTTTGGAATAGGCTTACATATTCTAATATACTTACTGAATTAAAATTGTTCTCCGAAGAGCATTTGTCATTTTATGGTGAGCCAGATGTTTTACACTTATATGCAATTTAGAAATACTGATGCACTTTTAATACCATTCGAGAGTTATGAACATAGAAAACTAACATTATAACTATAGTAAAAGCTGTTTTAACATTAGCAGACTGTACATTTTGCCGCCATTTTCGTTTGATTCTGTCCTAAGCTTATTCTCTCTGAACTACTTGTTTTCCTGCTATTAAAAATTCGACATTCGGAAGTAACTGAAGTATATCTTGTCCTTCTTCCCTTCAAACAATGTTTAGAAAGCTCCATCCTCCCCTCTTCTTAAATTAATTGGATGATGATCCCAAATTGTTTGGTTTTTCCTTCTCCTTTTCATTAGTCGACACAATAACAATACTTAGATTTTACTGTCTGTTCATTTAAAAAAAAAAAACTGTATGTTTAAAAACAATGAATAATTTACGTAACACACTAAAATTAAATGAATGGGTTTGATGATGAAAGTACATTGCCTTTAATATGCTGACTTGTGGGGTGGAGATGGTGATTTTACTGCCATGTATGTAAACACTGGACTTCTGACAATGGTGACGGTCAATTGACCTTGCGGAAAATATCCTCTGTGAGTGCAATCGGCCTTAAAGACCTGGTCAGAAAGATCATGGCCTGGTGGTCCGACCTGTGGCCTTGAACAACAACGGCAACGGAAAGGCCGCATCGTTGTTGCATATAGGTGTTGGTCACACAGAGCGCGACTCTAGCTGGCTCGCCGCACCAGCTGACGTCGAGTTTCAACACAAACAGATTCGCAGCAGCCTGGAGCAGCTGTTTGCATTTGCTGGTGCATTTGACAGCAACGGCGTGAGGCAGGCTCCTATGTGATGAGGTTCTGTCTGTTTCCACAGTGTGACAGCTGCTGCAGCAGCAACCGCTTTTGCCTGTCTGGTGTTCCTTGCCCTGGTCATCCACTGTGCCTGGCCTGCACAGGCAGACTGTGGCGTTGTGTCTGACCACGCCTTCAAGACGCTGAAAATCAGTTTTTATCTTTCCTGTATGTTTGGAAACTGGCACATCCGGGACATATTATAGAAACGAAGCCTGGAAACACAGGTGCCCTTGTGACTCCTAATGGATTGAGACCACTCATTTGTAAGTCATTATGAAACTATCACAAACAAGCCATCATTGTCTCATTAATCATCAGTCGCTTATTAGTTACCATCTCTCTACAATATGCCATATTGATCAAATGCCTGGATGGTTAATGGTGTACCCTTGCTTGCAATACTGAACTAAATGGCAACTGGCAAATGTTTCAAACTTGGTCCCAGTGTGGTGACTCCACATGGTCATAGAGAGGAGACAAATAAAACTGGAAATGCATTTCCGAATAAAATTTGGCAGCTCTGCAAAGTTTAGATTCATGTGCTATGCTGTATTCTTACAGGCAGACGCCCTAGTGTGAGCCACATCGGTTTTAGATGAATTCGCTGTTTCTCACACATTTGCTGTTAAGGTGTCTCATTTTAAGAGTTAATGTTGTGGGAATATTCTGAATTGCTCTCGTAAATGGACATTTTGAGGCAAATCGCCATGTCAGTAAGTGCACCACTGCTGAGAGATGTTAATAGGTGCTTAAAATAAATAATAACAATTTCAGATTGTTAAATAGGTAAAAATAAATTATTTTCTCTTTTTAAGTAAGAATAAATCGTTCATTTTTGCCTGCCTTAACACATTTTCTTGCTATTTGCACTTTTCTCTGTTAGTTCCCTGAAAAGTGAAAAATACAGGGCTTTACTTTCTATTTTGTGAAGTAAAAACTAAATGTACACAACAGTTTCCACAACCCATAACAGATTCATGTCTTAACAAATATTTTGAACTTTGGTTGTAAGGATGATGTGGCTGTTTTATTGTTACAAACATATTAATATAGTTTGAAATACTGTTGTAAATTTAATACTAAGAACAAAAGAAGGCATACGATTGTGGAAATCAGTTCTGTTACTAATAATGTGCAAAACTTGACTACTCACATACCTGCATTACTTAAACAGGAATTGAATTCATCTCGGGTCCTTCCCATAACTATCTACCACTTTTTCGATAAAGGACTCCTCCTCTGATTTTATCTTATCACGATGAACTGACACCATACAGAAACAACTGAGTCGATTATCTGCCATGGTAGTTCGTAGCCACATTTTCACACTCCTGTGAGTGCTGCAAACAAACATGACGTAGGCCTATATTAATTCATTCAGTGTAACCTTCTTCAATTACTCTATTGTGATAATATTTCAAACAAGATTTAAAAATAATTAGAAGAAATGTTTCATCTGACTTAAGAAATTGTTTCAAAGTCTTTCTAATTAAGTAATTACAATCAGAAAAATGTTACTGTGTTAATTAAGTACCTGAACGATCTTTCCGCAGAGCAGGTGGTTGCCAGTAAGCTAAGGGCTATCTTCAAGGCTGAAGCTACGGCGGGCATGAATTTGGCTTTGTCCAGTATATCAGTCAGGCTTAATTGAGCAATATCTCCTTCAGTTACTTTATTGAGTTTCCACATACTGATCCATGTCCATGCTTCTTCAGTGAAGTTATCTAAAAGATCGCCATAAAATCTTTTGATATTTTCAATTATCCTTTTCATATCTAGGTTGCTTTGAGATTTCATTACCTTTGGGTGCAAGCAGAAAATCTCAAAAGATGCCTTGTTATCTTCTGAAAACCGTTCTTGCAAGGACTGGACTAGGGAATCCAAATATGGAATAAAGAGAGATTTTCTGTAGTACTCAGTGACAGAAACTGATGGATGATTTGAATGACGCACTTGTCGTGGACCACTCACAGTTGTCAAATGCCAGTGACATCTATTCACAGTGCACTATAGTTACTTTCAGCACTTTTCATTATCATTTCAAATTCAGCTTCCACATTTTCTCTGTCATCCAATAACATTTTTACAATTCCTTGAATGTGTTCTGAAACTTCTAACAAGTTAATGTTTACTGATTGTAGGATATTGGTGACAGGTTCTAGTTTGGCTGAATATTTTGCTATGACTTTTAATGTAAGAATAAATGTTGGAGAAGTAAGTGTGCAGTATAGTTGCCAGACTTTCTGACTAGTTTCACGATCTCCTTCTTTATGTAAAATTGGTAATGCTTCAACAATTTCTAAAAACTTATCATTAAATTTCCTTATAGACTTATGCTTCTCAGACCAGCGTGTCTCACACAGTTTTTGAAGGTTCCCAACTAGGACTTTCCTTTGCTTGCTCCCCCAGAAAAAAGAAATTCCTTCTTTGATAGTACCAATGGCTTTTCTAAACTCTGGTAAGGTGTTCAAATCATTCACAACTAAATTAAGTCTATGGCTAGCACAACGATAGAAGTGAGCCTTGGGATATTTCTCAGCAATAATCATCTGCACTCTGCCAATTTTACCGGCCATCATACTGCACTCGTCATAGCCTTGTCCTACCATATTATCTAGATTTAATTCCCAAGCAGATAAAGTAGATATTATTGTGTTGGAGATATGTTTTACATCTAACCTTGCTAATGGTGTAAATCCAAGGAAGTCTTCTCTGACAACATTAGTTGCATGGTCAAAATAACGCGCAGAAAGAGAAAGTTGTTCTGTGCCTGCAATATCCATTGATTTGTCTGCCAAAACTGAAAATGATTCTCTGTTATTGATGGTATTAATCAAATCATTTCTTAGTACTTTGGCACATAAATCATTTTGGGTTCTATGAGAAACATGGGTAGCATTCTTAGGTGCACCCTCAAAACGGTTCCACAGTGTTTCGTCACCTGACTGTAACCTAAATTGTAACAAATCATCAAATACAGCATTTGAATTTGTTTCTCCTCTTAAAGGTAAGTCATGTAATGCACAAAACAATACACAAGAAACAATTGATTTTAACTTTGCACGATTAGTTTGTACTAATTTCGGAAGATTCTCGTTGGCGAATTCTTCCACACTTTTAGTTTTGTTTGTCACAACACTAATGAAATTATTTGACTTTTCTATTACATCTTTATGCCACTTGGAATTCATATGCATTTTTACACAATCATGGAACTTTTTGAAATTTGTGAATGGGCGGCTTATGAATGTACCGTGATGACTACCATGCGTTATGCGTGGGCTGAAAAGCACAAAAACTTGCAGAGGGCACCTTTAACTGCTTTAGAATAGACCAGCCATGGATATAATGACAGCCAGTCTGGTTGAAATGTTCTTTTTGTGCTGTCTATGTCATTCTTAAAATTATAACTTTTTTCAGGTTGCCATGGATTCAATAAAATCCTATACTTTAGGCAATTTTCAATATCCTTTTTTTCAATGTAATTTCAGACATCGGGAATATTGATCGGGATACTGCTACCCTTTTCATCAATGCACTTGAAGCCAGCAGAGGTACTGGCTTCATCTTTTATTTTCTCCATTAGCACAACTACTGGAATTTTTAATAGTGATGGTTGTGTTTAATTCACCAATTTCCTGTGATACCTCATCATAGACACTCTCTTCTTCAACACCTCCACTTTCATTTGTAGTTTTAATTCACTTCTGAGGTACAAAAAACTTATGTATATCTGTCATTTTGCCACTGTATACGCTGCACTTTTACATTCACAACACACAAACGTCTATGCAAATCACTGTCCGTTTACAAGTCACATTGAATTTACACAACCCTTAACACGATGCGGTGCTGAACCTAGCTGAGCGATGACTAAAGAACAGAAGCTGAAATTGTATCACAGTGGTGGGAGGGAGGGAGGGGTTTTGGTTGAACAATGAAACAGTGTGGTGTCCATTAGACCGCAAGCCAGCGACTTTGAGGTTCACGCGATCGTTTGGAGCAGTTTCTTGCGATGGATGTGGAAGTATTTATGGGAAATGTTCCTATTAGAACATAGCAAGACTCATCTAGAACGTTCCGGAAATGTAGGTAGCTCACGCCACACCCTGCTAGATCATGTTTGTTGACAGTAGTTCCAATGACAAATATTTCCTACTTCTACAGACAAGTAGCGATATTAGTGGCCACACAGTACCCTTGAACACTTCTTCAGCAAACGAAAAGGAACATAATACAATATGCTAATTTAAATTAGCATCTGACACTTGTTAACCATTATTTGAAATTTGAAAGAATAAAAGACTCAAGGGAGGTAGCCTTACGTTTGAGGAAATTGTGATGGAGAGCCTCACGCACAAGGGAGGAAACATGAATGTTTACACTGGAAATGCCAATCAGGAAAGTGTCCCCGGATAAAACTGCGGTTGGCCACAGCCACATCAACATTGGAATCAAAACAGTCTGAGACACTGGACTTCTGAATGTCATAGAAAACAGAGTCTGGACCAGCCTCAGGATGCAGCTGTTGGATAAGCTGGTATACAAAGGGGCTGGCTTTGTCCGATGATAAGTGTTTTGCCGGGTGTCACCTGTCAGTCTGTGGAGGAGGAAAGGTTGTTCCATCTGCATTAGGTATCACAACCATGGCTTCACTTTGTGGTAAAACACACAGAAGGGAGGCAGTGGCTGTGGGAACCCCTGGTTTGGGTTGAGGGTTGTGTCACTGTGCTTTGAAACCTTCAGTGACAAGTGCAGCCGACCCATGAGCTTCACCAGAAGAGCCCTGTTGGCCCTCTACATCTGTTGAAGGAGGATCAGATGGGTAAGGTCTATAGGCACACCTGCCAATGACATAGTGACAGTAACACAGGAGCCCTATCTTTAACAGTTATGTGATATTCTTGAAAATGAAGAGTCCCAACTTGGGGCAATTTTCCAGTAAGTAAGTGATTATACTAGTGAATCAATTTGTTGACACAATCAATTTTTCTTCACAAACGGAAGTTGGCCCTCTACATCTGTTGAAGGAGGATCAGATGGGTAAGGTCTATAGGCACACCTGCCAATGACATAGTGACAGTAACACAGGAGCCCTATCTTTAACAGTTATGTGATATTCTTGAAAATGAAGAGTCCCAACTTGGGGCAATTTTCCAGTAAGTAAGTGATTATACTAGTGAATCAATTTGTTGACACAATCAATTTTTCTTCACAAACGGAAGTTCTGCACTCTGTTGGCATTTCAAAACAAATAGGAAAAATCCTTCTTGACAATAAAGGGAAGACTTCTTGGACAACTTAAAGTTCTCAGGAAAACAACACAAATAAATATTTGTGTGAGACTATCCTTTGAAAAGTTATCTTGCAAAAAAGTAGCTATCTTTTTAGATTGCACAGTAGGCAGAAAATTAAAATCCCATGTCATGAGCAATACCAGGAGTCTGTGCCTCAGACTTCACAGCTGGAGCAGCAGGTCACAATGCGCATTGGTTCCAGATTGCAAGGACGGTATCAAGTCTGGGCGGTGACATGGTGCTGGTGAATTTCTGCTTCTGCTAGCAGAAACAGAACTGAATGCTGCTTGCTGGGTGAGGGCAGTGATACCCAGGTGGTAGATGACTACTAGACACCTATTGGTCTGGCAATGTGGGCTCAGATTGGTTGAGGAAAATGGCACTGCAGATACACCAAAAGATCCATTTACATGGTGGCCTCTACCCTCTTGAGTCACAGCAGCAATCTAGCACACAGTTTTCTCATATTCAATTCCACTGTTAAAATGTGATGACATTCAGATGACATACTTGTAGCTTCAGCAGTTTCACGCATTTTCAGTTTCCATTCCTCCGAGACAATTTTATGCACTTCTGCAGTTAATTCTGGGATAGCGGCATCTGCATTTATTTCTGGGTTAGTGGCATATCTTGGCTGATGACTAAGTAAATTATCATCAGAGTTTTCCTGACCAAATTTAAACTTATTTGTTCACTTGATGACCACTGAATATGAAGGAGCAGAGTCCTCCAGTATGCCCAGAAAATCAGTATGAGTTTCCTTTGGTTTCATACATTTCTTTATTTCAGTATTTTCCATCTTCCACAAACTGTGTAGTTGCAGGTTTTTGCATGGCGCTACGTGGGGATGTCATGAACACCATACCAAAATTCCTGAGTGTGGTATGTGAGGGGGAAGGGGTGCTAAAAAGTCTTATTCTCCTCATGTTTTTCTCAAATAGCATAGAAACTGTGGAACCTATTGAAAATTTTTCGAAGTACAAAATGAAACTACCTGGAATTTCCTGCAGAATATTTTTGCAGACTGTCAAAAATATTGTTTTAACAGTACAAAAGTAATGTTTATTTTTAAGTAAAGTGGATTAAAAACAATTACAAAATGTGTATATGACATCTATGTATGATAGAGCCATAGTATGGGATAAATTGTGTTCCATGGGTGCAGAATGGAGTGTGAGGGAAGGTATGTTGCTATAATCTATGTAAATATCTGACCACTGTTCTACACTGCCAGGAGTGAAATAGATTCTTAGCTATCCTGTACAGCTGCTGTGGTGTTCTTATGGGAAAGGAGATTTTCTTAACTATGGTCTCCGCTCAACTTTCAGTTTACGTACAGACTATACCTCAAAAGCATTTCCTGTCCAGTTTTCCTATATGAATTGACAAAATTACTTCATTGAGCTTGTTTCTAGATAGTAGAGTTCCTTTCAGGTGCTAAGCAAGCTTTTATGTAAAATACATTCCTTTAAACAGCGACTGAGGAGTATTTAATTTGTAAATGTGCTGTTGTTAGTGTCCTGTGTAGGGTCAGTGGGAAAGGAATTGTATTGGTAAATGTGACAGCTGTTGCTGTCTGTTGTGGACAGTGTATTGTGAAGCTGTGTAATTGTATTGTAGTCGTTTGGTGGTGAATTAATGAAACACCTGAATGTTATTGCGCTTCTCATGTGATTAATTGTGTTAATGGGTTTGTGCACAAATCTTTTCCACACAGGAATTGTTGGCACATATATAGCCGGTTGCACTAAGTGGTGTCACTAACCACACATTCATGGTGTGTCTCCAAGATAAGTGTGGATATGTATGATTGAATGGACCTGATATGTTACAGTCTAGAACAATAACCTACTATAATCGATTGCTTGATTTACACTGAGGTGACAAAAGTCATGGGATACTTCCTGATATCGTGTTGGATCTCATTTTGCCTGGCATAGTGCAGCCACTTGAAGTGACATGGACTTAACCAGTCATTGGAAGTCCCCCGCAGAAATACTGAGACATTCAGCCTCTATCCATAACCGTGAAAGCATTTCCACTGCAGGATTTTGTACCTGAACTGACCTCTCAGTTATATCACATAAATGTTTGATAGGATTCATGATGGGCGATCTGGAAGGGCACATCATTCACTTGAATTGTCCAGAATGTTCTTCAAACCAGTCATGATCACTTGTGGCCCGGTGAAATTTCACATTGTCCTCCATAAAAATTCCATCATTATTTGGGTAGATGAAGTCCATGAATGGCTTCAGAAGGTCTCCAAGTAGCCAAACATAACCATTTTTAGTTAGTGATCAGTTTGGACCAGAAGACCTAGTCTGTTCTCTATAAACACAGCCTACAGCATTATGGAGCTTCCACTAGCTTCCACAGTTCTTGACAACTTGGGGTCTATTGTTTCGTAGGGTCTGTGCCACACTCAGGTCTTACCTACAGAAATCAGGAATCATCTGACTGGACAACAGCCATCTGGGCTCGAACCAATATGGTCACGAGTGCAGCAGAGGCACTGCAGGTGATTTTGTGTTGTTAGCAAAGGCACTTGCATCAATCATCTGCTGCCATAGTCCATTAATTGCAGATTTCATCACACTGACCTATTGGATTCATTTGTTGTATGTCCCACTTTGATTTGTGCAGTCATTTCATACAATGTTGTTAGTCTGTTAACAGTGGCATCTCTATGTGAATGATGCTCTCTTGGTTGTTAAGTGAAAGCTACTGGCCACTACGCTGTTTGTAGTGAGAGGTAATGCCGGAAATTTGGTATTCTCTGCACACTCTTGATACCATGGATCATGGAATATTGATTTTGAAAATGGAATGTCCCCTGTGTCTAATTCCAGCTGCCATTCCACATTCAAAGGCTTTTAATTCCCATTGTATGACCACAATCACATGATATACTGTTTCACAGGAATTTCCTGACGACAAATGACAGCTCTGCCAATGAACTGCCCTTTTATGCCCTTGTGTAGAGAATACTGCTGCCATCTGTATACGTATATATTGCTATCCCATGACTTTTGTCATTTCAGTATCTGTTGAAGTATGGGAAATTCTATAACACACATGACCTACCACTTCTATTATAGAAGGGTATAGTTTACTCCTCTGAGTCAGTTCAGATGTTGGGAGTGCGGAGGCTAGGGTGATGTATTTTATACCCCGCAGGCTTTGAAAAGTATTCCAGACAGTTAAAGTTGATACAATAAAATCAATATGTGGATAGCACATTACGCTTGGGACAGGCTCTTCAATGTGATAGAGAGTCGACAGTTCAAGCTGTTGAATTGTTTCACATAATAGCTGACTTAACACTCTCTGTACCAGGCCTATTTTATGCACCCGTCCCTAGAAACCGGGCAATTTTACCAATATTAAAAAAATTACTGCATCAAATCTACTGTTTGGATTGTGGCAAATTTGGTACCATCTTGAAGCTGCACATTTCTACTTTAATTCTGAGTGAAAGAAACTACTTTACAATGCACAGCTTTAAGGTACAGTTATAGAAATCACTTAGATGTTTTAAGAATTTAGAAAAAGTCATACGAATAAGGGAATACAATTGTGATTTATTTTTAACCAAAATTGTGGCACTACATTACATGTTTCTGATAGTATACAGTATTACATATAAATTTCACACAGAATCATATTGTTTTTTAGTGTGGAAAATTTTAAAGCAAGGTTCCAGGCAGAGTGCAACGCCACACTGTTCACATTCGTATCGTGTCTCTTTGCGAGAAGCCTTGCCACTCTGTTTCTTGCTCCTGGAACTGCACACGTGACACACACGAGCAGCATACTTCTTAGTAGTTGCAGGTATGTGCTGCAAAAAATGTCTCTTTGTTAGCCGACCTACAGTTCCTTCATTTCTTGGAATGAATTCAAGTGTGTCGTCTTCAACAAGCTGAACTGCAAGCACTGTTATAAAGTCTGTTATTGTAATTTTCTTCCTGTGCACTGCATTGTACAGCCAAAATGCATTTGATACTCCCATAAGCAGCAAATGGAAATATAATTTTCGCCACCATTTCACAGTTCTGTGCTGGAACGGATTGTACTGCAGGCGTTGGTCTCCAATATCCACTCCAATTTTATTGAGGTTGTAATCAAGTACCTGAAGTGGTTTCAATACTACAGACCCATTTCTCTTAGTATGCGTACCAAATGTTGCTTGATGCCTTGTAGACAATGTATACACATCTCTCTTATCTTTCCACTTCATTGCCAATACATTATCTTTACGCCGAAAAGACATTTCGCCCTTTTTCAGCGTAGCAGATACTAAATCTTTAGGCAATCCTTTCCTGGATTTGTTCACAGTACCAACAGCTCCAGTGCCTTTCTCTGCCAGTTGCTGAAATAGCTCTGGACTGGAATAAAATCGATCTAAATACACAGTGTGGCCTTTGTTCAGCAAGCTGCTGTCAGACAACAATCGCAAAATAACCGCAGACGAAGAATTGTCAACAATATGCTTACCAGCATAAACTTCAAAATTTACAACATAGCCACTACTGGCTTCAGCAACAGCATATACTTTCAGTCCATACTTATGAGGCTTATTTTGCATGTAAACACGGAAACTCACACGACCTCGAAATGGGCAAATTCCTTCATCAATTGTCACTTTTTCTGAGGGACGATATGCCTGGATACATCGCTCCTTCAAATTATTATAATATGGCAAAACTTTGTAAAGTGGATGAAATCCATCTTCGCCTGGTTTTTTCTGATTTGAATTGTCAACAAGATGCAAGCATGACAGTATCTGAGTGAAACGCAAACGGCTCATGACATGGGGACAAAAGTTACAACTAAGAACAGGATTAGTGCTCCAATGGTCCGCAATTTTGGGCTTTTTCGAAACACACATGTGGAAAATAATACCCAAGAAACGCCTCATCTCACTTATAGTCACTGGCTTCCACGAACTCAAAACTGAATGGGGCTTCAGATTATTTCCTCTTCTTTTCTTCTGTATTGTCTGTGATGCATACAAATTTGTCTGTCTCTTGAGTTCATTTACGTCACTGTCAGTAAGGAACACTTTACTGCAATCCAGTACAGAACTCGACTCATCAATATCCACTAGTATCTGCCTGGGTGTCGTGTTGACAGGCAGAGGTCGGTAGGTGTCAACTGCAGTCCACTCACTGTCTTTCGGATACGGCACAGCTGCTGGATTTGAAGCAACACCTTCAACATCATTCTCGTCTTCATCTGAAGACAAACTGTCATCAATCTCGTCTTCTAAAAAGAATATCACATTATGTGTAACTACATACATCGTTTACACATGTTCAACAGATATGTGCGTACTGCACAATTACGTGGAAAATTCGGAAATACGTACCTTCAAACACACCATTGCATTCAGAATCGTCTGAATCACTCTCTACATTATCCAGAGTGTCGCTATGATTGATCAAATCCGCAATTTCTGCGTCTGATAAACCGCGCCGAAACATGATGACAAACAACTGAATGATATACAGACTGAGAACGCAAAGATAAGTTTTAACATGAATTACAGCGCTGCCGTGACATCTATGGACGCATTTTGTTAATAAACATCTGAAAAACGTATAGCGCTGGCCAAACCCGTAGAAATAACGTTGCAGTGTTTTGAATGAAATTAAATGTAGCGGCCCGTAAATTTTACGGGCTTGGTGATTTTCGCGCGATCCCAGGCCCGTAAATTTTACGGGCTTGGCGCTTAGAGTGTTAACAACTGTGAGTAAGTACTCACTTGATAAACTGAAGGTAACTCCACTATATAAACACGAGCTTAGTGAAAGTTATTTTGTCTACTCACATATGAGAAGTTGACAGGAAATGCTGGGGAGGTATTGTCTGTCTGTAAACTCCAACTCAAGCAGTGCTCACAGTCAAGAATATCGTCTTTCCCAGAAGAAAACTACAGTTGCTGTAAAGGGTGACTAAGAATCAATTTCCTCTCTAGCAGTGTAGAACAGTGTGCAGATATTTATGTAGATTAGGTCTATATACATTTCTTGTGTTAGTGTTACTACTAACTCATATCTGCATTCCATTCAGTGTTAATGCATTTGTTGTAAAATAAAGATCCCCCGAATATGTCTGGGCACTGGGGAGAGTAATCATAACTTTGTGGAACACCCTGTATTTGATTGTGAGGTAAATGGAATGGGGAATAACCTGCTTAGTGCTGAGTTGATGCAGACTTTTCAAGGAAGGAAGCTCCTAAACACAATCTGGCAACCTACCATCCTTCGCATTTCTACTCCATACATTCCCCCTTTCCCTGGTTACACCCACAGAACTCAATACGTCCATTAATACAGCTCTACTGCACTTAGATGTGATACATACATTTAATATGTGTAATCAACCCACTTCATTTAAAAATAAACATTGATTTTATACTGCTAAAACAATTATTTTGACAATGTGCAGTTTTTCTGTCCACTGTGACCTGGAAACTACAGGTATGGAGGAAAATAAATAGAACTTTTTCTGCAGGAAATTTGATATATAATATTTTTTGAGCTATTCAGTAACAACAACAAAAAGTGACATTTCAACAATCCCTCCTCCATGACATCCCACTAGTCAGGATTTTTAGTATGTTGTTCATGACACTCCCCTGTAGCACTGTGCAAAAATTTGTGACTACACAATTTCTTTCGCCTAGTTGACTTTTTCTGCTGTTTGATGATTGGGCTAAGGAAGACATCTGCACCATGAATCTCTGACCAAGAGCACTTACACATCATGTATTTACCCATTAAGGATGACCTATTATTATGTGGGATCATCACTGCACTAGCTCTAGTATGTGGTAATGACTCCAAATTTTTCACATTAGCATCATAAATGAGAAACATTATTGGGCCTAACACATTCCCTTGAGGGACCTGAAAGATGTTCACGATGTGACTGCAACTGATAGTCACACAGGTCAGTCAGCCACAGTATTATAGTCTGCTGGGAAAATTGTGAACTTACAGTACAGGCCCAATGGTGGCACTGCCAGCATGGTTAGTCAAGTAGCAAGTTACAGCATCGGCTACAGTACAATACTGCTAGTATGAGGCTGTGCCAATCCACATAAAAATATAGCCCCTGATGCCAAAGATGGAAGCTGTGAGTTTTGAGTCCTATTTATATCAGCAGTAGTTTCATCCCACTGTATACCCAATTTAAGTGTATGAAGCAGAGGTTTCTGATGTGATCCCACTGCTGTAACTTCACTGGACCTGCATGTAACGCTTAACCACTAGTACACAAAGCAGAATGTGCTGTTTTGTTATGTGTGTTGTGGTGATGTCATGATTTCAGTGGTCACTTGTGTGATGGAATCTTTTGAGAAAGTGTAAACAGTGCTCATCTATCAGTTAAGGTGGCCCATATTTTCTGACTTTAATATTTTTGTGTGTTCTCCATCCTGTATTGTTCATGTGACTCTAAAACACATCTGCTCAAAATTCTGTTGCAATAGAAGCACTGTAACCTATGCCAGAGTGTGTGTATGTCCAGTGCAGTCAGTTATTTATTTGTTTCTGATTGTATCACATGTATTTTACAGTCTCTGTTTAAGATGTCACAACAATTATGTGGTGCCAAGAGACATGTGTTGTTAGTGTGAAATATGAAATGCCAAATAACCTTTACATAGAGAAGTTTTTTATAACATACAATAAGTACAGTTGACTATTAGTGGAAGTGCTGATCTTGTGGTTCCCAAGAGCATGTATTTTGGAAGAGAACAAGAATTTTGGCAAGAGATATTCAGCATTATTCACAAAAAGTTATTATCTTCAATTTGGGTTGGAGAAAATTGCAAAATCATCTCAAGACATGTTTGAGTGCTGTGAAAAGTAGTTTACAAATAATTTGTACAGTTTATTTGATACTGCACATTCCCAAGCTCTACAGATAATCAAGTTGGAAGAAGACAAGATGGTTTTACTTCAACAGAAAAAGCCAGAGCATAAAGCCTAACTTGTAGGAGTAGACTGAATACTTGTGCATAAAGAAAAATGAGTGAGGCAGAGAAAATTAGAAGAAGAGAAAAGTCAAGAGGAACAAAATTGCACAGCATCTACTTCTGCATCTTGCACTATACTACTTTCATCATCATCTGAACTCTGTAAGGAATTTCAAGTTCAGATGAAATTGACATTGGTAATGGTGGGTAATTTGAAAGTACTTCTGAGAGTAGTTCATTGGAGAATGCTGCTAGGTGAGGTACCAAAGATTTTACTACTGAAAAGTTTGGGGCTTCATTGGATAGATTAGTGTAAGAGATTATGTATACAGGGTGTTACAAAAAGGTACGGCCAAACGTTCAGGAAAAATTCCTCACACACAAATAAAGAAAAGATGTTATGTGGACATGTGTCCGGAAAAGCTTAATTTCCATGTTAGAGCTCATTTTAGTTTCGTCAGTATGTACTATACCTCCTCGATTCACTACCAGTTGGCCCAATTGAAGGAAGGTAATGTTGACTTCGGTGCTTGTGTTGACATGCGACTCATTGCTCCACAGTACTAGCATCAAGAAAATCAGTACGTATCATCAACAGGTTAGTGTTCATCATGAACGTGGTTTTGCAGTCAGTGCAATGTTTACAAATGTGGAGTTGGCAGATGCCCATTTGATGTATGGATTATCATGGGGCAATAGCCGTGGTGCGGTACGTTTGTATCGAGACAGATTTCCAGAACGAAGGTGTCCCGACAGGAGACATTCGAAGTAATTGATCGGCGTCTTAGGGAGCACGGAACATTCCAGCCTATGACTCGTGACTGGGGAAGACCTAGAACGATGAGGACACCTGCAATGGACGAGGCAATTCTTCGTGCAGTTGACAATAACCCTAATGTCAGCATCAGAGAAGTTTCTGCTGTACAAGGTAACGTTGACGACATCACTGTATGGAGAGTGCTACGGGAGAACCAGTTGTTTCTGTACCATGTACAGCGTGTGTAGGCACTATCAGCAGCTGATTGGCCTCTACGGGTACACTTCTGCAAATGGTTCATCCAACAATGTGTCAATCCTTATTTCAGTGCAAATGTTCTATTTACGGATGAGGCTTCATTCCAACGTAATCAAATTGTAAATTTTCACAATCAACATATGTGGGCTGACAAGAATGTGCACGCAATTGTGCAATCACGTCAACAACACAGATTTTCTGTGAACGTTTGGG
The DNA here is from genome assembly GCF_021461385.2 of Schistocerca piceifrons. NCBI lineage: Eukaryota > Metazoa > Arthropoda > Insecta > Orthoptera > Acrididae > Schistocerca > Schistocerca piceifrons. The sequence goes on along the minus strand of NC_060138.1, from coordinate 85,995,394 downwards.
CAGTCATTGTTGGTGATGCCTTGATTGGGCCCCATGTTGTTCCACCAACGCTCAGTGGAGCACGTTATTATGATTTCATAAAGGATACTCGAACTGTGCTGCTAGAACAAGTGCCTTTACAAGTACGACACAACATGTGGTTCATGCACGATGGAGCTCTTGCCCATTTCAGTTGAAGTGTTCGTACGCTTCTCAACAACAGATTTGGTGACCGATGGATTGGTAGAGGCGGACCAATTCCATGGCCTCCACGCTCTCCTAACCTCAGCCCTCTTGACTTTCATTTATGGGGGCATTTGAAAGCTCTTGTCTACACAACCCCGGTACCAAATGTAAAGACTCTTCGTGCTCGTATTGTGGACGGCTGTGATACAATACGCCATTCTCCAGGGCTGCATCAGCGCATCAAGGATTCCATGCGACAGAGGGTGGATGCGTGTATCCTCGCTAACGGAGGACATTTTGAACAATTCTTGTAGCAAAGTGTTTGAAGTCACGCTGGTACGTTCTGTTGCTGTGTGTTTCCATTCCATGATTAATGTGATTTGAAGAGAAGTAATAAAATGAGCTGTAACATGGAAAGTAAGCGTTTCCGGACACATGTCCACATAACACATTTTCTTTCTTTGTGTGTGAGGAATGTTTCCTGAAAGTTTGGCCGTACCTTTTTGTAACACCCTGTATAAATTGTTTTGGTGACAGCAGGGGCACTTAGTCACAGTACTGAAGAGCTCTATATTAATATGTCATCTTTGCATAGAATCAGACAGAATAAGAGAGGAGAACAGTCTGTACCAAAAAAATCAGCCTTTACAAGCGATATTCCTGCAGTTCTTACCATCCAAGGCATGGTAAACTGTTACCAAAACTGAATTTCAAGCACCCAAAATAAGAAAAACTTGGAATCATTGTTACATTTGGGGCTAGTGAACAATTTTTGGCATTCCAGAATTACAGAATCTTGCCTTCAAGATGGTGTCATGTGAAGCTGTATGTGTTGATAGAGTGAGCAGACGTTACAGTGAAGTGGTGAAAAAGCAATTTTGTAGTGATTGTAGTTGAGAAATTCGGAAGTTAAATAAGCGCTTAATAAGTCTGCAGTTGATAGTGAATGTATTAAGATGGAAAAACACCCACCAAACAAATGGAAATTCAGTGCTGTGAAAACTACAGACACCACAAATTCCTGACTTCCAAACAAGTAGGCCTTAACTGCAAGACTGGAAACAAGTAAGTACTTGAAAAGCAAAAAAATTATCAATCACGGAAGATGAACAAAAGTTTGATGATAAAAACAGGTATAGTGTACTCTCAATAAGTGGTTGCAATGGTGGCAGTAAATTTACATAACTTGATAACGAACTTAGTAAATGTAATTTTGAAACAAACAGAGTGACAAATATGAAAATAAGATACAACACCAGATCCTCAGTAGAAAAAAACTGTAATGAATCTCTGAAAACTACCATAATGAAGTGCAATCAGCTCCCAAAAACTAATCAAAAACGGACAGTTAATAAGGAATACAGGAAAAGTGTGAACATAATCATGGCGATGCAGTCCGTGACTCCTTCAATGAACTCCATAATTCTGGTACTCCAAAACGCACATGAAAGTACAATGTGATTTTACTCTCATATAGCCATGGAAGAAATCTAGCAGAAATCCTAAATAACTCAAGCAAACATCTTCAAGTGATCAGTGTTGTGGCACCCAGCACAGAAACAAAAAACATTGTACAAGATGCTGATTTGAAAATTAAATTGCTGTGTAGCAATGATTTTATAGTTTGTGTAAGTGGTGGGAATAATGTGGGAAGTAATGAAGCTGGTGTCTCCATTGAAGCTCTGCAGAATTTCCTTGAATAAAATAAGCAGAAAAACTTGATTGTCGCTACTGTCCTGCATCGGCACGACCTGACCTATAACTTGGATATAAACAAGGAAGTAAGAAAAACAAATATTATAATATTAGCAATACAGTGTGGAGTATATTGCAAACAAGGAACGCAGGGGAAGTGACAATGCAGTATGCAACAACATAGTAATTAGAGACAGTGAAAAATTCCTGACTGAACCTAAGGAATTATGTGAGAGCTTCATTGACCAATTTAATAAGATAAGTAGGGAGGATGTGATTGACCCTCTGCAGGCATTAAATACCAGTAATGCCAGTAATTCATTCTTCTTGAGGTGTGTTATGGAACTGGAAATCCTGAAAATCATTTACAACTTAGAAGCAAATACATCCAGTGGCTGGGATGACATCTTAGCCATATTTCTGAGAATGCAGTAGTGAGTGCACAAAAACGGAATTACTACCAATGTGCAAAATTATAGGCCTATTTCATTGCCATCAATACTCAGTAAGTTATTTGAAAGCTTACTTATTGATCAACTTGAATCACTTTTCTGCAATTACAATTTACTAAAAAGCTCTCAGCATGGTTTCAGGAAGGGCAGGTCTACAATAACAGCTGTAGATATATTTTTTCAAGTGGTACTCCCGGAACCTAGGTGACCTAAAACTTCTTTGATGAGTGTTTTTATCAGAGCAGTTTCCCTCATATTGTCCTTTGATGGTGAAGCAGATGTACAGTCATGCTCAAAAGTATCCGAATGACCTGAATTGCATTTCGCCTGATTTGCATACAACCCACATAATGCAGCTGTCTAGCATGTCCTCTAATCGCTCCTGGGTACAGTCATTTGACTATTGAAAATGGTTCCAACAAGTCACCACTAGAAAACACTACTCTGTATCGCAATAACTCTAGATGTAAAGGAATATTACGATACTAAAAATATCAGGGAACACCTTATCACAGGTAAGACTGTCCTTAAGGCTTGTAAGCTCACATTTATTACAATAAATGACATACCTGAAATGTTACCACTCTCATTATTACGTCAGATAGGTAATGCACGTAGTAAGTTCGTCGTATTCATGGTTTCCTCTTCAAAGTAACATACCGTACTTATTATTTAACACAAAATGACATTAAAAATTTAAGTTATTCACGAGCAGCTAGTTGAGAATATGTATGAACTTCAAATGACACAACGAACCGTCTCGTTCTGCATATGGATTGCTTAGTCATGCAGACTAAGGAAAGATTTCGTGACTGACAGAAACTAACAGTCATTCCTGATTAGGCATACAGAGAGTGACTTACCTCAATTTTAGACAGTATCAATTAGCAAATACCAACTTTAAAATACATAACGCAAACATTTTTAATGGACCCGAATTCCTACCCAGCACCTAATGTCCTTGTTCACGAACTACGAGAGATGTTAAATATTGCTTCTTAACAAGTAACTTATTTGAAATGCCTTGGGGTAAATCTTTGTGTTGGACAGGGATTCGAACCCATAACCTAATCGGATAGATATCGAAGCTCAATCAACTGTGACATATTGCATTTTCTCGGCAGTAGCTAGATGTTTTAACTGAAATGACGAGACGAAACAGTAATTTTTTCCTTCCCAGGACTCCAACCTGGCACCTATCGCTGTTATATTCTAGAGAAAACAAACATTAAATATGGGTTTGTTGCACCAGCAGTGACATGTGAGCAAGTTTGAACTAGAAATAATATGACGAAGAGTTCAGTGCTGACTGGGAATAGAGTCCCACACATATCGTTGACTACACCCAAAGAGACGTCAGCTACCGAATTTTTCTCCACCAGCAGCTTGGAATAACATCTTGAACTTACAGTGATCTCGCAAATAGTTGTGTGTCTCACTGGGAGTAAAAAATGTCAAATATTGTTAGTGTTGACAACAAATGAAAATACATTAAAAATCGAAATTATTATCCACCAGCAGATAGGCGTTCTCATGCTAAATCTTGATAATACATAATGAAACCTTTAGTGCTGCGCCAGGATTCGAACCCATTTATGCGCAATATGTGGAGACGTTGAGGAATCTTCAGTTTTGAACAAACAACAAATTGTAGCCGAGCTGTATTGTCACGAAGGGAACAAATTCCGCGTTAAGGGTGGTCTGAGTTGCATTCCCAGTTCAGAACCAATTTTTATCGACATACAGAAGCTCAGATATAAGATGGAATAAGTGTCCTGTGAGCCTACATAGCGTTTGTTTCGTCACTAGAAATAAATAACTAGTATAAGAAAGGTTACTGGTGATAGAGTTTCTACATGTCGCCACTCCAGACTTTATTGTAGCTCAACCTAACATCTACTTGGTAGAGAAGGAATATCATTTTTAATGTGAATTTCAGACCACAACGCCATTATATCTTCTTCACTTGGTGTAGTGAGAAGAGAATGGAATTTGTCTCTCCCTATCTAAAATCACTAACTGAAGTTGGAATTGACCAGACCATCATCAGCCCAACAGACCACCAAAGCCTCTGCTGAGTGGCTCATTTTTCTATCATAACGCCATTGTGTCACACTGGCTGAGAATTCTGACACACAGGCTCCCCGTATCAATTTGCAGCTAGTTCAGTAAATTCATTTATTTGGTTGACCGAATCACCATGAACTAGCTGCCTCGGCTACCCAGTGCATACATTCAGCTTTATTTTGTAATCACCAAAATAAAATCACATAACTGCCACCAACACAGAACTGCCAACAGTGCAGGATGCAGAAATTTAAATAGGAAGTGTTCCTTTCCACTTGAGGTTACTCTATTGCGCTATCTGTTTGTTGAAAATGTCGTGCAGTGCAAAAGAAAAGGTATAACTGTTTGTCTCTCATATATATTGACCTGGCCATATGCATTATCCCACAGTGCTGTGGAATGCAGAAGTTCTGGAGAAGTTGTTCTTGACTTCTGGAGATATTACAGCTATGTGTCGGCTAGTAGCGTAATGGTAACTAACGTCCGCGGTAGATAAGATGTCGCGAGTTCGAGTACATTCACCGCAATATTTTTTAAAATGCAATTCTGCTGTCTGTTAAAGTTATCAATCTAATGGAACTTGTAACATAATTCCCTTCACTTCTCAACCCAAAATAGTCGTATGTGGAGAAAGGGCTAACTTCTGTGACATTTTGTTCATTTCAGGTTTAACAGACAGCCAGACAGTAGATGCATCTCGAAACTTTTGTATTATGTATGGGTAGAACACATCGTGCCAAAATACGTTGGAAAAGTATTTTCTACATTAGCTGTCATCTGGTAGTGGCATTTTATTCTTCTTCAAACCTTGTTTGAGAGCTTTAACTCAGAACGAGTTTTCTCCATGCATGTAATCAATAAACCGCATGTGCATTTGCAGATTATTATAGATAACATCAAAGAATTTGCATATATCCTTGATGATTAATTTCTCTCTCATGTGCTCATGTAAGAGCTCAGATGTTAACCCAGGAGGAAGATACTAGAACAGGAGGGGAAAATTGCCGCCCTTCAGGCTGAGTTAGACAAGGCCAGGGGAGATATTGACAGGTTAAGGGGGGAGAAGGGTAAAGAGAGGTGGGAAGTGGCAACAGGCAACGGGAGGAACAGGCCTAGAACCGTGTCTGACAGCTTTATGGTGAATGTGGAAAATAGATTTGACCTGTTGCTTCAGTTAGAAGCTGGTGAGCCTCAAGCAGTTGCAGGTGTAGACAGGGCACAACAAACTTTCAGCAGCAAATTGAAAAGTAAGAATGTAGGGAATCCAGTAAAGAGAAAGAAGGTGTTGTTGTTAGGTAGTTCCCGTGGAAGAGGTGTTGGCCAACTTTTGCAGCATGAACTAGGATCAGAATACCAGGTCACCAATTTTTTTAAACCTAGTGCTGGTCTGGAGCAGGTGACGGAGGATTTAGGATCACTTTGCAAAGATTTCACTAAGGAAGACACCGTGGTTATAGTGGGTGGGGCAGGTAACAGTATAGAGTGTGACCTGGTGAAGATTGCATCAGCGTCGAAGCATACTAGTGTTGAGTTTGTATCTGTTCTTGGGTGCCATGACCGGCCTCATTTGAACTCTTCTGTCAAGAGAGTTAATTTGGAGCTGGAACGGCTGCTCATGTTGGGTGTGGGGTCACACACTGGTGTGGTTCATGTTGATTCTCTCAGTAGGTGGGATTATACTAGGCATGGCCTTTACCTCAACACGAAGGGGAAGGGTAAATTGGCTGGGGAAATAGCAGGAAAGTTAAAGGGGGGAGGCACTGTCACGAGTGGTAAAATACCAGTGGTTATAGGATTCAGAAAAGACCCTTTTTTAGGGTAGGGAGGACAGAAAGAAAGCAAATTTTAAGAGAGGTTAGAACTGAGACAAACCTTCAGTTTGAGAAAGAAATCAAAAAACATAATTCCAGCTTATTACATCAGCATAAACAGCCATTGGTTAAGAATTTTCAACTGTCAACAGATATTTTAACTCCACCCAATTTTAACTCAGTCAATGTGAAATGTCAGCTATCTTTATTGCATCAAAATATTCGAAGACTGGGAAATAAAATTAATGAATTAACTATCTGCATAGATGAATTAGAGTCTTCAAACCCAGCTGACATAATCTGCCTCTCTGAACATCATGTGACCACTGGTATAGGACTTTTAAGTGTTACAGGGTTTAGGTTAGCATCTCACTTTTGTAGATCAGAAATGGAGAAAGGAGGAGTTGCCACATTCATCAGGAACTGTCATAAATTTAAGAACATAGACATTCATAAATTTTGCCTAGAACAGCATATGAAAGCATGTGCAACAGAATTAGATTTTCACAAAAAATCCTTCATAATATTAAGTGTATATCAAGCACCTGCAGGTAACTTTAATCTGTTTGTAAACCACCTTGGAGCTGTACTGCCCCATTTAACAACCAAAAACAAAGAAATAGTGGTTGCTGGTGATTTCAATGTAGAGTTCCTTAAAGACTCTCCCAATAAGAACTTATTTGAGTTAGTAACACTATCATTCAACTTAATTCCCACAGTAAAGTTCCCCACTAGGATAGCCACTTGCTCACAAACAGCCATTGATAATATCTTTATAGAAAAGTCCAATGAACAAAATTATATTACAAAACCAATAGTCAATGGCCTCTCAGACCATGACATGCAGTCCCTTCTGTTAAATGTTAATACTGAACAGGATATAAAATCTGTTAAATCTGAGCTCAAGAGGGTAATCAGTAAGCCAAAAATTGATTATTTTAGGACACTCCTCAGAGACATTCACTGGACTGATGTTTACAGTGCTCATGGCATGAATGAAAAATATAACATTTTTGCTAATAAAGTGCTTATCTTATTCGAACACTGCTTTCCCCCAAATCTTACCAAGGTTAGAGCAAAGTCTACAAAGAAGCCATGGATTACTTGAGGAATAGGGGTATCTTGTAAAACAAAAAGAAAACTGTATCTGTCAATCCGAAACATTTCCAGTGTTGATGCTATAGCACATTATAAGAAATACTGCAAAATATTAAAGACTGTAATACGGATGTCAAAGCAAATATATTACAAGGAAAAGATAGTCATATCAGATAACAAAATAAAGACAATATGGGATATAGTGAAGGAGGAGACCGGTAGAACCAGACATGAAGAGGAACAAATAGCATTAAGAGTAAATGATACATTGGTGACAGATGTGTATAGTGTTGCAGAACTTTTTAACAAACATTTTATAACTGTTACTGAAAAGATGGGGTTGTCAGGTTCGGTAGATGCTGCTATGGATTACCTTAGACCAGACATTTCAAGTCACTTCCATAATATGAATTTGACCCTCACTACCCCAACAGAAATAATGTCCATCATAAAATCTTTAAAATCAAAAACATCTAGTGGGTATGATGAAATATCAAAAAAGTTAATTAAAGAATGTGATTCTGAGCTAAGTAACATATTAAGCTATCTGTGTAACCAGTCGTTTATCAGTGGAATATTTCCTGAATGGCTGAAATATGCTGAAGTTGAGCCACTGTTTAAGAAGGGAGATAAAGAAATAGCATCAAATTTCCATCCAATTTCACTGTTGCCAGCATTCTCAAAAATTTTCAAAAAAGTAATGTACAGTTGTCTTTATAACCATCTTATCCCAAATAACCTACTGACAAAGTCACAGTTTGGATTTCTAAAAGGTTCTGATATTGAGAAGGCTATCTACACTTACAGTGAAAATGTGCTTAATTCATTAGACAAAAAATTGCAGGCAACTGGTATATTTTGTGATCTGTCAAAGGCATTTGACTGTGTAAATCACAATATCCTTTTAAGTAAACTAGAATATTATAGTGTAACAGGAAATGCTGCAAAATGGTTCAAATCTTATATCTCTGGCAGGAAACAAAGGGTGTTATTAGGAAAGAGACATGTATCAAGCTATCAGGCATCATCCAACTGGGAACTAATTACATGTGGGGTCCCACAAGGTTCAATTTTGGGGCCCTTACTTTTTCTTGTGTATATCAATGACGTTTCATCAGTAACATTACCAGATGCCAAGTTTGTTTTGTTTGCCGATGATACAAACATTGCAATAAATAGCAAATCAAGTGTAGTCTTAGAAAGATCAGCCAATAAAATATTTGTGGACATTAAACACTGGTTCCTAGCCAATTCTTTGCACTAAACTTTGAAAAAACACACTACATGCAGTTCAGAACTTGTAAGGGGTGTCCCAAGAGCCTATGTCTAACATATGATGACAAGAAGATAGAAGAAGTGGACAGTGTTAAATTCTTGGGATTACAGCTTGATAATAAATTCAACTGGGGGGAGCACACCACAGAACTGCTGAAGTGTCTTAACAAATCTCTGTTTGCAATGCGAATTTTGTCAGACATAGGGGATATAAAAATGAAAAAGCTGGCATACTATGCTTACTTTCATTCCATAATGTCATATGGGATTATTTTTTGGGGTAATTCATCAAGTGAAGCTAAAGTTTTCTGGGCACAAAAACGTGCAGTAAGAATTATATGTGGTGTGAACTCAAGAACATCCTGCAGAAGCCTGTTTAGGGAACTAGGGATACTAACTACTGCTTCCCAATATATTTATTCCTTAATGAAATTTGTCATTAAAATATATCACTTTTTCAAACCAACAGCTCAATTCATGGAATCAATACTAGAAATAAGAATAATCTTCACAAGGATTTAAAGTCACTTAGTCTTGTACAAAAAGATGTGCATTATTCAGGAACACACATTTTCAATAACTTGCCAGCAGCCATAAAAAGCTTAACAACCAATGAAATTCAGTTTAAGAGAAGCCTAAAGGATTTATTGGTGGCCAACTCCTTCTACTCCATTGATGAATTTCTTAGTAAAACCAACTGATTTGTATATAAATACAACATAACTTCTGCACAATTTCAGTGCAGTAATGTGTTCATTGAAAATTTGTTTGTCTGTGTGTGTGTGTGTGTGTGTGTGTGTGTGTGTGTGTGTGTGTGTGTGTGTGTGTGTGTGTGTAAGTATAATCTAACTTTGCACCATTTCAGTGCAGTAATGTGTTCATTGTAAATAAGTATTACAGTAGTTGTATTACATATTTATTACCTTATAAATAAATAAAAACCTTTTGTATTTTAAAGTCAGTGCATTAGTATTTGTAAAATGACTCTTAGTGATCATTAAAAAATGACGATCATTCCACTTGGGACCTGTGGAATGGTACATTAGCTTATTTGTTTTAGTTGTAAATATTTGTCATGTATTGTTGTTTTTCTGACATGTTCCACATCCTGGAGGACCTCCTCACTACGGATCAATTGGAATGAAAGTAAATCTAATCTAATCTAAGCAAAGAAGGCAGAGCAGAAAGGTGGAAGGAGTATATAGAGGGTCTATACAAGGGCGATGTACTTGAGGACAATATTATGGAAATGGAAGAGGATGTAGATGAAAATGAAATGGGAGATATGATACTGCATGAAGAGTTTGACAGAGCACTAGAAGACCTGAGTCAAAACAAAGCCCCAGGAATAGACAACATTCCATTGGAACTACTGACGGCCTTGGGAGAGCCAGTCCTGACAAAACTCTACCATCTGATGAGCAAGATGTATGAGACAGGTGAAATATCCTCAGACTTCAAGAAGAATATAGTTATTCCAATCCCAAAGAAAGCAGGTTTTGACAGCTGTGAAAATTACCGAACTATCAGTTTAATAAGCCACAGCTGCAAAATACTAATGTGAATTCTTTACAGACAAATGGAAAAACTGGTAGAAGCCGACCTCGGGGAAGATCAGTTTGGATTCAGTAGAAATGTTGGAACACGTGAGGCAATACTGACCCTACGACTTATCTTAGAAGAAAGATTAAGGAAGGGCAAACCTGCGTTTCTAGCATTTGTAGACTTAGAGATAGCTTTTGACAATGTTGATTGGAATACTCTCTTTCAAATTCTGAAGGTGTCAGGGCTAAAATACAGAGAGCGAAAGGCTATTTACAATTTGTACAGAAACCAGATGGCAGTTATAAGAGTCAAGGGGTATGAGAGGGAAGCAGTGGTTGGGAAGGGAGTGAGACAGGGTTGTAGCATATCCCCAATGTTATTCTATCTGTATATTGAGCAAGCAATAAAGGAAACAAAAGAAAGGTTTGGAGTAGGAATTAAAATCCATGGAGAAGAAGTAAAAACTTTGAGGTTCACCGATGACATTGTAATTCTGACAGAGACAGCAAAGGACTTGGAAGAGCAGTTGAACGGAATGGACAGTATTTTGAAAGGAGGGTAAAAGATGAACATCAACAAAAGCAAAACGAGGATAATGGAATGTACTCGAATAAAGTCGGGTAATGCTGAGGGAATTAGATTAGGAAATGAGACACTTAAAGTAGTAAAGGAGTTATGCTATTTGGGGAGCAAAATAACTGATGATGGTCGAAGTAGAGAGGATATAAAATGTAGACTGGCAATGGCAAGGAAAGCATTTCTGAAGAAGAAAAATTTGTTAACATCGAGTATAGATTTAAATGTCAGGAAGTCATTTCTGAAAGTATTTGTATGGAGTGTAGCCATGTACGGAAGTGAAGCGTGGACGATAAATAGCTTAGACAAGAAGAGAATAGAAGCTTTCGAAATGTGGTGCTACAGAAGAATGCTGAAGATTAGATGGGTAGATCACATAACTAATAAGGAGGTATTGAATAGAATTGGGGAGAAGAGGAGCTTGTGGCACAACTTGACTAGAAGAAGGGATCATTTGGTAGGACATGTTCTGAGACATCATGGGATCACCAATTTAGTATTTGAGGGCAGCATGGAGGGTAAAAATCGTAGAGGGAGACCAAGAGATGTATACACTAAGCAGATTCAGAAGGATGTAAGCTACAGTAGGTACTGGGAGATGAAGAAGCTTGCACAGGATAGAGTAGCATGGAGAGCTGCATCAAACCAGTCTCAGGACTGAAGACCACAACAACAACAACATGTACTATTGTTTTAACAACACTAAAGGAAACCTTACGAGAATTGTGAGCTGTATTATAAGAAATGTAATAAAACTACCCACAATAACCTTATGACGAAAGTCTGTTTTAATAAAACTGAGTATCTGTACACAAGCGTACCTCTATCGACACGAATTGGTAAAATACTACTCACTTAGATTTTGATTGGGTCTGTGTTTAATTGGTATGCTGTGTCATACTCAAGATGTATGCAAATGTGGCATTTCATAAATAAAGTTATGTTTTCATAGAAATCCAAAATTTGCTTGTCAGCAGCAGAAAGAGCCGTTACCTGTTGTGCAGTATTGTAAGTTTTTTACCATTGCACTGTGAGCCGAAAGTATTTTCTTGCGATTTCCTCATCGATGTTTGATCTGACTGTTTGTAGCTCTTCCATGGAAGGGATAAAAACGCTACACTCAGTGAGACTGGAACTGCGAACCATAACAGACAGTGTTTCACAAGTCAGCTCGTTACCAAAGAGCTGGCGAAGAAGTATGTGTCTTAGCTTCCTCTTATGAGATCAATAGTGGCTACAACTCGTAAACTGCTATTTGAAGGACGAGATTAGTTGCGATTTCCATGTGCAATGACTTTCCTGGGCTAAAAACTGTAAATTTACAATCTTTTGTTGCACCTCAAGCGGTAACAACTCAGATTATTCAATGGAAATAACAGGTAAAATCAAGTAAACTTTGGGGCTTAATTCCGTGCACACCAGGAAGTAACTCGTCGATCACAGAGTTGCCAAACATACCTTGCCTTGTTGGCAAATCTCAGTTACAATACCAGCAGGAAGAAGACGAACCGATGTGATCTTACAGCGGGCTGGGAATTGACCACAGCTGGTGTCTCCAAGTCGCGGCTGCTATGGCCTGGAATACATAATGCATCTGATTCGCATTTCTGTAACTAGGTTTAGGGAATGGAGCGCAGTTACTAATAATACTCAGAACTGACTGCAAACTAAGCATCATAAATCAGTAACTCTCGTAGTTGTTTTTATATTTCTTTCGTAAGTGTACTCAAAACCAAGAAACTCATTCACAGACATTTTCGTGCCTTGCCGATAGTCGAGCACAACAAACAAATAAAAATAAAAAAAAGAATGTGTGTGTGTGTGTGTGTGTGTGTGTGTGTGTGTGTGTGTGTGTGTGTGTGACAGAGAGATAGAGAGAGAGAGAGAGAGAGAGAGAGAGAGATAAAAGTCCTAAAGAATGAGAGGGAGAGAGTAAAAAATTGTAAAGAAATTGAATCAGGGTAAGTAAAGAAATCATTCATTAAAATGACACATTCCACATCATTACAAAATATTGTATTCATGATCTATGAAACAAGAATTAATTTAATGTAATCTAATCTAATTATATTATATTGATGACTAGCCATGAAGAGTAATGAATTACCCAAACTTTTGCTAATACCAGTAACCAAGCCTAGACTTGAAAATAGAAGACAACAGTTTTTGTAATAAACCGGGACTTTTATCAAGACACTTCCGTCCCTGTTAACTAACCACAAAAGATGTCTGATATACCTCTATTCTGAAGTAACAAAGTGTCCATGCATTTAAAGATGAAGTGAATAATGTGAAGTTCTGTGATGGAGATACGAACCAACACGTAATCGGATTGCTAAGTAAAATCAAATGTTTCCTATCGGTTTTTCTTACCAGCTTCTAGGTGTTTGAATCCAAAATAAGGATACACACTTTTGTGCCTAAGCGACAATCGAACTGCACACCTACTGTGCATCCATGAATATAGTTTAAGTATCAGTTGCTTACTCACCAATAGTAAGATGTGTGCGTGTTTAACCAGAAATAACGACACCTATTGCGATTGTTGGCTACACATGAACAGATATAAAAAATGTACATTAATTTTCACTAACAGGCCGGTGGGCACATGATAGGGCTTGAAATGAAATTGTGAATATTTTTGTACTGGATCAGGACTCGGACCCACATACTTACTTTTGGAGGAGACCTAGAGAAGATTGCAGTCTTGAGAAAAGGAACGAAATGATTGAACTATGCTGTTCCGAGAGATTCAGATCCTCGAAAGAGGAGATACAAATTCGAATCACAGTCCAGCACCAAATTTTTCAACATCTCTAGTTGAATCAAGTACAAGTAAAGTAAGAGCCCTGTTCCTTTAAATGGCTATCAGTTCATTAAATAAAATAAAATTTTCTAATGTAAGTAAGTTTACTGGCAACTATATTTCTGTTTACCATTACTTCCGCTATGTCATTTCCCAACGTAAACCGGGTCTGCCCAGTTGGTAATGAAGGAACGTGATGTTTAATGCGGATTCTGGAATATAACGTCTTTCTCTTGATGTTACCAGGGGTAAAGTAAATCTGTTTGTGCCTCTTAAAAGTAAATGCCTGAGCCCACGCATTACACCTGTGTTAGTTTGTTCCGCCAGACCATTGTGGCCACATTTCCCAGCCCCGGGAGTGTGCCGTAACAGATGATGTGCTTAGCTTACAAAATTAGTCACGGTGGAAAAAACATGAGTATATTAAATGGTTAAGTAGAAGCAAGCTTCTGAAGCGGAGATTATGCTATTCTCATGTCAGCAGGATGTAAAGACTCTTCTAGGCATCATAGGCTCGATGTGAAGCCATTTTGAAATTTTCACAAATTCAGCAAATTTCTTAGTTCGAGAAAATCCACTGAGAAGTGTGAAGTTACCAGATAATTTGATTAATACCGTCATTATTACTATCATTTGCTTTATACCGCTGCTGGAACACTGTACTTGAAGGTAATGTGATGCCTTTTGGTTACTATAGAAATAGTTTCCCAAGAACAGGAGCCAGCCGGAGTGGCCGTGCGGTTCTAGGCACTACAGTCTGGAGCCAAGCGACCGCTACAGTCGCAGGTTCGAATCCTGCCTCGGGCATGGATGTGTGTGATGTCCTTAGGTTAGTTAGGTTTAACTAGTTCTAAGTTCTGGATGACTGATGACCTCAGAAATTAAGTCGCATAGTGCTCGGAGCCATTTGAACCACCAAGAACAGGTTCTTTCCCTGTCTATGGAATCCTTTTAATGTTAATATGAAACATCAGTAATTACTTGTAGATTACATTAAAACTAAAGTAATTGATGAAGACGTTACTTGACAACAAGACCGTGGTGCCCTTCTTCATTTACTTGCACCTAGAAATGGCTATAGAGTACTGCCAAACCCAAAGGCAAGAGATCTTACTGCCTTCCGATATACGTCGCTGTCAGTTCTTCCATATGATTTGGTCAACATGAGCTGTTTCAAGTTGTGTATGACAGACAATGTTTTAGAAAATCAATTGTTTTCCTTTGCAATAAACAGAAAGATTTTCATTCTAAGTATCCAAGTACAAAATTTTTGAAATATTAGTTCAAATTTAATATTCGCTTCTATAATGTAGGAAAGTATTTCACAGTTGCAAAACTTGCATCCGACTATTGACCTTACACTTAGTCACTGACCATAAATTCTAGCTCAGAGTGACACCAGATTAAGTAACCTAATGTAGCGAAGACTGTTTGCCAGTGCTCTTTCTCACCGGAAAAAACACAATTCACTCATTTGGCTCCATAAGTACACTGTAATAGTAATTTCTGTGTGTATGCAATGCATACGGGTTAGAATTTAGTGGTGCTCTCTCTTCCACTTCTGTATACAATATGCCTGACCTAAACGGGCCCTTTATCATTACAGGCCCTGGGCAGTGCAACATCATACTGACAACAGTAATGTGCTTATACTGACAACCTGACTGTTAGTTTTACCTGATTTTGTAATCATTTAAATAAAAGAACATGACCTTCCAGTGGGAGATATTTCATCCTCCTTTTCCTTCTGTGAAATTTGTCAGTAAGCTTTTTGCCTTCCAACCAGTGAAATACGGCAGAGTAAATTTGCCCTTCAACAATGACAAAAGACTGTGCACACACAAGAATCTTCCAACTGCAAAATGTGTCAAAGACTATGCAATACTAATTGCGGCCTTGTTTTGATGAGCGTGACGTCACAATTGCTTACATTTTTAATAGGTTGAGGGAGAATGTTGCAAATGGTAGTGTGTGAAGTTTTAGTTTCAAAGTAATTTCCTTTTATGCAGTATGAATTATGTTATGTGTGAGAATGTGCAATGAATTTCTTGAATAAAGAAGTATTAAACTCTCATTCAAAACTTAACACTGAAGATCTGCCATTTATGCTGTTATATAATATTTTACTGCCACATTTTGTTTGATGTCTGTTAAAGGGTAACACAAGCTACAAAAGACTAAGTTTCAATGTTAGCTTTCTGTATTTATTTTAGTTCTTTCATAGAGTTCAAATTAAGCAGTAACTATGGCAATAAGTATAACTACCCTTTAAAAAAATGTGCAAAGCGAGTTCTTCAAAAAGTCCATATGGAATTTGCTTTTCTATCATAAAGTCAAAATGTTTGATGAAATGTTCTGTGTGCAGCAATGAAATTTATAATAATGCTTGACAGTAATATTCAGTTCCTGCAATTTAAGTTGTATTATAGGATCCTGCCTAATCACACCTTTCGAAAAAAAAAAAAAAAAAACCTGGCAAAATATTTTTGATAGCCAATATTATATGTAAAAGCTTGGCCCTTTTTGTAGCTGTGCTGTATGTATAATAATTTAACTTAACTCATTAAGTTTTCCTATTTGTGTGTTTGCACTAATTAAGAATGATGCTGCTATTGGCTGACTATGTCACATGTCCTAGTCAATGAATATCTGGTGTCTTTGGCTAGCGAGATCATGCAGCATGAACTATGATTGGTGGATAAAAGCACATTGCAGTCTCGATTTCAGAGCTTCAGAAGTTACCGTGCCGTATTGGTGGAGTTCCTCTTTATATTTCCGTGAAGTGAAAATATTCAGTGTAAATGTTTCTGCATATCAAAGGTATTTCAGAAATCATTGTTTTTTGCTGGATTCATTTTCTAAAGTACCGGCGAATTCTATATGGTGTATGAAACCTTCACCATTCAAAGGACATATGTTTTACAGCTCCAAGGGAACTTATATTGTCACTTAATGTGAAAAAAATGTACTTTTACCAGGGGTATAGTATATTTTCACTCTGGAAAAAGTGTATTTTTAACTGGGAAAATCCCAGGATTTTTTTTTTTTTTTTTCGTATCCGTGAATACACCCTGGTTTGTAATCAGTCCAAGCACACATACAGAAACAGAAGAACACATACTCAGAAAATAATCAATAGGGTGGTAACTTCAAATTTTCAAGTTGTCCATATTGACAAGAATTTAAACTAGACAAAGCACATTGGGAAATTCCTAAAACAACTTAGTTCAGCCACTTTTGTACTTAGAATCATATAGAATCTTGTTGACATGTTTTGCATATATTCATTCAGTAATGTCATCTTTAAGTACGAAAGTCTTCATTGCTCAGAAACATGCTGTAAGAATAACATGTATTACTTATCCATGAACATCTTGTAATCTGTTTAAGGTGTTGGGCATTCGGACTACTAATTCAAAGTATATCTCTTCCCTCATGAAGTTTGTTGTAAATAATCTACTACACTTCAAAAGCAACAGTTACACACATAATTACAATATTTGAATGAAAAATGACATTTATTACTTCACATTAATGTTGTCAGTATCACAAAAAGAGATGCACAATGCTGCAAGAATAATTTTTGATCACGTTGCCACTGATATAAAATGTCTGACAGACAGCAAAGTAAAATTTGAAAACAAACTTAAAAAGCTTTTTCCTTGACATCTCCTTCTATTCAGCAGAACTTCTCGCAGTGTAATGTGTGAAAGATGGTGGATAGAAATTACCAAGCCGAGTCTGTATATTTTTTAAAAAACTTATAAATGTTCAGCATGTAATGTAAAATAACTCATTCCACATCAATACAAATTATTGTGATAAGTGGGGCAAGGAACATAAGAGTAACTAAATAACAGAAGAAAACCCAGGGTGGAATAATGACAATACTATGAAAGGATAGATTGCCACTCACCATATAGTGGAGATGTTGAGTTGCAGACCGGCATAACAAAAAGACTGTTAAGCATGTAAGCATTTGGTGAGAAGTTCTTCGTCTGAAATAGACAAGACACACACTCACACAAATGCAGCTCTCGCACACATAAACATTGCCTCTCGTTGCCAAGGCCAGAGACAGTGGTAATGTGTGTGTGTGTGTGTGTGTGTGTGTGTGTGTGTGTGTGTGAGATAGAGAGAGAGAGAGAGAGAGAGAGAGAGAGAGAGAGAGATGGAGAGAGAGTTGTCCATTTCAAAAGAAAGCCTTTGGTCCCAATGCTTACGTATTTAGTAATCTTTTTGTAGTGCCTCTCCATGACTCACTATCTCCATTATATGGTCAGTAGTTGTCTATTCTTTTCATAATATTGTAACTAAGTAATTAACTGAACACCTGTCAGTAGGGTTTCAATAGGTAAAAGATTTTGGGGTTATCATTAATTGCATCTTTGGTGCTTCCCTGGTGATGTTCCTGGGCCACCAGATTTATCTCCCTTGTGCAGTCTCAAGTCAAGGGCTGCTGTCAGATGCTCCTTCTGGTCCTTCCATTCTTTGGATGGACCAAATAGACGCTGCCTTCACCGTTTTCAAGAACTGCTTTGTCGATTCTACACTTCTGGCTCATGCAGCATGACACCCTGTTGGCACTGGTGGTTGACACCAGCCACTGTGCCTTAGGAGCAGCTTTGCAACAACACTTCAGTGGTTCCTGACAACCATTGGTCTTCTTTCCAAATAAGCTTAGGCCTACAAAACACCAATGTAGTGCCTATGACAGGAAGCTGCTTGTCATCTATGAGGTAATCTGCTACATCTATCAAAAGACGGAGGCCAGGAACTTAATGACATTACCACACTACAGACCCATCATGAATACCTTGCAGCAGAGCAATGGTCACTGCTCACCTCATCAATTCCACCAATTGGAATATATCTCTCAGTTCAGCACGGACAGTATTGTTACTGATTGTTTGTCATGAGTTGCTGGCATCACTGGCTGCATCAATTTCACAACATTCACTGCGTCTCAAGAGACTGGTAAGGAGCAGGACTCTTATCACCAAAACCCAAAAACTGGCCTCAGGCTGGCACAGGCACAAATTGTTATGTGATACCTCCAATCGCTAATTAAAATCTTTCCTACCAACCTCCTTCCCCCAGCTGGCTTTTGACAGTGTCCATAACCTGGTATTAAAGCTACTACCAGGATTCATCATTACGTAAGGCTTGGCATCTGCTCAGATTACTGCAGCTGGAACCATTGCTGTGTTGCCTGTAAGCTTGGTAAGACTGACCTGCACATCCATGCCCCAGTTGGTGATTTTCCTGAGGCCACAGGGTTGCTTATGCATGCCCATGTTAACATTGTCAATCACTTCCTCATCTCTGATGGTCAGAAGTATCATTTTAACATATCATTGAACATTTCACACACTGGCCAGAGGCAACACCAATTTCTTACATCACAGCTGATACTGTGGTACTAGTATTTGTCAGTAAGTGTACTGATCATTATGCTTTCCTACTCGACATCACCACAGGTTGTGAAAGGAAATTTGAATCCCAGCTGTTCAAAACTTGACAAATTCTTTGGTACTCATAATCACCATCCAGCCTGAAATGATACGGTTGAGTGATGGCATCAAATTTTGAAGGTGGCTCTGGTTTGTCATAACAGAGCAAGGTCTACTGCACTCTTCATCGTACTTCTCAACCTCCACTCCAGTTTAAGACAGACCTCAACACCCCAGTGACTGGGCTCTTTTACAGTATATGGTGAGCAGCTTCAGATACCAGACAATGTGTCAAATTCTCTGCTACCTCTTCTGACTGTAACATTCCAGTATTCCTGTATGACCTGTGCTACCATATTGCATACATCTATCTTTAACTTGGCTCTCAGCATGGCACCCCACCTTCCTTCGTTCATCAGATTCAGGCACTGCCTTGCATGTAATGGTCAGTGTTGAGGGGTTCAGGCCTGGTCTCCAATGTCCATTCTCCGGATCTCACGAGATTGTTAGTCAAAGTCATTAGACCCTGGAAGTTTCCATAGATGAGAAAAAAACATGGTTCAAATGGCTCTGAGCACTATGAGACTTAACAGCTGAGGTCATCTGTCCCCTAGAACTTAGAACTACTTAAACCTAACCAACCTAAGGACATCACACATCCATGCCCGAGGCAGGATTCGAACCTGCCACCATTGCAGTCACGCGGTTACAGACTGAAGCGCCTAGAACTGCTCGGCCATTCTGGCTGGCAGATGGAAACACTCAGACAGTATCATTGGACCATATAAAGGTGACATACATCTTCCCATCTGAACCCACCTACATGCACCCCCCTCAGATAACCACACCACCACCTCCCCAATCAGTACAATCTTTGTTCCAATCCTTCTCTGGGCATTAAGTGTGCTTCCCAGCCTAATTTGCCTGACCTTCAACTACTCCCTCCTTTTGGGAGGAGGGTTAGGTTGTGTAGCAATGGAAAGTGGCAGCTGCACAGTTCAGCTAGTTATGGTACTATCAAAGTCATGAACTTATAGCGTAGGACAAATTTGGCACTGCTAGCACAGTTAGTCAGACTGCGAGCTTACAGCATTCGTTACACTGCACCAATGATAGTAAGCGGATGTGCCAGCCACATAATAATAAAATACAGGACCTCCAACAACATAGACTGCAACTTTGGTATCTAGGTTATATCACCACACTGTGTGCCCAATTTAAGGGGGCCCAGCAGGATTAGCGGGCAGAGGTCTCAGATGTGCCCCTCCTGCTGCTGCTGCTTCACTGGAGTATACTCTCACAGACACAAGTCAGAACATACTTGTCCATTAAGTGTGCTGTGGTGGTGTAGTGATTTCATTTATCATTTATGTGATGGGCTATGTTGTGATTTCAGTGGTCATCCAAATGATGGAGTGTGTAGTGTAAAAAGTGGTTATTTGTGTGATGGGTCATGCTGTGGTTTCAGTTATCACATGAGTGACAGATTTTGTAATGTGCTAGTGTCCACTCGTGTGGCAGGATGTGTCAGTGAGCTTCTATAACTATTTTTGTAAATTTTCCTGTAGTAGCTTCTGTCCTCTTTCTAGATCTGAAACCAAACTGTTCTTTCCACAGAAGTTGATATTTATTTAAATAATCCATAAGTCTGTTTTCCATAATAGTTTCTATCATTTTTGAAAATGGAGGCAGTGTTGAATTTGGGTTGTAATTCTCTATATGTTCTTTACCATCTTTTTTGTGGGTGGGAAGAACTTCTGCTTGTCTTAGGTAATCAGGGAAGCAACTGGATTTGAATGACTCATTTATAGTATTTGTTAGCGATGCTTTTATGCTGCTAATACAGTCCCTTAGTAGACACACTGGAATCTCATCTGGAGCTATGGATGTTTTACTCTTAAATTTATGCACAATCCCAATGATTTTCTCTCGCATGGTTACTAGCAGCAGCTTTACGTAAAGTACGTAGTTATTTGTAGCTGTATATTGTATTTTTGGTAGCATTACTTGCAATTTAGTTGCTATGTTACTAAAGTAATGGTCAAGAAAGTTATCCTCCGAATTATATATTAAACCACCTTTATTTCTAATTTTCATATTTCTCTGTTTTGGCTTGATGCTACCAGTTTCTTGTTTTACTATATTCCTTGTTGCTTTGCTTTTATTGTTGGACATCTGTATAGCCTTATCATTTTGTATTCTTTTTCCATCCTGTAGCATTTTCCTATAGGTTCCTTTGTATTTGAGAAAATACTGCAAGAAGGCTGGGCCCCTCTTATTGTCTTTGCTACAGCTGAGATACCTGAGTGTTCAGAAGATTCTGGTAACTTTGTCACCCAGTTTTTTCTGATAGATTCTCTAACAGAATGTCTCATTTTAGGAAATATCTCGTCAAATTTTAGTTTGAATATAGTCATGAATTTGCTGAATTTTTAATTTACATGTGTTCCTGAACATACTTCTGACCATATCTAGCTGGTGTAGTATATCTGTTTATGTTTTGTCAAGTATGCACACGCTCTACTGCCCCAGAGTGGACAGCGTACTCATCACTTTATAACATGGCTCTGGGTACAAAGAAAATAATTTGCTCTCAGTTGTTAATCATCATATGAGATAGTCAAAAAGGTAATTAGTTCCTTTGTAAATGAAGTGAAACAAGTTGTAATCATTCTAAACTGTATGAATTGTTGACAGTAGTAATACTACTCCCAATAGCACTATGCAGATGGTAGGCCTATTGTATTTTCTCAAAAATAAAACTCAAGGTGAGATCATTATTTCAACAACTTCTAATTACCATTATCTTACCCAGTGTTCATAAGTATATTCAGTTTGTAGGTCAGAGGGATCATTGGAAAGTGGACCAGCATCAAGAAACTAAACTTATTTGAGACTTGCTTGGGGGAAAATTTTCATATAACTTCTTAATAAACAGTGTGACAGTTGTGGCTAATAACTCAGTACAGCAGTAATGTCCATTAAACAAAGACAGTGCTATGCATTGTACAACATGTAGCCACCTCATCCCATCCATAATTCTGCAGAAGTCTGTTTTGTGTGAGTTTGAAACTTTACATTCTATTTCAGTAATTTCCACCTGCATGTTATCTAGCACATAACATAAGCTTATAGTGATTGTAACATTAGTAAAGAAGCAGATAAATTTTATAATCATAATTATCAACACCATAAATCATAATAATAATGATTAAATCTTCATGTTTTAAAGTGCATAAACTAATTCCTAATAGATCCCTTGAAAAATATATAGAAGACAGGTTCTAGGGAGGCAGGACTTTACATTGTGTTATTGCATTGCATTTTAACTATTTATTGTGTATTTTGTAACACACTCCAAAAATTCTCTGTATGGAGGTCAAATTCAGTCGCTGCTGAGTCCAGGTCCATCACAAATGAACTTCAGAACACACCAGAAAATAAAGTCAGAGTACATGATTCATTCTTTCTTGACCAGATTGCACCCCTACTCAGATAAGCTTCTAGGATAAATAGCTGGTACAGATCTTCATCACTCTTTCTACTAGTACTAAGATTTTTCTCTATTTTCAGAGTATTATTCTTCACAATATAGATCATTGGAAACTATATTTCTCATCTATTTTTAACAGTGCTTATCATTATAGTTTTCTTTGTCTGTCTGGTGATATTTTGTGTGTATATGTATTAGGGATGGACTGTGTTGCAATCTGATAGAAGACATTAGGTTCTTGTCCAAATTTGTTTGTGTGTAGTGGCAAAAACCGATGCTCAATATAAGATGAAGTTGGTGGACTTAGTTAATGTTCATTCAGTTGAGGATGTAGTGGAACCAGAGGTATCAAAAATGTTCATTCAGTTGAGGATGTAGTGGAACCAGAGGTATCAAAACCATAAACATAAGATGCCTTTACCAAAATTCTGGAGCAGATGAGAATTTGAGCTGCAAAACAAACACAGCTTGTTACAGCATTAGCCACAAAGCAAAAAAGAAATGTCTACTAGACAGCAGGATATGCCCACTAGGCAAGATCTGGCCACAGTGAGCACACACTGAATTAGCAGAAAAACAGGAAGTCAGAGTGAAGGAAATAGGAAGTCAGATAACTGAACTGCAAAAAGCTCAAGAGCTGATCCCTGGATCTATGGAGAAGCTACCAACAGAAGTGAATGAGATCCATGGTAGATAGGTATCCTTTGGTGACACTGTAGGCCATCTGTCATACCAAGTGATGAATTTGTCATTAGTGCAAGAAAAATGGTACAAGAACAGTTTACTGTGCACAGGCAGCAAGTCACAGAATACATAAAAGCTTGGGCAAATTCTGAGGAAGATCAAATGATAAAATTTGTGAACGAGCGAATCGAGACTTCTGTTAGTAATCTGTTGTCCCTCCCAGCAGTGGGATAAAGAAGGGATTACTCAAGATCAAAGAACGAATAGGATCTTATTCTTCTCAATGGAGAAATAAAATAGTTGAAACAGTCAAACCCCTGAGCAAAGAGTTAATAGATGTCCTGACAGTGGTGCAGAAATGCCAATATGAATTGCATGAAAACATAATGACGCATACCTTGAGCCCCAGATCAGACTATAACAGTCTGAATGTGTATCAGCCTGTTCAAAATATTTTACAATCTGCACATGGTGTGCTGCTGGTGACAATGCTATAGACAGTAATAATAATGGAAATGAAAATTCTTAAGCACAGAAACTTTCAAATATATTCATCAAATAAGATGGTATATCCTGTGGTATTCATTTGTGGCTTTAAAGATGTATTGCCATGACCAAAGACCAAGGTGCAAAAGATAAGTTAAGTAACTTAATATGTGCATGGTGACAGGGCCCTATAGGCAACTGAAATAAATGATTCATGCGAAACCTACACCAAATTGGGAAAAGTCGTGGGATAGTAATACGAACATGTAGAGATGGTAGCAATATCACGTACACAAGGTTTAAAAGAACAATGCAATGGTACAGCTGTCATTTATATTCAGAAGATTTTCTTATTTTTTATTTTACATGTCTAGTTCTGTAGGACCAAATTGAGGAGCTAATGTCCAAGGTCATGGAATGAGTCAGTACATGAAATTACAACATAAAAGAACTAACAGATAAAATAAAATTTTTTTGAACCCAAAAAAAGTCAAGCTATAAGTTCATGCAAAACAATCAGCAATATAACAGAGGAATCGGCTTACTGTTTCAAGGAACTCGTCGATAGAACAGAAGGTCACTCATGAGGAAACTCTTTAGTTTCAATTTGAAAGAGTGTGGATTACTGCTAAGATTTTTGTATCCTTATGGTACGTTATCAAAAATGGATATAGCAGTATATTGCACACCTTCTTGCACAAGAGTCAAGCTAGTGAGTTCAAAATATAGTTTGGATTTCTGCCTAGTATTAACCAAGTGCAAGCTGCTAATTCTTTGAAATAAACTGATACTGTTAACAAGAAATGACAATAAAGAGCATATATATTGTAAGGTCAATGTCAGAATACCCAGAGGTTCATGAACTTACACCACTTTTTGCCCGGACCACTCGTTTCTGAGCCAAAAATGTTCTTTGAGAATGGGAAGATTTACTCCAAAATATAATACCATACATCATAAGTGGATGAAAACAAGCAAAGTAGATTACTTTTCATGACAAACTATCAGTTACCTCAGATACAGTTCGAATAGTGAAAATGGCAGCATTAAGTCCTTCGGCAAGACCCTGAATGTGGGCCTTTCATGACAGTTTACTATCTGTTTAAACACCAAGAAATTTGAACTGTTCAGTTTCTCTAATCATATGCCCATTTTGTGGAATTGAAACGTTGGATTTTGTTGAATTGTGTGTTAGAAACAGTAAAAAATGAGTTTTACTCTGATTTAGCTTTAATTTTGTTTTTATCAGGCTTGAGTGTATGTCATGAACTGCACTATTTGAAATAGAGCCAGTGTTATACACAACATTCTTTACTACCAAGCTAGGTTCATCATCAGGCAAAAATACTAGAGGGAATATCATTTAAATAAATAAGGAACTGGTGTGGCCCCAACATTGATCCCTCGGGTGCCCCCCCCCCCCCCCCCATTTGACCATACCCCACTCAGACCCCACATCACAGCCATTCTCAACACATGTGAATAATGACCTTTTGCTGTCTGTTGTTAAAGTAAGAGGTGAACCAATTGTCAGCTACTCCCTCATTCTGTAATATTCCAACTTCTGGAGTATTTTACGATCAACACAATCAAATGCCATAGTTAAATCATAATATATTTCTAGTGTTCTAAACCTTTTATTTAATCCATCCAGTACCTCACAGAGAAAAGAGAATATAGACTTTTCAGTTGTTAAACCACGTCTAAAACCAAACTTTATATTTGACAGCAAATTATGTGAAATAAAATGATCAATTATCCTTACACACACTACTTTCTGAATAACTTTAGCAAACACTGATGGCATAGAAATATGTCTAAAATTGTCTACGTTATTCCTTTTATAAAGCGGCTTTACCAGTGAGTACTTTAATCATCCAGGAAACTGACCATCCTTAAAGGAAATATTACAAATATGGCTAAGTACAGGCTAACATGTGCAACATGTTACCTTAATATTCTCGTAGGCAATCCATCATATCCATGAGAGTTCTTGTTCTTCAGTGATTTCATTAATGATTCAATCACTCCCTTGTCAGTATCACAGAGAAGTATTTCAGACATGAATATTGGAAAAGTATTTTCCAGGAGAATTATGTCATTCCCTGTAGAAAACGAGTTTTTACTTAAATCACTTGCTACGCTCAGCAAATGTCTGTCAAATACTAATAATAATAAGGATATCATGTAGAACAAAATGGGAATTATATCAAAATGCTAGAAGTAGTCACAATCAAGCTACAGTAGCCCATTACAAACACTAATGTAAGGTACACAAATAGAATAGCTACTTCACAGGATAAAATTAAGACCATATGGTCAGTTGTGAAGGAAGTGTCTGCTCACAAGCACAAGGTCAACGATATAAAGTCAGTTTGTAGTAAAAATATATCTGATACTGATAAGTCATATACAGGGTGATCCATTGATAGTGACGGGGCCAAATATCTCACGAAATAAGCATCAAATGTAAAAACTATAAAGAACGAAACTCATCTAGCTTGAAGGGGGAAACCAGATGTCGCTATGGTTGGCCTGATAGATGATGCTGCCATAGGTCAAACGGATATCAACTGCGTTTTTTAAAATAGGAAACCCCATTTATCATTACATATTCGTGCAGTACATAAAGAAATATGAATGTTTTAGTTGAATTACTCTTTTTGCTTTGTGATAGATGGTGCTGTAATAGTCACAAATGTATAAGTACATGGTATCATGTAACATTCCACCAGTGCAGACGGTATTTGCTTCGTGATACATTACCTGTGTTGAAATGGACCATTTATCAATTGCGGAAATGGTCGATATCGTGTTTATGTATGGCTATTGTGATCAAAATGCCCAAAGGGCATGTGCTATGTATGCTGCTCAGTATCCTGGATGACATCGTCCATGTGTCTGGACCGTTTGTCAGATAGTTACGTTATTTAAGGAAACAGGAAGTGTTCAGCCACATGTGAAATTTTCAACCACAACTTGCAACAAATGATGATGCCGAATCCGCACTTCAGTAGCAGACAAATTGTGTGAGAATTGGGAATCTCAAAAACATCGGTGTTGAGAATGCTATATCTACAACGATTGCACCCGTACCATATTTCTATGCACCAGGAATTGCATGGCGACAACTTTGAATGTCATGTATGGTTCTGCCGATGACAGTTTTTTGCATGCATTCTATTTAGCGACGAAGTGTCATTCACCAACAGTGGTAACGTAAACCGGCATAATATGCATTATTGGGCAACAGGAAAGCCACGATGGCTCTGACAAGTGGAACATCAGCGACCTTGGCAAGTTAATGTATGGTGCGGCATTATGGGAGGAAAGATAATTGGCCCCAATTTCATCAATGGCAATCTCAATAGTGCAAACTATGCTGATTTCCTACGTAATGTTCTACCAATGTTACTACAAGATGTTTCACTGCATGACAGAATGGTGATGTACTTCCAACATGATGGATGTCAGGCACATAGCTCACGTGTGGTTGAAGCGGTATTGAATAGCATATTTCATGACATGTGGATTGTTTTTTCGAAGCACCATACCATGGCCCGCACGTTCACCGGATCTAACATCCCCGGATTTTTTTCTGCGGGGACAGCTGAAGGATATTTGCTATTGTGATCCACCAACAACGCCTGACAACATGAGTCAGAACATTGTCAATGCATGTGCGAACATTACGGAAACCAAACTACTCGCACTTGAGAGGAATGTCGTTACGCGTATTGCCAAATGCATTGAGGTTGACGAACATCATTTTAAGCATTTATTGCATTAATGTGGCATTTACAGTTAATCATGCTGTAAGAGCATGCGTTCTCAGAAATGATAAGTTCACAAAGGTACATGTATCACATTGGAACAACCAAAATAAAATGTTCAAATGTACTTATGTTCTGTATTTTAATTTAAAAAACCTACCAACTGTTCATCTAAAACTTTGAGCCATATATTTGTGACTATTACAGCACCATCTATCACAGAGCGAAAAAAGTGGTTCAACTAAAACATTCATATTTCTGTACGTACTACATGAATATGTAATAAAAAATGGGGGTTCCTATTTAAAAATTTGCAGTTGATGTCCGTTTGATATATGGCAGCGCCATCTAGTGGCCAATCATAGTGCCATCTGGTTTCCCCCTTCAAGCTAGATGAGTTTTGTTCTTTGTAGATTTTTTGTTTGATGCTTATTTCATGAGATATTTGCCCCGGTCACGAACAATGGACCACCCTGTATATGTACAGTATTTAACTGTCATTTTCTGAGCATTACTTGTCATTTAATAAAAACTTAGTTTTCACAGGGAATGATATAACTCTCTTGGAAAATATTTTTCTAATATTGATGTCTGAAACACTTCTCTGTGATACCGACAAATGGGAGATTGAATCAATAATTAAATCTCTGCCAGTTCCCTGTTTAGAACGTGCTAATGGTGAGCAAATTTCAAAGAGCATGCGAAATTGTTTAAGGTAATCATTATACAGTCACTAGGCCATAATTGTTCACAATTGGTTTTTAAAACATTCTACATAACTTGGGCAAATGATTTGGCCACACAGATTCTAAAACATGAGTCCCATCAAAATTTATGGAGTGTGACAGAATGGTCAATTTGTGCACAAAATCCTGCTTTGGCAAACTTCCTCATTTACGGATGGCTATAGAGGCAGTAATGGCTCAGTATTTCTACAGTGCACTTCCAGTAACTTGTTAAGTCCAAGCCATGTTGAGTTGGTGCACTACAGAAGGCAAAAGGGCATCCAACACAATATTAGGAGGTATCCCATGACTTTTGACACCTCAAAGCATGAGGATTTTGAAAATGCATTTCTTGTCAAATTGTGGCCCAGTTATGTGCCGGTAATACACAGAAGAGGGTTTTTACTCAGAGCTTTTCTCTTTTCAAAATGGGAGCTTGCACCGGTGTCTCGAAAAAGAACTTAGTAAGGCATGCTACTGGGGTCAATCCATTTCTCATAGAGATGTTTCAACAATCTCAAAGGCAACCCTGTCTGTTGAAAATGGAGAGAAACATATCACTGTGTCAGAACTCAGTTGGAATGAATTTATGTCTGTATTGGGTTCTATGGACGTAACTGAAGGAGACATTAAGTCGCAACCAGGACCCAGAGGTTATTACTCACGGAGTCCTAGTACAGGCAATGGCTGTAGTACAGGACAACTGCATGTACCATAAGCTGGTGTCCTCCGCAGAATACCGAACTGAACAGTTATCAGAAACACATCAAAAAAGATTGTCATGTGAATCCTTGCAGTACAAATTGAACGAACTGTGAAAGGAGATACAATTCTGGGTATGCGTTTAATAGTAATATGTATTGCAGTAACAAACAACTGAATACACTGTCAGATTATGACTGGGGGTCACAATCACCAGTGATTACCAAAATTATTGATGACAGCAGTCATACAACTGTACAACACCTGGAAACAATCTCCAACCACCTTGAGCCGCAGTGAGTTAGACATGAAGTAAGCTTCATTATATTCATTGTATTAAAGCTATCAATATCATGTAGCAACTCTGCTCTGATATGAATCAAAGCAACCAGGAATACCCATTGTTACCACAATCTGTAATTTGGGCCAGTATTGAGGATGTTTCAGTAAATATTGTTCTAGACACAGTAGCATTTGGCAGTGTGATGACAAGCAGTTCTTTCAATAAAGTATTCACAAAAACCAAGTTGCATGTCATTCCTGTACAGAACTGCAAGACAACTGGGGCCATTGAAATGTGATCCAGAAATATTAGAATAATAGGAATGCTAGTAAAACTGTTGCAATACCATGCACCATTCTACTAGTTGAAGGCTTATTGTTGTCTTCCTTATGATCCGTGAGTTTATCTATGTGGACACAAGATCAACTTCTCTATGGGTAAGGTTTCCTTTCTAACAGTGAATGAGCTTAAGTTGTGCTGGTGTGGAAGGACAGTACCCACAGTCAGTATTGATCAAATTCATTGTAAAGGAACATTGCAGGACAAGAAATTTTCTGATCCAATTGAATAAAGGACTTGAAGTCATATCACAAATATAACAGAAAGTAGAAGAGCCAGAGAGCCTCACTGACATTCAGAGACACCAATAGTTAAACCTCTTGAATCAATATGGGGAGATATTTGAAAAAAAAAAACCTGGAATAATACAAAGGAAATACTTATCACCTTGATGAATTTCCACACAAAGCCTTGTACAACAGTTTCTATCTTATCCCATGGTCTCAGTGGAAAGCACTAGACAAAGAAATTAGAAGGATGTTTCGAGAAGTTAATAGTTCATAAGGACGTATTGTCACCATCTACAGACGCTGGGGATTGCCTGCATAAAAGCGTTTGATGACATAGTGAACCACTCGTCTCTTTTGTCAAGACACTACACTACAGCAGAGCTACTGTTTGGCAGGAGGGCAAAGAATGAATGAATGTGTGTACCAGATTCCACAGGTTCCAAGTGACGAAGATAAGTGAGAAGAAAAGGTTCAGAAAGCTTTGACCAGCTTGACAGACAAAGTATTTAGAAGAAAGCACAATTGTGACAAGACAATTACAAAATTACTAAGGTATCAAGTGAACAAGAAAGTATCATTAAGAAACCATCCACCTCTTGAACAAAATGAACAAAAAGTGGCAGCTTTTGCATACGGGACCTTTCGTGATTCTAAGGATTCCAAATCCTGGTGGATATTTATTAGGGTACCAAAGTAATCATCAAATTAAAGGACTTTGTCCTCAACAAGATTTATGAAAATATTATTCTTGGTGGAATTAGTGTGCATAATTTTAGGAACTCAGGTCAATAAGAATTTTTCACAGCTTTACTTCTGCCAGTATCTCGTCTCCTACCTTTGAAACTTTACAGAAGCTCTCCTGCAAACCTTGCAGAAGTAGCACTCCTGAAAGAAAGGATACTGCTGAGACATGGCTTAGCCACAGCCTGGGGGAGGTTTCCAGAATGAGATTTTCACTCTGCAGTGGAGTGTGTGCTGATATGAAACTTCCTGGCAGATTAAAACTGTGTGCCAGACTGAGACTCGAACTCGGGACCTTTGCCTTTCGCGGGCAAGTGCTCTACCATCTGAGCTACCGAAGCATGACTCACGCCCGGTACTCACAACTGTACTGTTCCACTCACCAACAACACACATGTAACGTGAACACTTAGGTATTTTCGTATGAGCTCTGATTTCTCTTAATTTATTGTGATGATCATTTCTCCCTATGTAGGTGGGCAGAAACAAAATATTTTCACACTCTGAGGAGAAGATTAATTATTGAAATTGCATGAGAAGATCCTGCCACAATTGGAAAGGCCTTTGTTTTAATGATTGACACACTAATTCACATACCGAGCGAGGTGGCACAGTGGTAGCACACTGGACTCGCATTCGGGAGGACGACGGTTCAATCCCGCGTCCGGCCAT
This sequence comes from Schistocerca piceifrons, assembly GCF_021461385.2. Taxonomy (NCBI): domain Eukaryota; kingdom Metazoa; phylum Arthropoda; class Insecta; order Orthoptera; family Acrididae; genus Schistocerca; species Schistocerca piceifrons. The sequence continues at coordinate 85,964,323 of NC_060138.1, read as the reverse complement.
CCTGATTTAGGTTTTCCGTGATTTCCCTAAATCACTCCAGGCACATGCTGGGATGGTTCCTTTGAAAGGGCACGGCCGACTTCCTTCCCCATCCTTCCCTAATCCGATGAGACCGTGACCTCGCTGTTTGGTCTCTTCCCCCAAACAACCCAACCCAAAAATCTAATTCACATATCATCTCCCATGGCACTCTCTCCTCTATTTTGTGATAATACAAAATGTGCTCCCCTTCTTTGAACTTGTTCCATGTCTGCCCTCAGATCGATATGATGCATATCCCACACTGCACACCACTACTCCTGAAGAAGGAGGACAAATGTAGTACAAGCAGTTTCTGTAGTAGACCTGTTGATTATTCTAAGTGTTCCACAAATAAATGAAAGTCTTTGGGCCATGGGGGATAGCCACATGGTCTGATGTTACTTACGACAGTTAGCACAGCGACCCCTGTCAGAGTTTCGAGCCCTCCCTCAGGAATGGGTGTGTGTTGTCCTTAGCATAAGCGCAACAGCTTTATCTGTGTGATCATTCCAATTTAAGCTGTTGGTTATAGTATTTAGTTAAATTGACAGCCTTTAGATTTGTGTGATTTGTCATGCAACGAAAGTGTAGCAGATTCCTTTTAGTACTGATGTTGGTGACTTCACACTTTTCACTGTTTATAGTCAAATATGCCTCTTTCAGCACCATGCAGGTATTTTGTCTAAATAATTTTGCAATAAGTTTTGATCATCTGATGACCTTTCAGGACATTAAATGACAACATCATCTGCAAACAATATAAGAGACCTTTTGAGACCATCTCCTAAATCTCTTATGTAGATCAGAAACACCAGAGGGCAGATAACATTTCCTCAGTGAAAGACAGACATTACTTCTAGTTTACTTGATGATTTTCCATCAATTACCATGAACTTGACCTTCTTGACAGGAAAGCACGAATCCAGTTAGATAACTGATATGAATACTCAATAGGCACAAAATTTGATTAGAAGTTGTGTGTGAGTAATGGTGTCAAAAGCCTTATGGAAATCTAAAAACATAAAGCAAATTAATGAATGCAACAAGTGACTCTAATATGGAATACATTTGAATGATGATAATTATTGGTTTAGAAGGTGGTCTAGCTTGTGTTTAAAGCTGCATCAAGCTTGGTACAGGTGGGATTTGTCATAGAGGTTAGTGTGATGTGGTCTGCAGTCTCAAGGTTGATCTTTCTTCAGAGCCACATACTGAGTTTCTGAATATTGGTCTTGGTGTGTTGTTTAATATATTTTCCATTGACTAAGATTGAGCTACTTGCTCCACACATCAGCTCGCTGAACAGAATTCCTGAGGATTCAGGTTGGTACTGTTCAATTATTTTTTATGGAACTGTTGTGACAGAGGTTTATCTGAATATGTGTAACAACAAACATAAAGAGAAAATGTTGTTGATTTTTCAATGCTAAAATGAGCATGCGAGTACAGTTTATGAAGAAGGGTATACAGTAACTGTGCATGAACTGATTCAAATGACAGCTGATAGCTCATAAATGCAGCTTGACGATTAGCCCCCAAAGACTGTATTGTTGCCACTGAAGCAAAGCTAGTGTGTATTTTGTGAAATGTACTATGGACATTCTTTGACTGTGCTGTATGGGCCCTAACCAATTGGCCAGTGAATTTCAAGTTTCAAGTGATGGTGCAATGGCAACCTAAGGAAAATTTTCTGTTACATAATAGTCGATTATGTAATCACACCTATCCCAAATCCAGTCTCAAACAGTGCATGGAAAAGACTAAATCTGATATTGCCTATGTAGGTTGGCATCAAAAAAATATTTTCACGATTGAAGGAGAAAATTGTTGATTAAAATTTCATGAGAAGATTCTGCTGTAATAAAAAATGAGTTTGTTTTAATGATGTCCACCCTAAATCCTTTATTATTTCAGTGACATCATCTCCCCTATTTCGCAATAATACAAAATGTACTGCCCTTCTTTGAACTTCCTTCATGCACTCCACCAGTCTTATCTAGTAAGGATCCCACAACACACTGCAGTATTCTAAAAGAGGATGGAGAGGTGTAGTGTAGACAGTCTCTTCAGTAGATCTGTCATGTTTTGTAAGTGCCCTTCCAATAAAACGCAGTCTTCGGTTAGCCTTTCTCACAACATTTTCCCAGTGTTCCTTCCAATGTAAGTTGTTCATAATTGTATTTCCTAGGTATTTAGCTGAATTTACAGACTTTAGATTTGACTGATTTATCATGTAACTGAAGTTTAATGGCTTCTTTTTAGCACTCATGTGGATGACCTCACACTTTTTGTTATTTAGTGTCAATTGCCAATTTTTCTACCATTTTCTAAATCATTCTGCAATTTGTTTTAATTTTCTTATGACTTTACTAGTTGATAAATGACAGAATCATCTGCAAACAACCTAAAACAGCTGCTCATTTTGTCTCCAATATTGTTTATGTAGATATGGAACAGCAAAGCGCCTACAACACCATCTTGGGGAATGCCAGAAATCACATCTGTTTAACTCGATGATTTTCCATCAATTACTATCAACTGGGACCTCTCTGACAGGAAATCACAAATCCAGTCACATAACTGTGATGATATTTCATAATCATGCAATTTCTCTACAAGCTGCTTGTGTGGTATAATGTCAAAAACCTTCTGGAAATCTAGAGACACAGAATCTATTTGAAATCCAATTCAGTAGCACTCAGCAATTTATGCGAGTACAGAGCTAATTGTGTTTCACAAGTACAATGTTTTCTAAATCTGTGTTGACTGCATGTCAATCGACTATTCTCTTTGAGGTAAATGATAATTTTGAACACAATATATGTTCCAAAATCTTCCTGCATGTCGATGTTAATGAAAGGATTGCAGCTCCTTCATTGTTCCTTGTATTGGCAGTTTTTTCACTGCTCTCACTAATCTATGATTAGTTCTTCACCATCCTTCCTAATCATATGGCCCAAATAGTTAACTTCCTTCAGTGCAAAATCACATTTTTCCATACAAAGCGTCAAACGGGCTGACTGTAATCTCTTGACCACCTCCCACAGATGTTGTCTATGCTCTTGCACATCTCCTGAAAAAATGACCCTGCCATAAAGATACACTAGACATTGATCCAGTTTCAGTTCCCTCAACTCCCTTTCCAGAAACCGTTGGATTGTTGCTGGTGCTTTCTTCAACCCAAAAGGCATCTTTCTATATTGGCGGTGTCGCAGTCTATTCTCCAGAGCTACTTCTGACTGATGGTATCCACTCCTTAAGGCCATTGTCGAGAAGCACTGGCTTTACCCTAGGTTTTCTATCATCACTGTGATGTTCGGAATTGGGGAAGTATCTATTGTAGTCTTCTTATTCAAATGGCAGTAATCGCAATGGAAGCGAAATTTTTTGGAATTTCTACAGGCTTCTTGCGTATGAACGCAATTTCCACCATCCAGGGGGCTAATGCTACCTTCTGCTATCCCAGTGGCCAACTGGTGATTTATAAATCCTCTACAACTGGTTGCAGCAATCGTATCACGTATGGCCTTTGATACGCAGGTGCTTCGGTCCCTGTCGGAATCGTGTGTCATGCTACTGCTGTTCAGTTCCTCTTCCAATTCCTTTGCTGTCTCCAATAGAATTACAATATCATCAGCTAACCTAGAAGGTTTTATTTCTTCTCCCTGAACTTCAGTTCCATTTCAAAATTTGTGTTTGGTTTCCTTTGCTGCTTGCCACAGATTGAATAACATTGCGGACAGATTACAATTTTGTCTCGCTCCCTTCTCAACTACTGCTCTCCTCTCATGTCCTTCAACTCTTGCAATTGCCATCTGGTTACTGTACAAATTGTATGTAACCTTTCGTTCCCTGAATTTTAACCTGCTACTTTCAGAATGTCAAAGAATGTACTGCAGTCAGCAATGTCAGTATATGTTTCTAGACGTACAAAATCATGTAAACTTAGATTTGCCTTTCTTTAGTCTATCTGAAGACGCTCTATGATCAGTATTGCCTCGCATTGCTCTGGATCTGCACCTGGTCGGCTTCTACCAGTTTTTCAATTTCCCAGTAAATAATTCGTGTTAGTATTTTGCAACCATACTTGTTAAGTTGATGGTTTGGCAACAGGCACAACTGTCCGTTCTTACTTTCCTTGGTATTGGAAGTGCTATATTCTTTTTGAAGTCTGGAGGTATGAGTATTTCGATAGTCTTGTATGCTTACCTTGCATACCATGTGGAATAGGTTTCTCATGCCTGGCTCTCCCGAGCATCTCAATAGTTGTGATAGAATGTCATCTACTTCAGGGGCCTTGTGTCTACTTAAGTCTTTTACTGCTCTGTCAAAATCTTCTCACAGTATCATATTCCCCAATTTATTTTCATGTACTTGCTCATCAATTTCTATAACATTGCCTTCAAGTTGATTTTCCCAGTTATATGTGGCTTTCACCTTTCGTCTGTCCCTTCTTTGCTTAGTAATGGCTTACCATATGAGCTCCTGACATTCGTACAGCTGCTTTTGTTTTCCCCAGGGTCTTTTTAATTTAATTTTAGGCAACACCTCTCTTTCCCCTGGTTATGCATACTTCTACATCCTTGCATTTCTCGTCTATCTATCCCTGCTTTGTCATTTTGCAATTCTTTCAGTTCATTTTTTGTACATTTGTATTCCCTTTTCTTGTATTATTTGCTGCATTTTTTATATTTCCTCTCTTCATCAATGATATTCAGTATATGGTGCATCACCCAAGAATTTCTAGTGGGCTTTATCTCTTTGTCTATATGATCCTCTGCTACCTTCCCTATTTCATCTCTCACAAGGAATAAGAATGCCCATAAATCCAATACTTAAAAAAGAGATAACTTACTGCACTGTTGTATGTCCTTAGACCAAACAGCAAAAGAAGAAAAAACTGACTTTCGATTATCCTCATTAAATATCACAATACCTCAGAAATGACTGAATACAGCTATCACCAAAATCTTCAGTGACTTACCTTGTATCATGAAATGCCTGAAAGAGATCTAAGTGAAATTTTGAAATAAGCTGAAATATTTTCTTGTAGTAACATTTATTCCCAATATTGAAGTTTATATTGTGCAAACGAATTACATTCTTAACTGTATTGTTATACAAAATATTTATTTCACATTTAATAGATAGTAAGGATGTAACAGTTTGTTGATAATGTTAAATAACTTGTAAAGTTGCTCGTAACTCAGGTCTCCCAGAAGAGAAATAAGAAAAAAACTGCCGAGGAACTTACTTTCACGTGAAATGCCATGACAAATGCAGACAGCAGAGAAATAAACATGCTGATGGGACAGGCGAAGCAGGTCACAAGGCATTCAAGAAGCAGAAGACTCACTGATGAGGTGGCGCAGATTGGCAGTGTTCAGCTGTTTCTTCCAGACTGAGGACTCGGTTGGCGAAAACTCGTCATGGAACACGGAGACGGATGAGCTGAAGATCATAGGCCTGGATATAAGAAGATCCACTTGTATAATCATCACTAATACCTAATAGCACTTCGTCGTGGGTATTTTATGTCTGTCGGTGGCAGTAGACTTAGTGCTTGGAAGTACGATGGAAGCGTAGAGTTGGTAGACGATATCACTAACGTACGCTTGTGCAGTCACTCTCGACTAGAAGGAAGCCTGTCTGAGTCCTGGGTGATGGAAGAAATTCTCCCCGCCAGTATTTAGCCGGAAAGAAAAGGAGAAGAGGTGGCAGTGGCAGCATAAATGCCGTGGTAACCAGATTTTGCGCCAGTTTCCTGGATTAAATACCAAACCTCTGCGCATTGTCTCACTGGGTAAGGACATGTGCCATTTTTATACAGGCCCATCACGAAAAGATCAAGATCATGTCCATTGCATGACGTTTTCGGCGCGAAGCGCTGTGATTTCTCCGCTTCACAGCGCTGTTGCCACTTACGCATTACACACTGTAACAGTGAAAGGGATCAGCGCCTGCGAGATCATGTTTTTTTATGCGTGGGAGGATTTAGCGAGGTATTTGTGTTATTGCGCAGAGCTGCGTCCTTTAAAACATGCATTGATTCTGTTCTGTAGTAATGCAGGAGCAAGGTCAACAGTAAAGAAGTCAAGAATAACATAAGTTTTGCCTAAATTCATAAATTGATAGCAAAAGCTTGTAGTATTTCGGAATCGACTAATGCCGTATTAAAAATGCAGTAAAATCGGCAGAATCTAATGATGTGGGTACTTTTGGTTCTTTAAGAAAGGGATACAAGCCAGAATGGAAGTCTACGGAATTTGATTATTTTAACGAAAGGTTGGCGCCTAGAAATCCGCTTGGTTACTAGTACAAAGGAGAGTACCCGATGACTAGAAAAGTACACGGTGATCTCCGAGGAAAAATATAATTTTTCTGGCTCAAAGACGTCCTTTCTTCGTCTTCTCGCTCACTCGACTCTGCGATTCAGAAAGTTCAAATAGCCTGACTTATGTGACAGACGCTCGGCTCCTGGCTTAGGCATGCCACGTTGTGACGCCAGAGTCTGCTGGAGCAGTTGAAGTCATTGTGAGAGGAAATCACCTGGTGACAGTGGATGAAATAGCCGTAAACGTGGACATTACTTGTGTCTCAGCACATTACATCATTTATGAAGTGCTTAAGTTTCGAAAAGTGACAGCAATATGGGTGCCACGGAAGCTCACTCCAGAACTGAAACAACCATTTTGCAACATGAAAATGCCCGGCCTCAAACTGCCTGTACATCACTTGCAACCATCGACGACCTGCGCTTTGATACTCTGCAACATCTGCCTCACTCACCAGACCTCACAACGAATGATCACCACACGTTTGGACCACTCAAAGTGGCGATAAATTGTTTCATAGGTTACACGATGCAATAATGATGTCACAGATGTTACCAGAATTAGTTTTTAGGGTCTCTCTGGAAGTTCTCATGAGGTCCAACACAACGCATATTCATCAGCGACGACTTTTTCATTACACATGCGAAATAGTTTCGTGACTCTTATGGTATGTCATTTTTTGTCTATGAATACTTTTATGTATTCATGATAAAATATGTATCACTTGTGGTCATAAAGTTCATGTTTTTTTCAGTCTGAATACTTTAGTGATTCTGTTTCTTCCAAAGGCTTAAGTAAAAAATTATTGTTCTAGAAAATTTCTTGCAACATTAGTTTTATATTTTTCTTTCTTGTTTTTTTGTAACAGCTACTAAGAATTTTCTTTTGGCTAGCAGTCCTTCAGATTCTAGACTTAAAATAGAGAAGTCTAATTTTTTTTAAATTTTTACAGTCATAATTTCAAAATTATCACTAATGGCAATGCTGTAAGGTGGCGAGATGACTTTGATCTGCCTATTTTGTTAACGATCACTATAGTGATTCAGTCTTTCGAACGTGGGCATCAGCTTGGCGGTCCCTTTGGTGTTATTGGATAGAAGTATGCAATGTGTCTCATCTGCCTTCTGTCATCATCGTACATCAACATGACACCATACTATAAGCACATCCATTGAAGTCATCTACAGTCAAAGACGTATTTAAGACACAAATCTCACACATAGAATACAATTATGCACATGGAGGACGAGGAGCCTTTTCAGTTCAGTGGTTGAACATACCCATAGGTGTCTCCCAGGCAGCAAAGCAATACGAGTCTCTCTCTTTTGTATTTTTGTTTAGGAACAGTTTTCCTTTACATGTCAAAGAAGCAATGTGAGCAATCTGTGTGCATTGTGTATGTCATTGGAGGGTTGCTTATAACTACAGTAGTAGTCAACTGCAGAAGTCATTGTGAACTGTGGATTTTATTTTTAAATAAATAGCAAGACAAGCCACTGCACCAGCACTTCATGTAAATCCCACTCAACAATTAGACAAAAAGTATTCGCGGCAGCACAAAAGAAAGTGGTTAGAATAATCTGTGGGGCTCATAGTCGCACATCTTGTAGGCATCTCTTCAAAAAGTTAGGAATTCTTACAACAGCCTCACAGTACATTTACTCAGTTATGAAATTTGTTCTCAACAACATGGACCAGTTTAAAAACAACAGTGACATCCATGATTATAATAGCAGAAGAAAGAAAGATTTACACTATCCTCCACTTAACCTATCTCGGGCACAGAAAGGGTAAAATATGCTGCTGTTAAACTTTTCGATAAATTACCAGATGAAATAAAATGTCTGACAGACAGCAGTAATAGTTTTAAAAATAAATTGAAATCATATCTCCTTGACGATTCCTTCTATACTGTAGACGAATTCTTGAAAAGAAATAAATCTATAGTTATAATATATGCATTTTCTGCCATTTAAGGGAATGGAGTATGTAATAAAAATTTTAAGCTTAAAAAAAATCATGTGTGCATTTATTACGCACTCGACACGTTCCACATCATAACGGTTACCGTGAGATTGATCAATGGAACATGTAACTAACTAACTGACTGACATTAAACTGCGTAGAATCGTTCTGCAACGCTATTGATGATCTGGATGGCTCTAATAGTGACTTCTCAAATTTTATATTGAAAGAAAATGTCAATTTCATTATACTGAAATGTTGTACTTTATTATTCTGAGCTGTAAATAACGAACTTCAGTTCGTATTTTGTTTGTGTAATACACTGTTATTATCTGTTATCCATTGGGAACATTATTTTAAGATGTTAGCCGTCACACATAGGCTTTATTGGTGTCCCGTATTTTTTCGTTGTTTTTTTACTGTATTCAAGTGTCATGCATCCAGAATCCAAAAAATGCAATGAATATACAACAGAAGGACAGTAGTTTAGTCTTATAAAACTCAGAATATTCAGAGACGAAGGTTTCCTTATTGTTGCAGTGGAAAAGATTAACGGCATTCTCAGCTGCATGGTGCACTTCTCCCGTAGATTTAGTCTTGCCAAGCTGGAAGAGATAAAATTGTTATACATCAGCCAGTAGCTGTGTAGTTACAAAATGTTGCTGTTTCTGTTAGTCAAAGCAATGAACCAAGTTCTACGAGGTGCATTCAAGTTCTAAGGCCTCCGATTTTTTTTCTAATTAACTACTCACCCGAAATCGATGAAACTGGCGTTACTTCTCGACGTAATCGCCCTGCAATCGTACACATTTTTCACAACGCTGACGCCATGATTCCATGGCAGCGGCGAAGGCTTCTTTAGGGGTCTGTTTTGACCACTGGAAAATTGCTGAGGCAATAGCAGCACAGCTGGTGAATGTGCGGCCACGGAGAGTGTCTTTCATTGTTGGAAAAAGCCAAAAGTCACTAGGAGCCAGGTCAGATGAGTAGGGAGCATGAGAAATCACTTCAAAGTTGTTATCACGAAGAAACTGTTGCGTAACGTTAGCTCGATGTGCGGGTGCGTTGTCTTGGTGAAACAGCACACGCGCAGCCCTTCCCGGACGTTTTTGTTGCAATGCAGGAAGGAATTTGTTCTTCAAAACATTTTCGTAGGATGCACCCGTTACCGTAGTGCCCTTTGGAACGCAATGGGTAAGGATTACGCCCTCGCTGTCCCAGAACATGGACACCATCATTTTTTCAGCACTGGCAGTTATCCGAAATTTTTTTGGTGGCGGTGAATCTGTGTGCTTCCATTGAGCTGACTGGCGCTTTGTTTCTGGATTGAAAAATGGCATCCACGTCACATCCATTGTCACAAACAACGAAAAGAATGTCCCATTCATGCTGTCATTGTGCGTCAACATTGCTTGGCAACATGCCGCACAGGCAGCCATGTGGTCGTAAGTCAGCATTCGTGGCACCCACCTGGATGACACTTTTCGCATTTTCAGGTCGTCATGCAGGACTGTGTGCACAGAACCCACAGAAATGCCAACTCTGGAGGCAATCTGTTCAACAGTTATTCGGCGATCCCCCAAAACAATTCTCTCCACTTTCTCGATCATGTCGTCAGACCGGCTTGTGTGAGCCCGAGGTTGTTTCGGTTTGTTGTCACACGATGTTCTGGCTTCATTAAACTGTTGCACCCACGAACGCACTTTCGACACATCCATAACTCCATCACCACATGTCTCCTTCAACTGTCAATGAATTTCAATTGGTTTCACACAACGCAAATTCAGAAAACGAATGATTGCACGCTGTTCAAGTAAGGAAAACGTCGCCATTTTAAGTATTTAAAACAGTTCTCATTCTCGCCGCTGGCGGTAAAATTCCATCTGCCGTACGGTGCTGCCATCTCTGGGACGTATTGACAATGAACGCGGCCTCATTTTAAAACAATGTGCATGTTTCTATCTCTTTCCAGTCCGGAGAAAAAAAATCGGAGGCCTTAGAACTTGAATGCGCCTCGTACATCTACATCTACATGTACATGATGACTCTGCAATTCAGAATTAACTTCCTGAGAGAGGGTTCAACGAACCACCTTCAAGTTATTTCTGTACTATTCCATTCTCGAACAGTCTGCAGGAAAAACAAACACTTAACTCTTTCCGTGCGAGCTCTGATTCCTATTATTTTATAATAATTATCAGTCACCCCTATGTAGGCGGGCGTCAACAAAATATTTTCACACTCTGACGACGAAGTTGGTGGTTGAAATATCAGAAGAAGATCCTGCTACAACGAAAATCGCCTTTGTTTTAATGATTGCCTCCTAAATTCATATATCATATCCGTGGCACCTTAACGAAAAACGAGCTGCCCTTCTTTGAACGTTTTCTACATTCTCCGTCAGTCCTATCTGGTACGGGTCCCACACCGCTCAGCAGTACTCCAGAAGAGAGCGGACAAGCGTAGTGTAAGCAGTCTGTCGGCCATAGTGGCCGAGCGGTTCTAGGCGCTTCAGTCCGGAACCGCATGACTGCTACGGTCGCAGGTTCAAATCCTACCTAGGGCATGGATGTGTGTGACGTCCTTAGGTTAGTTAAGTGTAAGTAGTTCTAAGTTCTCGGGGACTGATGAACTCAGCAGTTAAGTCTCATAGTGCTCATAGCCATTTCAACCATTTGTAAGCAGTCTCTTTAGCAGAGCTGTTCCATTTTGTAAGTGTTCTGCCAATAAATCACTGTCTTTGGTTTGTTTTACCCATAACATTTTCTATGTGATCGTTCCAGTTTAAGTAATTCGTAACTGTAATCCCTAAATATTTAGCTGAATTTACAGCCTTTAGATTTGTGTGTTTTATCCTGTACCTGAAATTTAGCGGATTCCTTTTAGTGCTCATGCGGATGACTTCACATTTTTCGTTATTTAGACTCAATTCCTATTTTTCGCACCATACAGATATCTCGCATAAATCGTTATGCAGTTTTTTTTATCATATCATGACTATGTAGGACAGTAAATGGCAGCATCATCTACAAACACTCTAAGAGGGCTGCTGAGATTATCTCCTAAATCGTTTATGTAGATCAGGAACTGCAGAGGGCCTATAAAACTTCCTTGGAGAACGCCAGATATAACTTCTGTTTTACACGATGACTTTCCGTCAATTACTGCGTACTGTGACTTTTATGACAGGAAATCAGGAATCCAGTAGCACAACTGAGATGATACTCCAAAGGCACGTAATTTGATTAGAAGTCGCTTGTGACGGACGGTGTGGAAAGCCTTCTGGGAATCTAAAAATATGGACTCATTACTTTTTGAGAATAAAGAGATGCTGAGTTTTACAAGGATGATATTTTATGAATTCGTGTTGGCTGTTTGTCAACAAATCGTTCTCTTTGAGGTAGCCCATAATGTCCGTACACAGCATGTGTTCCCAAATCCTACTGAAAATCGATGTTAGCTATATGAGTCAGTAATTCAGCGGGTTACACCTATTTTATTTCTTGGGTATGGGTGTAACTCGTGCAACTTTTCAGTCTTTAGGTATGGGTTTTTCGAGGAGCGAGCGGTTGCATACTCTGAAAGGAACCTGACTGGTATACATTCTGGACCGGAGTCCTTGCCCTTATTAAGTGATTTAAGCTGCTCCGCTACACGAGGACATTTACTTCCAAGTTACTCATGTTGGCTGTTGTTCTTGACTCGAAGTCAGGAATATTTACTTCTACTTCTTTGGTCGAGGTTCAAGATGGTTCAAATGGCTCTGAGCACTATGGGACTTAACATCTGAGGTCATCAGTCCCCTAGAACTTAGAACTACTTAAACCTAACTAACCTAAGGGCATCACACACATCCATGCCCGAGGCAGGTTTCGAACCTGCGACCGTAGCGGTCGCGTGGTTCCAGACTGAAGCGCCTAGAACCGCTTGGCCACTCCGACCAGCTTTGGTCAAGGAATTTCGGAAAACTGTGTTTAGTAACTCTGCTTTAGTGGCACCGTCATCGGAAACATCACCATTTTTATCGCGCCGTGAAGTTATTGATTGTGCCTTTCCGCTGGTGTACTTTAAATACGCCAGCATCCCTTTGGATATTCTGCCACATTTCGAGACATAGTTTCGTTGTGGAAAGTATTAAAAGCATCAGCCATTGAAGTTCGCGCTAAGTTTGGAGCTTCTGTAAAACTTTACCAGTCTTGGGGGATTTGCGTTCTTTGAAATTTGGCATGCTTTTTTCGCTGTTTCTGAAACAATGTTCGACCTGTTTTGTGCGCCATGAGGGATCAGCACCATCTCTTACTAGTTTATTTGGTATATATTTCGCTACTGCCGTCGACACTATTTCTTTGCATTTAAGCCACGCCTGTCTACACTTACATTGTCAGATTGGAAGGAATGGAAACCGTCTCTTAGGAAAGCGTCAAGCGAATTTCTATAAGATTTTTTTGAATAGATGTATTTTGCGTTTATTTTTGGTGGGTTTTGATATTACGGTATTTAGTCTCGCAACGACAGGCTTATGGTCACTTATCCCTGTATCCGTAATGAGGCTCCTTATTTGCTCAGGATTATTTGTTGTTCAGGAGTCAAGTAAGTTTTCGCAGCCATTTGCAACTTGAGTCGGCTCTTGAACTAACTGTTCAAAATAATTTACTGAGAAAGCATTCATAACGATTTCAGACGACATTCTATGTCTACCACCAACGTTAAACATGTATTGTAGCCAACATATCGAGGGTAGATTGAAGTCACCGCTAACTACAGTTATATGAGTGGGATACCTGTTTGAAATAAGACTCAGATTTTCTTTGAACTGTTCAGCAATTTATCATCTGAGTCGGAGTGTCGGTAAAATGAACCGACTATTAAATTATTCCAGGGCTCAAGTATAACTTCTACGCATGCTAACTCACGGGAACTATCTGTTTCAATTTAAAAAAAAAAAAAAAAAGGTTCAAATGGCTCTGAGCACTATGGGACTTAACTTCTGTGGTCATCAGTCCCCTAGAACTTAGAACTACTTAAACCTAACTAACCTAAGGACATCACACACATTCATGCCCGAGGCAGGATTCGAACTTGCGACTGTAGCGGTCCCGCAGTTCCAGACTGTAGCGCCTAGAACCGTATTTCAGTTTCACTACAACGTAAACTACTTCTGACAACAATAAAAACTCCACCACCAAGTGTATTTATCTAATCTATTCTTTCTGAGCACGGTTTCGTCCTTTGGTAAAATTTCGGCAGAACTAATTTCTGGCTTTCCTTACCTGTAACGATTTGAGCTTCAGTGCTTTCTATTAACGTTTGGAGCTCTGGTTCTTTTCCAACACAGCTACGACAATTTACTACTACTACACCAATTGCTTCTAGGTCAACCTTCCAGTGTTTGTTCTGCAACCTTTCACACTGACGCCCTTTCTGTAATTTCCAGTGATCCTCTAACCTAAAAGAAACGCCCAGTTCCCTCCAGTCAGCCTCCGCTACCCGTGTGGCTTCTTCCTGTGTCCATTCTCTAAATCATGATATCAGGATCATTTGAATAAGCCTCTAGTTTTCCTGACAATGGTGGATGCAACTTATACACTAACATTAATTAAGTTTTCAATAGAAAGACATATATATATTTACAGTTGTAGACAGCAAATCAAATGAATTAACAGCAACTGAATAAATAATTTGTCTATATAAGGAAAAATAAATATTGGTTATCACACTTACATTGAATTTACTATCATTAAAATAGAAATAACTCATAAATAATTGTTGTTTCACTGCAGAAAAAGGACAAAAGTTTTCGGTCATATGTTCTTTCTCTTTTGCCTTTGTTCAGCATCGACGAAGGATCGGCATAGTTTTGAACGGAGCGGTTCTAGGCGCTTCAGTCTGGAACCGCGCGAACGCTACGGTCGCAGGTTCGAATCCTGCCTCGGGCATGTCCTTAGGTTAGTTAGGTTTAAGTAGTCCTAAGTTCTAGGGGACTGATGACCTGAGATGTTGTCCCATAGTGCTCAGAGCCATTTGAACCATTTTTGTGAACGGATCTGGCTTGGTTAATTTAATTGATAGTCGAGTGCCCTTCCTGACAACATCTGGTTACCTCCTGGAACGGAATACATGTACCCCAACTGTCTGCATGTAGTGTTATTCATGTGAAAGAAAGCGAAGGTTTTCTAAATGTTTGCGAATCGTTTAGCTAAGGCGGGGCTATGGTACCAGCGCGGTATTCATCTAGCAGGATGTGGGAAACCGCCTAAAACCCACATCCAGCTTGGCTGGCACACCGACCCACGTCATCAATACCCCGGGCGGATTTGATCCGGTGGAGGCACGCCTCCCCGTCCCAGTAACTGCAATTTAACATGCACGGATGTCTGGGCAGGTAAATATTGGGTCCTTTGCTTTCATTAAACCCCTCACACATATGAGTAGAACTGGTGTGCCCTTCCAGTTAACTGGTGAGTAATGTGGGTAACGAGTAGCACTGCAGCCTCTGCTTACCCTCGCCTGTGCCGCAGGGGCCGCCGAGGAAACGAAGGGAGCGGTCACTTTGCTGAAAAGGAGCCACAGGGCGAGAAAAATGAAGTTGTCGCGTATAATAGACTGACTGACAAAAAAAAGTGAGGGGGCCAGAACACGTAGTCAAATGTCAACGTAACTTCGTACATGTACGCACACTTGGCAGATATGTAAACGGTTAGTTTTGTAATTCTCTGTGGCCGATGGGGCCTTCACATGGGTGTACCAGTTGTTCTTGCTGAATGTTGTTACCAGGCCAGGGTCGTAGACAGCATCAGGTGCCGACTGATCACAGTTAAGTGCAGAGAGATGCCATGTACTCGAATGAGACAATGTTATCAGCAGCTGACAGAGATTGAAAGAGGCCTCACTGTGAATCGTGCATTATCCAGATATCTATGGCATTCGGATGTGACAGTGGCCCAATGTTAGACTGCATGTCATCATGAGGTTCCGATCGACAACACGAGACTACCACAAGAGAAGATCATTGTACTGTGCACCAGACACATCGGAACCCCTTTACATCTGTGGTTGCCATCTGAGATTGGGAAACATGGACTTCCGATGAATGGCGTCGTATTGTGTTCAGCGATGAATCGTGGTTCTGCGCAAACCCGATGACCATCTTCTCCGAGTATGGATTCGACTTCCCCAGGCCTCATTCTTCCAGTGTTTTGGAAAAGGAGAGCGGTCTTACTCCTGGCGTAATGGTGTGGGGAGCCATTGTGTGTATTAGGTCACAGCTGGTAATGATTGAGGGATATCTGAGGGCACGACGGTGCAGTAAGCCCTTTTTACACGTTGAACGAAAGTGTTCGAGAAAGATTATAGTATACGGACCCCTCCAAGTGTACTAGACCCGAACTATAAACTCATATAAGATCTTGTCGCAGCGTGTTTATCATTTAAACTTAAACACAGTGTATCGCTACTACCATAACAGTGCCAAAGTCATAACTTCACATTAGCGTGTCATCAGTTATTAATGAAATTTACAAAGATTTAAAAACTTCCGTGAAAATACTTACCAAAAGTGCACTATACTCACTTGCTCAGAAAGTCCGTTGTGATAACGAAACGACCTTAAACAGAAACAAAACTCAACATACGGTCAGTGCACCATAAAGCAATTGGCAGGCTCAACATTCAACTGAGACTTGACCACAGAAGATAGCTACTAGCTCGCGCATGCGCACTGAGACCGCCACGAGCACCGATTTTAGAACTGGCCCTGTTCCTTTATCCCTAGAATTACCGCGCGTCGCTACTAACGCGATAGTAATAGTGAGCCCGTTTCACGATACACGACCGACATTCACGCAACTGGTTGTTAACCGATTGCAAGTTCGTTCGGCGTGTAAAACAGGCATTATAGACATCCCGCGTCCTCGGGTGTTACCTCTTATGCGACAGTTCGTGGTCCCATTTTTCAACAGGACAATGCTCATCCAGACATAGTACGTCTCCGTGTGAACTCCTATGCTTAGCAAGATCTCCAGATTTGTCCGCAATAAAACTTGTGTGGAATCAGCTTGGACTTCACACTTTTACCGGTCTCAGTATACTGTATATTAAGTACCAGTTACGACAACTGTGGGCCGGCTTTTCTCACAGCAGCTTTATGACGCCCTTTCCAGCCGAATCAGTCCATCCATCCTGGCCAAAGAAAGCGCAACGTCATACTTATTAGTGGGTTCATACTGTAAAGTTCTTTGTAAATTTGACTCGATTTTGTAACAACTGAAATAAATCACATGCCTTCCGGCTCATGGAGTGCTATTTCGTTTAGTCCTCCTCCCCCTCTTATGAGTGCTTCAGTTTTTAGTCAGGCAGTGTACATCACGCTCCTTTAGATAGGCAACCCAACTTGCATCACCCACACAAGTGCATGAAATATTTTCCCACTCCGCGTCAGCAGCTGCAGGATCAGCGCGGCATATTTCTAAGTGAAGGAGGCCAGGTTCGATTTCCGGCCGGGTCAGAGATTTTCTCCACTCTGGGACAGGATTTTTTGTTGTCCTTAGGTTCGTATCGTCGTAACTGACAAGAAAATCGACTCCAGTACATTGTCTTTCCATTATTAAGAAAGTTGAATGGGGAACGAACAGAAAGCCAATAAATTGAAATAAAAATATATTTTGCCTCATCCTATGGTTAGTGGACGCGATTGGCTCTAGGTGAAGCTTCTGACTGCTCCGGTTATCCACAATCCCGTCAAAGGATGCCACGAGGGAACGGACGAGATGGCCACTTGTCGAAAGACAGCGGATGAACGCAGACGTGGTGAATTATGCATACGTTACGTGTCCTACGGAACAGAGGCAATATAGGTAAGCAGCCCACAATGTAAGCAAAGGGTTATCTGTATCGGGGCAACCAAAATGTCGCAATTTTAATTATCAGTATGCTCCACACCTTCAGACGTCACGGCAGATCTAGCCCCAATTGCCCTTAGTACAGAATGACAGGAATTCAAATAGCAGGGTGGGACTGTGGGATTCTGGGAAAGTCTGCGTTGTTACCAGATTTCCAACGAAGTCAGTTATGACACCCTGATGCAGTTTGGCCAGGTTTCCTTCCTCCCCCACGCCTCTGACAGAGGCCAATTGCCCTCTTCACACCGTCGCTCGAAAGTGGCTTCTAATAAAACTGAATGCTTGTGGAGTATTGTCTCAGTTGTTTCCTATCAGAAACGTCGCAGTCCAGAGTAACCGACAGGAAACCAAAGAGTGAAGCGTAGGTGATGTCTGTAGTTCCCCACGGACGTTTTATGAAATTTGTATACATAAGCGAATTTTCTTCTAAGGGCAGTTCAGTGATGTAACAATTATCCGGAATTCCTACTGTACTTGTGGAGGTTTGATTTCAAGCCGCAATTTTATGCCCCTCTTTCAATAAAATACCCCCTCCCCAAACTGAGAGACGAGTAAATGTGTATATTGCCGTTCTTGAAGATCCAAAAGAAGTACAGTAGAATATAAGTCTGCATACATGAAGCGTGTTGGGGTGTATACCAAAGATTAATTTATGTGCGCGTAAAATATTTAGTGTCTTAGTGTTATTAGTTTGTAAATGTGTTCTAGCTCTACAATGATTTTTTTTTATTGAATTTGAATTAGATGCCGATGTGTTACCTTATGGTGCGTGCGTAAAGAGCAGTACAAGTCAACTAGAATTACTACTTCTGTACCAGAAACTTTATAGTTTCATTTGAGAAACTGATTGTGAGCCCTGTACCTCAGTCGTTAATAAGTGTAGGACAATATGCTGTTTGCATATTTATGAGGGTACAGGGACTATACATCAGTGTGGAAATAAGTTATCGACTTCTTTTGCGAGTCATACAATATCTTTAAGTTCAACAGATGCTTCTCCATAAATGTGGATATAGAAGAAGCGACGCTACGCAGAGACCACTGTGGCCGGCTGCTTGGAAATTCCTCCCTGTCTCCCTGTTCAACAGGATTCACTGGGAAGTTCCGACTGGAATGGCGGCAGAGGTCCTTCTCTCGAGGAACCGCTCCGTAACGTCAGCACTACACATGCTGTTCGTTTTGGCATAATTACAAATTCGCATTTCAAATGCAATAATAATGTCATTGAGTTTCTCAATCTGAACCGTGAAGTGTACTTGGACGTAGGGTACAGAAAGTCTAATTTACATCTACATGACCACTCTGTTGTTCACGCTTAAGTTCTGGGCAAAGGGTTCATAGAATTCAAAGAATTTCTCGACCGTTCTGCACTCAAATGGTATGTGGCGAAAATAATCAGCTAAATCTTTTTGGCGCAAGCAAGTTTATTATGATAGTTATTTCTCGCTACGTATGTCGGAATCAACAAAATATTTTTACTTCATCAAGGGAAGGTTCGTGACTGAAATTTCGTTAAAAGTTCTCGCTACAGCGAAAAATGCCTTCCTTTAAATGATCACCGGGCCAACTCGCATATCACATCCTTGACACTGCCTCCACTATTTCGCCGTAATCCGAGACAAGTTGCCCTTCTTTAAACTTTTTCTGCCAGTCCTATCTGGTAGAAACCCATACGGGTCAGCAGTACCCTAGAAGAAGGCGGATAGGCGCAGTGCAGATAGTCTTTTTAAAACGTGGCAGGGTTCATTGTCATGTTAATCGAATAATCATCGCCTACTGTATGCAGTGCATAGTGCTGTAAAATTTGTTCAGATCCTACAGCATGTAGCGTTTTCTCAAGCGCAATAAGGAGACCACAGCATAACCACGAAAAACAACCCCATACCGAACAATCACCTCCTCTGTACTTCACTGTTAGCACTATACGTAACGGCAGCTAGCGTTCTCCAGGTCTTCGTCAAACCCAAACCTTTCCATCGGATTGCAGCAGGGTGTAGCACGATGCGTCATTCCAAATCACTGGTCTCCAGTCATCCAGCATCAAGTGGCGTCTCTCTTTACACATCAAGCATCGCTTGGCATTGACAACAGAAGTATGTGTCTTACGAGGAAAGGCTCGACTACTGTGCCATATTCTTTCTGACTTTCTACCTATAGTCGCTATGCTGGCTGCACTGCTGATAACACTTTGGAACTCACAGGCCATTACTTTCGGTGATATCACGCGATTTCTTTCAACCATCGTCTGCATTGCTCGACGGTCCCTATTCGTCAGAACATGAGGTCCACCTGCTCTTGGTTCAGCAGTGGTTGTTCCTTAGCGTTTCCACTTGACAGTAACATCATCAACAGTCGACTTTGGGAGTTTTAGAAGGGCTGAAAAGCCGCTCACGCATTTGTTACTTAGGTGACATCCAATAACCAGTCCACGTTCGAAACCACTCACCTCTCCTGACGGACCCACTTTGCTGTTGCTGTTTCTCTGCTAACAACGCACCGGCAGCTGGGCCTCTCCTGACATCTGGTGGTCAGTTCCGCTTTATATACGGTTGTTCAAATGGTTCAAATGGCTCTAAGCACTATGGGACATAACATCTGCGGTCATCAATTCCCTAGAACTTAGAACTACTTAAACCTAACTAATCTAAGGACATCACACACATCCATTCCCGAGGAAGGATTCGAACCTGCGACCGCAGCAGTAGCGCGGTTCCGGACTGAAGGGCCTAGAACCGCTCGGCCACAGTGGCTGGCTATACGATTGTCCGGATACTTTCTATCATATAGTGTAAAGTGGCACGTAGAGGAGATAAATGCGGGAATGGACTAAGAAAACGGCGAATACAGGTACGTAGTACCCTCCACAATGCTCTGTACGTTAGCTTGTAGAGTTCATATGCAGAAGAAGAAGAGCAACTGGAGCACTCTCGCACTAAGCAGTACACACAAAAAGATTTTTTCCTTCTGGGAAATTCCTGTAACAGTCGTACAACACCTCTGTGCGTGCTGTGTCCAACATGTTGCCAGCAGAAATGAGAAATGTGGGATTAATGTAAAAGTCTAGAAAAATCTGAAGAGACAGACTTTGTAGTAACTCACTAGTTTTATATTGTACACGAATTCTGTGCATTAGCTGTAATGAAATAAGTTAAAATTTATATATATATTCTCTGTCCGAAATTCTGATTTCGTGTTTTTTTTTTTTTAATTTACACGACGCTAAAATATCAGTCACTCTCCTGAAATAAATCAACCGTACATTAGGTTCAAAAATCTACGCAAAACTAAAGTTTTAGCTATTATAAAATAATGTCCCAAAAGTCTTAGCAACAGATATTGGCGAAATGGAAAAGTTTGGCAACTTCGTTTATCTAGAAGAGATATCTTAAAAATTGATCAGAAAAATCCGACTTGTGTGTAAAGTTACAAGAAATGTAAACAACGTATAAACCGACTACGAACATGTACAGCACAAAGTGTTTTGCGAGAAATGCAAAAATAACACATTACAACACGATGATGAAACCAGGACGCCTCTAGCGAAACGGATTCGGAGTACTGAATTAACTAGAAGTATTGTAAAAAGAATTACAAGGACGACTGCAGATTCAAAAGAAGCACAAAAGCCTGAAAATTAAGAAGCAATGATAAAATGTATCCCAACATAGCAAAAACGATAAGAAAACGAGGACTGATACTTTTTAGAGACCTTCAAGTATCTCTGGGACGAGAAATAAATAATAAGCTGGATCAGATAATTTTTTTAAAAAAAGCCTACAAAAACAAACCGTAAAAACATGCACCCATGGAAAAAATGCTACCGGAAGGACAGTGTTAATATCAGAAGGATTCCAATGTAGAATGGGCAAGGGAAAACATACCTTTTGACCTGGTTTTCGGTCCGAAAATAGTCTATCCTGTGCAAGCCTCTTTATCTCTTTGTGACTACAGCATCCTACATCCATTTGCACCTGCTTACCATACTCAAGCCGTGGTTTCCCTCTTCAATTCCTCCATCCCGTTCCCTCCCCCCTTTCTATATGACTTACCCATTTAATCTTCAGCGTCTTACATTTTCTTTACTTCTCCCATCGTCAGTTTTTGCTGCCAAAATAGCAAAATACATCTACTATATTTATTATATTTATTGTTCCACTTTTTGTTCTAATTGCCTCAGCATCATCTCCCTTCATTTCACTACATTCCATTTACGTTTGTTTTATTTTTGCTGATACTGCAGTAACTCAAATGTGGCATGCACTCAACAAGTTGTAGGATGTCCTCTGCAGAAATATTGAGCTGTGCTGGCTTTATAGCTGCCGATAATCTCAGAAGTGTTGCCCATGCAGCAATTTGTGCGCTAAATGAAAAAATGGCTCTGAGCGCTATGGGACTTAACATCTGAGGTCATCAGTCCCCTAGAACTTACAACTACTTAAACCTAACTAACCTAAGGACATCACACACATCCATGCCCGAGGCAGGATTCGAACCTGCGGCCGTAGCGGTCGCGCGGTTCCAGACTGAAGTGTCTAGAACCGCTCGGACACACCGGCCGGTGCGCCAAATGACCTCTTGATTATGTCCCATAAACGTTCGATAGGATTCATGTCAGGCTATATGGGTGGAGAAATCATTCGCTCGAATTGTCCAGCACATTCTTCAAACCAATCGCGAACAATTGTGGTCTGGTGACATGGTACATTGCCATCCATATTAATTCCATCGTTTTTTGGGAACATTAAGTCCATGAATGGCTTGAAATGGTCTCCTATTAGCCGAACATGACCATTTCGAGTCAATGACGTGTTTAGTTGGACCAGAGGACAATCTATTCCATGTGTACACAGCCCAGACCGCTATGGAGCCACCACTATCTTGAACAGTGTCTTGTCGACAACTTGAGTCCATGGTTTAGTGTGGTCTACGCCACACTCGAACCCTACCAACAGCTCTTACCAAATGAAACCGAGACCCGTCTAACCAGACTACGGTTTTTGTTTAGGGTACAACGAGCCCAGGAGAGGCGTTGCTGGCGATGTGCTGTTAGCAAAGACACTCGCGTCGGTCGTCTGCTGCCATGGCTGATTAAAGGTAAGCATCGCCACACTGTCGTAAAGGATACGTTTGTTGTACGTGCCACACTGATTTCTACGGTTATAGGGCGCGCATGTTGCTTGTATGTTAGCACTGGCAGCTCTACGCAAACGCCGCTGCTCTCCGTCGTTAAGTGAAGGCCGTCGGCCGCTGCGTTGTCCATGGTGACGGGTAATGTCTGAAATTCGGTATTCTTGACAACAGTATATCTCAGAGTACTGAATTCCCTAATGATTCCCGAAATGGAATGTTCCATGCGTCTAGCTCCAACTACCATTCCGCATTCATAGTCTGTTAATTCCCGTCATGCGGCCACAACCATGTCGGGAACTATTTCACGCGAATCACTTGAGTGCAAATGACAGCTCCGCCAAGGGCACTGCTGTTTTATACCACGTGTACACGACACCAGCGCCATCTGTATATGCAGATATCTCTTTCCCATCACTTTGGTCACCTCCATGAACACTGTCATCAGCAAATACCAAAGTTTTCTTCGTTCACATTGAACTACACTGAAGCTCCAGAGATACTGGTATAGGTATGCGTGTTCAAATACAGAGATATGTAAACAGGGAGAAGGCGGCGCTGAGGGCGGGGACGCCTATATACTCGTAAGACATCAAGTGTCTGGTGCAGTTGTTAGATCGATTACTCCTGCTACAATGGCAGGTTATCAAGATTTAAGTCAGTTTGTGCGTCGTATTATTGCCGGCGCACGAACGATGGGACACAGCGTCTGCGAGGTAGCGATGAAGTGGTGATTTTCCCATACGACCATTCCACGAATGTACCTTGAATATCAGGAATCCGGTAGAACATCAAATCTCCGTCATCGCTGCGGCCGGAAAAAGATCCTGCAAGAACGGGACTAAGGACGACTGAGGAGAATCGTTCAACGTGACGGAAGTGCAACCTTTCCGCATATTGCTGCAGATTTCAATGCTGGGCCATCAACAAGTGTCAGCGGGCGAACCAGTCAACAAAAAATCATCGATATGGGCTTTCGGAACCGAAGGCCCACTCGTGTACCGTTGATGACTGCACGACACGAAGCTTTACGCCTCGCCTGGGCCCGTCAACATACGGCCCCTCCGGATTCATGGTGTCAGTTCTCTCCGGCACAACTTCAGACATTAGTCGAGTCCAGGCCACGTCGTGTTGCGCCACTTCTGCTTGCTCGCGGGGGGCCCTACACGATATTAGGTAGATGTACGAGTTTCTTTGGCTCTTCAGTTATGAATTTTTCATTGGTTTAGTTTAGTGTCTGCACAAATTACAAATTGAATAAAATGGATGGGAGATAAGCTAAAACCCTGTCTCATGCACATCTCAGTTACTCTCTACTTTTCGTGTCATTCGACTCTTCTAACTGTAACCTAGTTGCTGTTCAGGTTATAGATAACTTTAGGCTTCGTGTATTTTTCTCCCTGCCGCCTTCAGATTTTCACGGAGTGTATTCCACTCAACACTATCGTAAGGTTTTTCTAAATTTACTAATGCCGTAAATTCATATCATTCTTGTCGCCTGAGAGGTATGTCACCCTTATCATATACTCATATGTTACGTAGAAGACGGAATAGATTTTTCACTGCTGACTCTCCCACGGATATCGTTAATTCTGAGGGAATGTCTTCTACTCCAGGGGTCTTGTTTCGACCTATGGGTTTCAGAGATCTGTCAAATTCTTCTTACAGTTTCAAATTTCCCAGTGTGGTCGTCAAGAACCTGCTCTTGCCTTTACACAACAATACCTTCGTGTTTATTTTCCGTATGAGGAACGAAAAAAATAAAAAGAGAAATGATGAACTAATAATGAAGGAATATAAAAAGAGAAATAACAGAACTGAAATTGGCACGGTGGTTACTGGATACTCGCAATGAAAGAAAAGATATGAAAGCCGAAGGTTCCCTCCACGCGCGCACGCGCGCACACACACACACACACACACACACACACACACACACACGCACACAGGGGCGTAGCCTTTCGTGGCCAGGCGTGCCCTCGTTCCTCCCCGTGTTCTGGAGTTGCTGCTGCTACTGCTACTGCTCCCTCATTACCAGCTTCCAGTATTCTGGTACTTACGTCAGACGGTCTCTCCACTCGCTCGTGCATGCCGCTTCCTGTAAAAGAAGTCAATGTAGGTCAGTCTGCTTGCTGCGAGAAACACTTTGCCATTATTTTAGCTTTTTAATAACAAATCTTTTAACCAAGGAATCTACATTGATGAGACACAACATTATGACGACTGACCACGCCTGGTTTTGCTGTGTGCAAGTGAAGTGGGAAGGAAAGTACACTCCCGTTCAGAAGAAACAGAATACCTGGAACGATGAGAGACAGAACATTCATATTCACAGGACATGTACAGTCGTACTCAAAAGTATCCGAACGACGTGATTCGCATTTCGCCTGATTCGAATGCAACCCACATAGCTCAGCTGTCTAGCAGGTCCTTCAATCGCCCCTCGGTACAGTCGTTTGACTATTGAAAATGGTTCCAACAAGTCACCACTAGAAAACACTGCTCCGTATCGCAATAACTCCAGATGTAAAGTAATACCAAGGTACTACAAATATCAGAAAACATCTTATCACAGATAAGACGGTTCTTCAGGCTTGTAAGCACACATTTATTACAATAAATGACACACATGAAATGTTACCACTCTCATTATTACGTCAGATAGGTAATGCACGTAGTACGTTCGTCGTATTCATGATTTCCTCTTCAATGTAACATACCGTACTTATTATTTAACACAAAATGACATTAAAAATTTATGTTATTCACGAGCAGCTAGTTGAGAATATGTACGAACTTCAAATGACACGACGAACCGTCTCGTTCTGCATATGGATTCAAACCCAGGTCATGCAGACTAAGCAAAGATTTCGTGACTGACGGAAACTAAGAGTCATTCCTGACTAGGCATAAAGAGAGTGATATACCTCAATTTTAGACAGTATCAGTTAGCAAATATCAACTTTATATTACATAACGTAAACATTGTTAACGGACGTGAATTGCTACCCAGCATCTACTGCCCTTGTTAACGAACTACGAGAGATGTTAATTATTGCTTCTTCACAAGTAACTTACTTGAAATGCTGTGAGGTAAAGGTTTGTGTTGGACAGGGATTGTCATCGAAGCACAATCAACTGTGACATATCGGATTTTCTCGGCAGTAGCTAGATGTTTTAACTGAAATGACGAGACGGAACATTATTTTTACTTTCCCAGGACTCCAACCTGGCACCTATCGCTGTTATATTCTAGAGAAAACGAACGTTAAAAATGCGTTTGTTACACCAGCAGCGAAATGTGAGCATGTTTGAACTAGAAATAATATGACGAAGAGTTCAGTGCTGACTGGGAATCGAGCCCCACACATATCGTTGTTGACTGCACACAAAGAGAAGTCAGCTACCGAATTTTTCTCCACCAACAGCTCGGAATAGCATCCTTGAATGTACAATTATTTCGCAAACAGTTCTGTCTCTCACTGGGTCTCAAAAACGTCAGATACCGTTAGTGTTGACAACGAATGAAAATATATTAAAAATCGTAATGATTACCCACCAGCAGATAGGTGTTCTCATGCTAGCGCTTGATAATACATAACGAAAGCTTTAGTGCCGGGCCAGGATTCGAACCCTTTCACGCGCAGTATGTGGAGATGTTGAGGAATCTGCAGTTTTGAACAAACAACAAATTGCAGTCGAGCTGTATTGTCACGAAGGGATCAAATTCCGCGTTAAGGGCGGTCTGAGTTGCATTCCCAGATCAGAACCAATTTTATCGACATACAGAAGCTCAAATAAAAGATGGAATAAGTGTCCTGTGAGCCTACATAGCGTTTGTTTCGTCACTAGAAATAAATAACTAGTATATGAAAGGTTACTGTTGATAGAGTTTCTACGTGTCGCGACTCCTGACTTTATTGTGTTTCAACCCAACGTCTACTTGGTAGAGAAGGAATATCATGTTCAACATGAATGTCAGACCACAATGCCATTATACCTTCTTCACTTGGCGTAGCCAGAAGAGAACAGAACCTGTCTCTCCTTATCAGAAATCATCAGCACAAGTTGGAATCGAACCCAGACCGTAAGTATACAAACCTAGCATCAACCCGAGAGACCACCAAATTCTCTTCATTATCACTCATTTTTCTATCATAACAATGTTGCGCCATACTGGATGAGAATTCTGACACACAGGCTCCTTGTAGTGATTTGCAGCATGTTCAGTACATTCATTTACTTGGATGACCGAATCGCCATGAACTAACTGCCTCGGCTACCCAGTGCATACATTCGTCTCTATGTTGTAATCACCGAAATAAAATCACGTAACTGACACCTACACAGAACTGCCAACAGTGTAGGATGCAGAAATTTAAACAGGAACTGTTCCTTTCGACTTGAGCTACTCTGTTGCGCTATCTGTTTGTTAAAAACGTCGTGGTGTGCAAAAGAAAAGCTGTAGCTGTCTGTCTCTCAGAAGTCTAGATCCGGCCATATGCATTATCTCACAGCACTGTGCTATGTGCAAGTCCTGGAGGTGTTGTAGCTATGTGTCAGCTAGTAGCGTAACGGTAGCGTCGCGCACTGTTGATAAAACGTCGCGAGTTTGGGTACATTCACTGCTTCATTTTTTAAAACGCAATACTGCTGTCTGCTGAAGTTATCGATCTAATGGAACGTTGAACATAATTCCCTTCACTTATCAACCCAAAATAGTCGCACGTGGAAAAAGGGCTAAATTCTGCGCCATTTTGTTCTTTTCAGGTTTAATAGATGGCCAGGCAGCAGATGCATCTCGAAACTTTTGTATTATTTATGGGGAGAGCGCATTGTGCCAAAATACGTCAGAAATGTATTTTCTACATTAGCTGTCGTGTAGCAGTGGCATTTCATTCTTCATAAAACCTTGTTTGACAGCTTTAACTCAGAACAAGTTTTCTACATGCATGTAATCAATAAATTGCATGTGCATTGTCAGACTGTTATAGATAAAATCAGAGAATTCGCATATATCGTTGATGATAAATTTCTCTCTCATGTTAACTAGTGTTTTAACAATACTAAAAGAAACCGTAAGAACATTGTGCACTGTATTATAAGGAATGATATAAAACTACCCACGATAACCTTACGACGAAAGTCTGTTTTAATAAAACTGAGTATCTGTACACAAGTGTGCCTCTATCGACACGAATTGGTAAAGTACTACTCACTTAGATTTTGATTGGGTTTGTGTTTAATTGGTATGCTGTGTCATACTCAAGATGTATGCAAATGTGGCATTTCATAAATAAAGTTATGTATTCCTAGAAACCCAAAATTTGCTTGTCAGCAGCGGAAAGAGGCGTTGCCTGTTGTGCAGCTTTGTAAGTTTTTCACCATTGCACTATGAGCCAAAAGTATTTTCTTGCGATTTCCTTGTCGATGTGTGACCTGACTGCTTGTAGCTCTTTCACAGAAGGGATCAAAACTTTACAGTCAGCAAGACTGGAAATGTGAATCATAACAGACGCTGTTTCACAGGTCAGCACCTTTCCGTAGAGCTAGGGAAGAGGCATGCATCTAGGTCTCCTCTTACGAGACCAGTAGTGGCTAGAACTCGTAAACCGCTATTTAAAGGACGAGATCAAATGCAGTTTCCACGTGCAACGACTTTCCTGGTCTGAAAACCATAGATTTACAATCTTTTGTTGCAGCTCAAGCGTTAATAATAACTCAGATTATTCAATGGAAATGACAGGAAAAATCAAGTGAACTTTGAGGCTTAATTCCGTGCACAACAGGAAGTAACTCGTCGATCACAGAGTTGCCAAACATACATTCCCTTGTTGCCAAATCTCAGTTACAATACCAGCAGGAAGAAGACGAACCGATGTGATCTTACAGCGGGCTGGGAAGTGACCATAGCTGGTGTCTCCAAGTCGCAGCTGCAACGTAATGCGTCTGATTCGCATTTCTGTAGCTAGGTTTAGGGACTGGAGCGTACTTACTAATAATACTCAAACTGACTGCAAACTAAGCATCATAAATCAGTAACTCACATAGTTGTTTTTATATTGCTTTTGTAAGTGTACTCAAAACTAAGAAATTCATTTACAGACGTTTTCGTACCTCGCCGATAGTCGAGCACAACAAACAAATAAAAATAAAAAAAGAATGTGTGTGGCGCGCGTTTGTGTGTGTGTGTGTGTGTGTGTGTGTGTGTGTGTGACAGAGAGAGAGAGAGAGATAAAAATCAAAAAGAATGAGAGAGAGAGAGTAAAAAATTGTAAAGAAATTGAATCATGGTATGTAAAGAACTCTTTCATTAAAATGACACGTTCCACATCATTACGATAATCGTGTTCATGATCTATGAAACAAGAATTAATCTAATGTAATCTAATCTAATCATATCATATTGATGACTAGCCATGAAGAGTCATGAATTACCGAAGTTTTTGCCAATACCAGTAACCAAATCTAACCTTGAAAATAAAAGACGACAATTTTTGTAATAAACCGGGACTTCTGTCAAGACCCTTTCGTCCCTGTTAGTTAACCAAGAAAAATGTCTGATATACCTCTATTCTGAAGTAACAAAGTGTGCATGTATTTAAAGATGAAGTGCATGATGTGAAGTTCTGTGACAGAGATACGAACCCATCACAATTCCTTCCCTGCCTACCGAATACTTTTCAGGTTAATATCAAACATCAGTAATTACTTGTAGATTACATTAAAACTAAAGTAGTTGATGAAGGCGTTACTTGATAACAAAAACGCGGTGCCTTCCTTCATTTACTTGCGCCTAGAAATGGCTATCGAGTACTGCCAAACCCAAAGGCGAGAGATCTTACTGCCTTTCGATATACGTCGCTGTCAGTTCTTCCATATGATTTGGTCGACATGACCTTTTTCAAGTTGTGTATGACAGACAATGATTTAGAAAATCAATTGTTTTCCTTTGCAATAAACAGAAAGATTTTCATTCTAAGTGTCCAAGTACAAAATTTTCGCAATATGGTTCAAATTTAATATTCGCTTCTATAATGTAGGAAAGTATTTCACAGTTGCAAAACTCGCATCCGACTCATTGACCTTACACTTAGGCGCTGACCATAAATTCTAGCTCAGAGTGACACCAGATTAAGTAACCTAATGTAGCGAAGACTGTTTGCCAGTGCTCTTTCTCACCAGAAAATACGCAATTCACTCATTGGGCTCCATAAGTACACTGTAACAGTAATTTCTGTGTGTAAGCAATGCATACGGATTACAATTTAGTGGTGCTCTCTCTTCCACTTCTGTATACAATATGCCTGACCTAAACGGGCCCTTTATCATTACAGGCCCTGGGCAGTGCAGCATCATACTGACAACAGTAATGTGCTTATACTGACAACCTGACTGTTCGCGTTACCTGATTTTGCAATTATTTAAATAAAACAACATGATCTTCCAGTGGGAGACATTTCGTCCTTCTTTTCCTTTTGTGAAATTAGCCAGTAAGCTTTTTGCCTCAAAGTTCACTTGGTTTTACTTATTATTTCCATTGAAAAACCTGAGTTGTTATTGCTTGAGGTGTAACAAAATATTGTAAACTTACGGTTTTCAGTACTGAAAAGTCGTTGCACGTGGAAATCGCAACTAATTTCGTTCTTCAAATAGCGTTTTACGAGTTCTAGCCACTATTGGTCTCGTAATAGGAACGTAAGACACATACTTCTTCGCCAGCTCTGTGGTAACGTGCTGACCTGTGAAACAGCGTCTGTTATGGTTCCCTGTCTCAGTGAGTGTAGCGTTTTTATCCCTTCTATGAAAGAGCTACAAACAGTCAGATCAAACATCGATAAGGAAATCGCAAGAAAATACTTTCGGCTCATAGTGCAATGGTGAAAAACGTACAATGCTGCACAACAGGTAACGCCTCTTTCCGCTGCTGACAAGTAAATTTTGGGTTTTATTTATGAAATGCCACGTTTTCGTCGTAAGGTTATCGTGGGTAGTTTTATTTCATTTTTTTTAAACAGTTCACAATTTTCGTAAGGTTTCCTTTAATGTTGTTAAAACAATAGTAAACATGAGAGAGAAATTTATCATCAACGATATATGTGAATTCTCTGATGTTATCTATGACAGTCTGAAAATGCACATGCAGTTTATTGATTACATGCATGTAGAAAACTTGTTCTGAGTTAAAGCAATCAAACAAGGTTTGAAGAAGAATAAAATGCCACTACCCGACGACAGCTAATATAGAAAATACTTTTCCGGCGTATTTTGGCACGATGCGCTCTACCCATACATAATATAAAAGTTTCGAGATGCATCTACTGTCTGGCTGTCTCTTAAACCTGAAATGAACAAAATGTCGCAGAAGTTAGCCCTTTTTCCACATACGACTATTTTGGGTTGAGAAGTGAAGGGAATTATGTTACTAGTTCCATTAGACTGATAACTTTAGCAGATAGCAGAATTGCGTTTTAAAAATATAGCAGTGAATGTACTCGAACTCGCGACATCAATACCGTTCGCGATACTTAACATTACGCTACTAGCCGACACACAGCTGTAACAGCTCCAGAAGTCAAAAACAAGTCCTCCAGAACTTCTGCATTCCACAGCGCTGTGGGATAATGCATATGGCCGAGTCAATACTTATGAGAGACAAACAGTTATACCTTTTTATTTTGCACTGCACGACGTTTTCAACAAACAGATAGAGCAATAGAGTAGCTCAAGTGGAAAGGAACACTTCCTATTTAAATTTCTGCGTCCTACACTGTTGGCAGTTCTGTGTTGGTGGCAGTTACGTGATTTTATTTTGGTGATTACAAAATAAAGTTGAATGTATGCACTGGGTAGCCGAGGCAGCTTGTTCATGGTGATTCGGTCAACCAAGTAAATGAATTTACTGAACATGCTGCAAATTGATACAGGGAGCCTGTGTGTCAGAATTCTTGGCCAGTGTGGCACAACGGAGTTATGACAGAAAAATTAGCCACTGAGGAGAAGGTTTGGTGGTCAATTGGGCTGATGGGAGGTTCATATATCTATGGTCTAGGTTCGATTCCGACATCGGTCAGTGATTTTATATAGGGATAGACAGATTCCATTCTCTTCTGGCTACACCAAGTGAAGAAGATATAATGGCATTGTGGTCTGAAATTCACATGATAAATGATATTTCTTCTGTTATGTCCTAGCCAGTAATGCCAACCGAGCCCGCTGCCAAAAGGTTGGCAGCATCAAAGTCCGGACGCCGTCCGCATAAGCAGCGCCAGCGAGACAGCAAATCGCCGCAAGTCTGCGCGCGCCACCGCTGGCTTCTGGCTTCTTAAGCGCTGGAGTCGCGAGCGCTAGGACAGTTCTGTATTCGCCGCTCAGTTGTACACTCGCCTCCGAATTGTGTACTTGCTAGTCAGTTGTGTGTTCATCGCAGCAGAGTTGTTGTTTGTCGTCAGCCGACGCTGACCTAGCCGCTCCGACTCGAACTAGACAGATCTCTGTAGACACGGAGTTCACTACCGTGTTTCTGTATCTTCGTAATAAAGATAAGTACCGACTTTTGTTTAATCAGAGTGTTTGGGGTTTCATCTTTCTGTTTACTGTTCCAGCGGAGCGGTCGGCCCGCTATTAAAAGTGTGGCGGTGACTTCGTAAGCCATTTCCACAGCCAAGTGTTTGTCGCTACGAACACCGCCACAAAATCTTCTCTACCAAGTAGACGTTAGGTTGAGCCACAGTTAAGTCTGGAGTGGCGACATGTAGAAACTCAATCACCAGTAACCTCTCTTATACTAGTTATTAATTTCTAGTGACGAAACAAACGCTATGTAGGCTCACAGGACACTTATTCCATCTTTTATCTGAGCTTCTGTATGTCGATAAAAATTGGTTCTGAACTGGGAATGCAACTCAGACCACGCTTAACGCGTTAAGTTGTTCCCTTCGTGACAATACAGCTCGGCTAGAATTTGTTGATTGTTCAAAACTGAAGATTCCTCAACATCTCCACATGTTGCGCGTGAATGGGTTCGAATCCTGACCCGGCTCTAAAGATTTCATTATATATTATCATGATCTAGCATGAGAACACCTATCTGCTGGTGGATAATAATTTCGATTTTTAATGTATTTTCATTCGTTGCCAACACCAACGATATTTGACGTTTTTGAGTCCCAGTGAGACACAGAACTATTTGCGAGGTCACTGTAAGTTCAACAAGATGTTATTCCGAGCTGCTGGTGGAGAAAAATTCGGTAGCTGACATCTCTTTCGTGTAGTCAACAATGACATGTGTGGGGCTCTATTCCCAGTCAGCACTGAACTCTTCGTCATATTTTTTCTAGTTCAAACATGCTCACATGTCGCTGCTGGTGCAACAAACCCATATTTAACGTTCGTTTTCTCTAGAATATAACAGTGATAGGTGCCGGGGTGGAGTCCTGGGAAGGAAAATATTAATGTTTCGTCTCGTCATTTCAGTTAAAACATCTAGCTTATGCCGAGAAAATCTTATATGTCACAGTTGATTGTGCTTCGATATCTATCAGATTAGGTTCTGAGTTCGAATCCCTGTCCAACACAAAGCTTTACCTCACGGCATTTCAAATAAGTTACCAGTTAAGAAGCAATATTTAACATCTCTCGTAGTTCGTTAACAGGGACAATAGGAGCTGGGTAGGAATTCGGGTCCGTTAAAAATGTTTGCGTTATGTAATTTAAAGTTGGTATTTGCTAATTGATACTGTCTAAAATCGAGGTATATCACTCTCTGTATACCTAATCAGGAATGACTGTTAGTTTCCGTCAGTCACGAAATCTTTGCTTAGTCTGCATGACCTGGGTTTGAATCCATATGCACAACGAGACGGTTCCTCGCGTCATTTGAAGTTCACACATATTCTCAACTAGCTGCTCGTGAATAACTTAAATTTTTAATGTCATTTTGTGTTGAATAATAAGTACGGTATGTTACTTTGAAGAGGAAATCATGAATACGACGAACTTACTACGTGCATTACCTATCTGACGTAATAATGAGAGTGGTATGTCATTTATTGTAATAAATGTGAGCTTACAAGCCTTAAGGACAGTCTTACCTGTGATAAGTTGTTCCATGACGTTTGTAGTATCGTAGTATTACTTTACATCTAGAGTTATTGAGATGCAGAGCAGGGTTTTCTAGTGGTTACTTGTTGGAACCATTTTCAATAGTCAAACGACTGTACCAAGGAGCGATTAGAGGACCTGCTGGACAGCTGCGTTATGTGGGTTGTATGCGAATCAGGCGAAATGAAATTCAGGTCGTTCGGATACTTTTGAGCGTGACTGTACATTAGTATGTTCTGCAGAAATGATTAGCATTTGAACCCTGTCGGCCCGCGGGTTCAAGGTCAACATCGATATCGCGGCGCAACACGACCTACCGGTAAAACGTGCCTGCGGCTCTCGTCGACGCTATAAACCGAAGATAATGGATCAGTGTGATTTGAGCACATGTGCACTATGCCTCGCAGACGTATGTGCGGACCGTACCGTCAAATCAGTGAGTTTGAAAGAGGGCGCATGATTGTCATGAGAGAATGTGATCCATCCATCCGAAAAATTACTGCTAGTGTGGGACGAATTGTTTCGGCAGTGCAAGGGGTGTGTGCAGAACGGTTCACGGAAGGCCGTGGAACACGACGAGGTGGACCAGGTCGCACCACCCACCGACAAGGTAGATACCTAATGGCATTGCAGGACAGATCTGCGTCCTCCTCGGCTCTAGTGGAACAGTGTAACACATCGTGCACTATCAGAGGTAACAGTCCGTCGCCGTGTATTACGGCATGGGTTACGCGCGCGTCGTCCACTTCACCGCCTACCTTTGAGGAAGGTGCAGAAACATTGTAGACGGCAGAGGGGTATGGAACGACGTCATTGGGTACAGGAATGGCATCAGGTAGTGTTTCCGGATAAATCCAGGTTCTGTTAGTTTGTAAATGATGGTTAGCTTTTGGTTCGCCGCAGACACGGGGAGCGGCATGACAGTGACTGCATTCACGTAAGACACACAGAGCCAACTTAATGCCTTATTGTGTGGGGTTTTATTGAGTACGACCACAAATCTCAGTCGGTGCGTGTCTAGGGCACTGTGAACAGTGACAACGCACGACTATATAGTGATGCGCGAACACGTGCCTTCTTCGTGTCACAGAATGTCAAACTATGCCCTGGCCCTCACGATCGCCAGACGTGTCTCCAATCGAAAATCCGTGGGATATGGTGGAACGAGCGATGCAGTGCTATGTCCCAGTGTCAACCACCACAGAACCTTGGAACCAGGAGAATGCTGCATGGATGGCTATACCACAGGACACCATTTGCACGTTTTACGTATCGATGCCATCGCATATGGAACAAGTTATCAGGGAGCATGGCGGACCCTGTGCCTACTAGCCTACAGTACATATGCTAATCATTTTTGTAGAACATACTAATGTACATGTCCTGTGAATATGAACGTCCCGTCTCTAGTCGTTGAAGGTGTTCTGTTTCTTCTGAACATGAGTGTATATAAGCGGAGAAGACATGGATGGGTAGTCAGTCTAGTGACGACACGGGCCTCGGATGGGAAAATCACTGACAAAAGTAACTTTGACGAAGACAGATTGTTGTGGCCCGGCGCGTGGGAGCGAACATCTCGGAAACGACGTAGCCGGTGGGCTGTTGGTGTGCCACAGTCGTAAGATCTCTGGGAAGTTGTTGAAAGACGACGAAACCACGGGTAAGCGACAAGATGCTGGACGTCCATGTCTCGTCATAGAACGTGTAGCGTAACATAGCAGATTATTCCGAGACTTTACACCTTCCACTGAGGTAAGTGATCTTAGAGCGTTTCGTGGCATGTAGCCTGGAGGGAGAGATGGTCTTTTTTTGCTGTCACATGAGCACAGCTGACACTCTGAGTACTGGTGCAGCTATACTGGTTTACCATAACTTTGATTCGCGTTATCGGTTCTCTTATAGTAATCATGTAGCGTCTGCGGTTTCCAACATTTTACTGACGATCTGAGAACTCTGAGTAACTTAGTTTGGGAATGATTTGCGTGTGAACGCTCTCGCCGTACTTTGTGTGGCTTGTTTCGGGAACATCTCGAGATATTATAGCGAGCAAATCTTTCTAACAAGCGACGTGAACGACTGATGAAGTAGCTCGCGAATCGCTGTGGGTCAGTGACTGTACACGGCGTCAAAATCATTCCGGTCTGACTGCTAAACGTCTGGCTGCTTTAGCGTCAAATCTTGTAGCAAAAACAGTAATTAACTTGCACCAACGATAGCTTTGACAACAAATGCGGACATGATTAGCTATTTACCACTTGTTTTCGAGGCAGTAAAAGCCTAATTAGTTGAACTTTAAACCTTTTCACGCAAGCTGTTTAGAATCTCGTACGCCTGAAATCTTTACAAATTTACAAGTGCTGCCTCCGAGTTCGAGATATGGTACCTTTGTTTGGTAGGTATTTAGTCGATGTTTCTTCGATACTGCTTTTTTTCATCGGCTAAGCTAGTGTCTATCAATGCAGAGCGAAGGGGATGGACAGCAAGAAGCCTATCGAGATAGGTGGACTGTGATGTCGGAAGTGCGAAGAACGAACCCGCCCCGCCGTAGTAGGTCAGAGGCTTACCTGAATTTAGAATTATATTAATACCTTCAGCTGCTAACGGGCGTTGATA
Organism: Schistocerca piceifrons; assembly: GCF_021461385.2. Taxonomy (NCBI): domain Eukaryota; kingdom Metazoa; phylum Arthropoda; class Insecta; order Orthoptera; family Acrididae; genus Schistocerca; species Schistocerca piceifrons. The sequence goes on along the minus strand of NC_060138.1, from coordinate 85,928,262 downwards.
TATATCAACCGGTACAGGTGAAAGTGTGTGCCTCGACCGGGACTCGAACCCGGGATCTCCTGCTTACATGGCAGACGCTCTATCCATCTGAGCCACCGAGGGCACAGAGGACGGCGCGACTGCAGGGACTATCTCGCGCACGCCTCCCGCGAGAGCTACATTCTCACCTTGCATGTCCACACACTACATTCGTGGAAGACATTCTTACCAAGTCCCGTAAGAGTTCGGGGAATATGTGTGCATCCGCACCTAAGAAGAAGGTCATAGCCGGTGTTGCGAGAACTACATACTTATATGGATATTCGGACATGTCTGAAAGATGGTTGGTTGGTTGTTTGTGGGAAGAGACCAAACAGCGAGGTCATCGGTCTCGTCGGATTAGGGAAGGATGTGGAAGGAAGTCGGCCGTGCCCTTTCAAAGGAACCATCCCAGCATTTGCCTGGAGCGATTTAGGGAAATCACGGAAAACCTAAATCAGGATGGCCGGACGCGGGATTGAACCGTCGTCCTCCCGAATGCGAGTCCAGTGTGCTACCACTGCGCCACCTCGCTCGGTATGTCTGAAAGAACAGACACCATATCCATGTAAGTATAGAGGCTTACCTGGCCGGTAAAGCAGGACAGGTTGCAGTCTGCGACCCATCGAACGACAGACCACAATGCTGGTGCATGCGCAAGTGGTTAAGAGAGCACGGTTCAGCTGACGGTGTTGAACATGTGGCTTCAACACCAGATGACATTTACGTATTCCCATGTTGACTCAACGACATCGTCAGTTACGGTCGCAGTAACCACGAGATCAATGAGAGTGCACCATGAATCAACGGAAACATGACGCCCCGTCCGATGAATCACATTTCTTATTACACCACAAAGGTGTTATCGAAGCGCATTACTTCTGAAACGTTAAATGCATCTCAAACCTTTTTGACACAGGATGACAGTAATCAGAGGCTCGTGAAACAAACAGCAATCAATTCTTTCAGCTGCATTAATAACAGAGATCCAGGCATGAACTTTCTTTGTTTTTAATGGGACGATGCCAATTTTTGACACAGGGTAGCAGATCTCGAGGAAATAAATTCGGCGATATAACTTGAAATGATACTGTCAGTCCTTTTCGTAAGTGTTCTCTGTCCAGAATTTGCGAGTGAGCTCACAATGCATAAGTCACATCGGATGTTACTCTTTTGGTTTGGTGACAACACTTTGGAAGAAGAATGATTGGAAAACGTGTTTATTATGCATTTGTACCTGTTCGATCCACATTCTTTCCAATGCATCCTTCTGAATCATTGGATGAGTGAAAGAGTTTGTTTTGAAAGTTCCTCAGGGAACCAGAGAGTGAACCACCGTATACCTCACCTTTGCGAACCTAGCATAGTCTGCAACCTAGCAAACCTGCTGTAGTCTAGTATAAGTAATGAACTCATGTCGGGGCCAGTGGTGTACCGTTTCTGCCAAATCACCTCTTAGCAGGGACTGGCACTGAGTAAAGAGTCCGTCCTGCCGTCCGTTTACCGTTAGGACACGGCCTGTCAGAGTCGCGGTTAGCCCTCTAGTTTCAAGTACGTGAATACAACGGAGCTTACTGTCACGTTTGTGGATTCAGGCAGCGATATGAGCTGTTTCAGCAAGTTCTGGGGGCTAATATGTTTCCTTCCGCAGTGTAATTTGACGGATAGTGTTTTGCAATTATATTTTTAATTTTTTGCATTTAATTTTTGCGTACAGTTAATATGAAGGGCTTTTCCAATACAAAATACAACCACGTGCATCTGTGGTTAATTGTATGTAGTCTGTCGTGAGTCGCTCACTTCCAAATTCATACGCGTATTTATTCACGAGGTTTATGAAGATCATTATTTCCAAACTTTCGTAATTTTTAACACGATAACGAGTATTTTAGACCTTGATCTTTTCGTTGTGAATCTGTCAGGTGTTACCACGACCAGATCAAATTCATTCTGAATTGATAAATGCAAAGACTAGCGACTTAAAACAACTGTTTCTGACAATTCGCGAGCATTTTGTTTTCCTCATCCCACGCGAGTTGACGCGTTTCTCTCATTTGTGGACAAATCTTAGTGGTCGGTCCCTGAAACGTGACCATTGTGTTATACCCGTCAAGTAACGATGTAATCGTTCTTGTAATACGCGAGATTACAAGTGGAATGACTACCGTTATGCGCGAAAAATTCTTTTTCGTTTTTCATTTATAGCTTTCAACGCACTTTTGTCACCACAATACCTGGTCTGTGTCCTTCCTGTTGTCTCACTGATTCCGCTCTAGTGGATTTAGTTCTAATAATTTATGAGATTTAGAATCATCCACAGCCTGGCTATGACAGAATGTGCGAGTACTTCATATTGTCTTATCCCTACCGTTTTACATCTGTCTCGAATACGAAGCTAACGATGTTTACGATAATTCCCCTTTGTCCATCATTTTTGTTTTATTGTCTGTGTTAAGTGATCCTTCAGTGATTAAATATCACGAGAGACTTGTTAAGACTAACTTCCCACCTTTCGTGAATGATGTGTATATTTTAAAATTTTTATGTTCACACCTTTTTGATATCAGTGGTAATTTCATGTTTTTAATCCTAAACAAACTGCCATTCTATATGACTATTAACCCCACTTTTTCTAGATACCGACACAATTCCAAACTTGATCCAGTTCCATAAGCTCAGCCTATTCCAACGACGCAGTTTGCACATTTATGTTGGAGGAAGAGAATGAAACTGACTTAACATTAATCAAGCCAGGTTAACCATTATTTTGTCATTTAACACAGAGCTTCTGAGTTAACACATCCGAATTATCCGTTGCGCTGATAATCAGTGTTTACGCTTTTATTTGGCCTATGTAATCAGAAAGTCAGACCTTCCAACACGAGTCCAGGAGATCGGAACGTGACGTAACCAGGGAAATCAAACCCTATCCTGACCATGACATTCTTACCTTAGATTTATTTTTCTTTTAATACGAGGAAAAAAAGAGCAATAACGCGTCCTCCCGAGAATGCGACGCTTTCAACTTCAACATCTGGTTTAGCGCCCGAAAACCTCAACCCACACACACACTTCAACATCTGAGACTTGAAAGTCCGGACCAATCGTTCAGCGGCACCGTTTGACTGTGGTGAGAACGGCGCGGACGTCAGATGTTGAATACCATTGACCTTGCAGAATGACTGAAATTCTGCGGACACGAATTGTGGGCCATTGTCGGAAACAATTGTCTGTGGAAGACCTTCAATGCAAAAGATAGCAGATAACGCTTGGATGGTGGCAGATGACGTCGTGGAAGACATCCGGACAACAAAAGGAAAATTACTGAATGAATCAACCACAACCAACCATCGAGCATTCCACAATGGACCAGCAAAATCGATGTGTAAGCGTTGCCAAGGGGAAGTGGCTTTTGGCCATCCAAAGAATTTCCGCGGTGGTGCTGATTGTTGTTCGGCACACACCATGCACGAAGAGCACATATTCGTAATCGCGACGTCGATTCCGAACCAAGTACAGTGCTGACGAGCAAGTTGTTTCGTTCTCACTATACCCCAATGTCCTTGGTGGAGAAGCTGTAAGACAGAGGACTGCAACGAACGTAGGACCACGACCCTGGACTGATCATTATCAGAACGCAACAGCAAAACACCACGTCGTACAAAAAGTCTCTCCTTGTGAGCAAAAAATCGGCGAACCAACCGATCCCCGATCCGTGACTTTGACAACGGCCATTGCGTAGCAACAAAACGCAGAACGGTAGCAAGGACAGGGTCGGCAGCTGTGGCTGTAGCTACACGACGAAAATCAATCGGAAACGATTCGACCACGTCATCGGTTTCCGAATCAATGAACATGCAAGCAATTTCGGAGGAATCGAATGCTCTATCCTCAGCAACAGGCAAACGGGACAACGCATCGGCGTTTCCGTGCTTAGCAGTGGACCGATACAAGATATCGTAGCGGTACTGCGAGAGGAAAATAGACCAGCGAATGAATTTCTGCGCTGTACGTGGAGGTACAGGTTTGGTCGGATGAAAAAGCGATGTCAAAGGTTTGTGGTCTGTGATGATGGTAAAGTGACGACCATACAAGAAATCATGAAACTTTGTAACACCAAATACAAGAGCCAATGCTTCTTTCTCGATCTGTGAATAATTTCTTTGCGCAGACGAGAGCAATTTGGACGCAAAGGCAATAGGGCGATCGTGCGAACCATCTTTGTGCGCAAGCACAGCACCGATCCCGAAATCCGATGCATCCACCATCAACAAAAGGGGCTTCTGGGGATCGAATGGCGTAAGGCAAGTATTCAAAAGCAACGCCGATTTCAACTGGCGAAAGGCGCGTTCGCATTCCGTCGTCCAGACGAACGGAACACCTTTACGGCGTAAGCGATGAAGCGGAGCTGAAATGGAAGAGGCCTGTGGAACATATTTGTTATAGTAATTTATTTTTCCCACCACACTCTGTAGCTGCTTCAAATTCTGCGGCGAAGGCAAGTCTTGTATGGCACGGAGGTGCTCTGGACTGGGATGAATGCCTTGGGCATTGAGTACATGTTCCAGATATGGTAAGTCACGAGCAAAAAACACACATTTGTCTTTCCGCAAGCGAAGACCATTTTGTCGCAAGACCTGAAATAATGTTCTGAGATTGGCTAAATGTTCTTCTTCCGTCTTTCCGGAGATCACAATATCGTCCAGATAGTTTGCTGCAGTAGGGACCGACGCCCAAACAGTTTGTAGATATTGCTGAAACAATGCAGGGGCGGATGCACATCCGAATGGCAGTCGTTTGAATCGATACAAACCAAGATGCGTGTTAACCACCAAAACGCGCTGGGATTCTTCGTCCACCGGTATTTGCAAGTACGCATCTGCTAGGTCCAACTTCGAAAAATATTTACCCGGGCACAGTTTGTCAAAAAGATCTTCTGGGCGGGGTAAAGGAAAAGTTGCAGTCACTAGTTGTGGATTCACTGTTGCCTTGAAGTCCACACAAAGTCTCTATTTTCCCGAAGGTTTTGGCAAAATTACTAAGGGTGATGCCCAGAGAGAAGCCTGCACACGTCCAATTACACCTTGTGATTCCAAATCGTGTAATGTTTTTGCGACCTCATCACGCAATGCGTGGGAAACATTGCGTGCTCTGAAAAATTCCGGTTGCTCGTTTACTTTCAGTTCCAAATGTGCTTTATAGTTCTTAGCGCAACCGAGGCCCGGTGCAAAAATGTCTGCAAATTCTTCACAGAGACGAGAAACACTGTCTGAAGGCACAGTCTGGTTCACTAAAAGGACCTGATTTACTATAGACAAGTTAAACAACTGAAATAAATCGAAACCAAACAAGTTCACTGCAGCAGAAGAACGAAGGACGTAAAATGACACAAGTTTTGTTTGTCCCTTGTATGTTGCAAGAAGGCTGAACTGTCCTAACACAGGGAGCTCGTGACCTGAATAGCTAATTAACGTAACAGTTGCGGCACGCAACGGAGGTGTGCCCAGCAGTTTGTAAGTGTCTTGATTGATCAGTAAAACAGCAGCCCCGGTATCGAGCTGGAATGGTATCACTTTGCCGTTAATGTCCACGTCCACAAAAAGTTTATTGTCCTGCTGACGACAAGAGAGACTGTCTCGTGCAACGTGAACTGACACTGGTACAAAATCACTTGCGACTTGACGGGAGTTGGTCTCGCGGTTCTAGGCGCTCAGTCCGGAACCGCGCAACTGCTACGGTCGCAGGTTCGAATCCTGCCTCGGGCATGGAAGTGTGTGATGTCCATAGGTTAGTTAGGTTTAAGTAGTTCTAAGTTCTAGGGGACTGATGACCACAGATGTTAAGTCCCATAGTGCTCAGAGCCATTTGAACCATTTTTTGACGTGAGTTCCGGCGATGTCGACGCACACTATTTTTGGGATGAACACAGTCACTGTTAGAGAGAGTGGCACTGGGCGGAGTGGCATCAACTACATGAATTTCCATGGGCGAAGTTTCGCGAGTCTGAGTATCCTTGCTTCGATTCCGATTCCGGCGCGAAGCAAATGGCCTGGAATGATTTTGAGTTTCCAATCTGAGCTTTTTCTGGCAAACACTCTGAACATGTCCTTTTTTATTACAGTAAAAGCAAATAGCTTCGCGTGACGGGCAATTCTCATGCGAATGTCTAGTAGCACACCGCTGGCATGATTTTAGCACTGCATTTGCTTGCCTGCGCGGTACACGTGGCTGAGAGCCTGGCGGCAGCGGCGCGGTTGGGCGCGAGGACTGTTTACTGTTCTGTGTAGCGCGCCCGGCGGGCCAGTTAACCTGACACACGGGTGGCAAAGTTTCAAATGATTCCTGGGCAAAGTCAAGTGTGTCCTGCCGATCCAATATGTCCATCACTTCTTGAAGAGAGGGATTGACTAGTTTCAAAATTTGTTCCCGTATACGAACATCAGAAACGTTCTGTGCAACTGCATCACATACCATAGTATCTGAATAAGGGAGTCCACATTGACACTCAAAAGCACAATCCCTAGTAAGGCCTTGCAAGGTTGCAACCCACTCCCGATTAGTCTGACCTGCCGTACGTTTTGTACGAAAGAAGGTATACCGTTTGGCAACTACATTGACTGATTCTTTGAAATATGCATCTAATGCAGACAAAATTTCTTCGTAGGACAGAGTTGCTATGTCGCGTCGGGGAAATAATTTGACTATCACACGGTATGTGTGCACCCCGACAGAGAACAATAAAAAAGGCTGCCGCTCGTTACCTTGAATTCTGTAGGCGGCGAGATGGAATTCAAATTAGCGTGACCACTCCATCCAGCTTTCCAGTGCAGCGTCAAAAGGACGAAAAGTTGGTGCAACTGCATGTTGTGGCTGCGTTAGTGGTGGAGCGGCGGCTGCCGCGTCGTTTTGCATTGCACGTTGACCCTGGACGAGCTGTCCAAGGGCATCCAGTAAGGCCTGCGTCTGCTGATTCTGTAAGCGATAAAATTCGGACAGTACATCTGGAGATGGTGGCGAAGCCATTACACAAGTAAATCAGGACAGTATAGGTACGAACGCGGTGTTGCCGCGTCGCCAATGTTGTGGGTTGGCAGGAGAGCCAACACTGTATTATTAGAGGAAGCCGAAAGGCACACGTTTTAGCTCATGCAGGCTGGCATGAGGTCTGGAACAGATCAAGGAAATTAGACTTTAGAAAAACGGACGTAGCTGCTGGAATACTTAACTTTAATCCATAAATGATGAGCGTCGGTCTTGTCTGTACATGATTCAGTATCAATCATAACTGGTAATGGCGCCTTGCTAGGTCGTAGCAAATGAAGTAGGTGAAGGCTATGCTAACTATCGTTTCGGCAAATGAGAGCGTATTTTGTCAGTGAACCATCGCTAGCAAAGTCGGTTGTACAACTGGGGCGAGTACTAGGAAGTCTCTCTAGACCTGCCGTGCGGCGGCGCTCTGTCTGCAATCACTGATAGTGGCGACACGCGGGTCCGTCGTATACTAACGGACCGTGGCCGATTTAAAGGCTACCACCTAGCAAGTGTGGTGTCTGGCAGTGACACCTCACTGCCTAGGCTTTGTTTCGAGCTACGTATATAGCATTTGTGACAAATATACACCTTTTAAACTCGTTTGTAATTCTAACAAGAGATCATGGAGTAAAAATCTCCTGCCCGCATCTCGTGGTCGTGCGGTAGCGTTCTCGCTTCCCACGCCCGGGTTACCGGGTTCGATTCCCGGCGGGGTCAGGGATTTTCTCTGCCTCGTGATGGCTGGGTGTTGTGTGCTGTCCTTAGATTAGTTAGGTTTAAGTAGTTCTAAGTTCTAGGGGACTGATGACCATAGATGTTAAGTCCCATAGTGTTCAGAGCCGTTTGAACCATTTTCAAAATTCCCTGCATGTAAGGAATTTTGTTCTGTTGTTGTGGCCGTTGGATGGTTCGTCACCCGGAAGTTTACGCCGCTTACTGGCCGCTAGATTAAGACGCAATGATGTATTCGTGTTTTAGGTTTTACAAAAGGTTAAACATATTTTGTAACAGATAAAATGTCATACCACTTAAAAGTCGTTCATCCAGCATTAAGATTAGAGAAGCAACTTTTTTTCACACCCAACAGTGTTCAGATACGTATGCATGACACCATCTGATACTCATGAAGGACAGTTTGTAAATGACCAAATTATCAGAATTGGGAGAATAAAATTTATCATTTCAAATCAGAACAAAATTATTTCCTCCGTTTTTTTACACATGCTGTGTCATTTCCAAATCAGCAAAAAAAGAAATGAAACTAAAAATTTTGAAAAAATGAGCGTATGTTCAGAGTGAGAACAACTTGCATCACAACACTTTGGTATATGCAGCACTGATGCTTACCTGCATTAATCACACTACACGCAGCAGTAATTCGCTCTATAATGTGCTTCACAGTCATTGGAACCACCTTGTAAACTACATACTTTACATGACCCCAGAGGAAGAATTCTATCGAAGTCAGGTGAGGCTATAGCGCCAAGTACCTCAGAACAGAACTTCCTCTGCCTACCACCGACTTGGAAGTCAGCAGCTGCATCTGTTTCTAACGAAGAATTATGGGCAGGACGTCCACCACGTTGGAACCACATCATTTGACACCGCTCAAGGGCGTATGCTTTTTTCTACCAAAAATACTTATACTTTACTTTGTTAATAGTATTGTTTTGCTGGAGAACGCTCTGACAGCATTAAAAGTTACATTAAAATCACTCCCATATTTCTCTTGACGTAGAGAAATCTGGAACGGGTTATATTTATGCCCATGGCTGATGCCAAATTCTCTCTGCATTTGTTGAGAACTGCGTTGCGAGTTTATTGCAGAAACTTCGTTCACAGCTCTCTTCCTTCGTACTCATTTTCCTAGGGCAAAATTACGAGGCTCGCGAACTCACATGATGCTATCAACGAAGGCAGGACGAGTTGGATAGTGTATACCTTTGAACTGCTCTGCGCACAGTTCTGTTCCTCTCGATGAATCTGGGTGAGATTCACCATAAATTAAGGGCATGTCGAGCAATTTTCCATTAGTAGAGGGCATTGTACTTGTGAAAATGGCTTAGCATTACTAATGCTATGACTACGTGGATATTTCACTAGCAACACACTGCAGATGAATTGCGGCATTCCTCATAACGAACCTGATCTCCGTAGGCAGTAGCTGCACTGCAATTTAGATAACTCCGCCGAAGGGTAACACACTCAACAGAAGACGCATCTCTTGTCTCGACAACACAGGTTTCCATCGAGAGTAGCGTAAACATTATGTAACTATCGCCTAAGCGGCGCAACGTTTCCTTGGGGTACGACACAAAAATCTGGAGTAGTGGAATGTTCAAGGGCCTCTACAACAGCAGAAAAGTCCCTATATGCAATGTGTTTTTACTCCCTGATTTCTGCTTGAAAAAGAGAAACAAATGTTGGTGCTTGATTCTCGGTTATCAATGAAGTAGTGAACTGTTATAAAATATTTTGGTGCATGTAGCTCGGTTATTAATTAAATAGCGAGAAAGCATTTCTGCTTGTTTGTTGAGCCCCTTGTTACTGTTCGTCTAGGTGCAAACAGACAAGAAGTACCTTCAATTCGAGGTGGAAAAGTTAAGGACAGCCACCTTTGTTAGGCAGACGGAGACTGTCCAACGGAATGCAAAGAGCTGTGAAGGTAAAATTATTTGAGTTTGCCTTGAAGGTGTTCTTACATTCTATCAGCACTTAATTCGTTGCGTAGGTGGTCGCATAGTTTCATGACTATTACTTTTCTGTTTGTTTTGCGGCAGTCATGTATATGATACGGTCATTTTTATTCCGAATGGTATACTTATGAATGGTTCTGTCGTTTCCAGGAGTCTGGATAGCTACTAATGGCGAGTGTCATAAGGGAGTAAATGTTTTGTAACAGCAGGGAAAATTTACAACGCCTCAATAAAGCCTCCACATAACTTTCCGTGCAAGATTCGATAAGTTACTCTGTACATAACCTTTATTGCATGTTCGGTATAAAAAAATTAAAAACACACAACCTCTACGAACTACGATGTTTTTTTGTTTTTGCTCTCAAAAAAAAGGTGAAAATACAAGTCAGTAAAATACGATGTGAAGTATAAAGATCACGTGATGTGATGAGCGTACTGTCTATGAAACAAAAAGTTACGGCTTTCTCTAGAAGAACAGCATTACCTGTGAGTACGGTAGGACCTGTGGAAATAGTGTTTATTTATGAGTTTCTAAGTATCTTGTAAGTTTCTCTTAAGTGTGTGTTTCCCATTAGCTTAAGCCTTTTAGAATATTCATTTCACTTTCCTGTTCATACACTTACGATTGTTAACTAAATTCGCCATAGTTTCATTAAAAAAACTGGAAACGAAACATATAATTTCTGCTTCACAGGTTTTCTAGGAAAGCTGGGGTAATTTCGTAGCATTTTTCGCGCTACAAGAAGCCTTGGTCGATGTAAGATGGAACAAGATGTTCACCATCTGCAGAAGACTGCAAGAAAGTACAAGTAGAGTCGAACAATCAACAACATCTTCAAACCCCACGTCGGAGTATTAAAAGTGTAAAGTCAAAGAAGGCAAATTTGTGTTAAGAAGGATGGGATGCAGAGCTTCAACTTCCTACCGCTTTCATTCAACTTGTATATCGTAGAAAGTAAGAAGTGAAGAATTTTGGAAGACAGACAACAGTGCAACGGAATAGATACCAATGCGAAGGTCTGCCGGCGACGTAGCTCTTCTGGTCGTATTTAAGAACTCACACAACCTACTCAAAACAGTGGATTGCGTGCTTAACACAGAATATTATTTAAGGATAAACAAAGCAAAGACAAAGGCGATAAAGAGTCATAGAATGGAGAATAACGGATTGCTCAACATAAAAATTTTGATCTACCCAGGAGTGGAAAAGATCGACCAAATTAAACAGAACGGACGATATTAGGAGCAGATAGGCACAGGAAACAAAAGCTATCTTCAATAAAAGAATTTCATTGATACCAGATTTTGGTCTCTAAACGAGGGAGGCGCTACTTTTGAAGTGCGTCTGCAGTACACCATTGCAGGGACCTGAAACGCGGACTATCGGAGAAGAAGAACGTGGAAGCATTTGAAACCAGATGCAATTACAGAATGTTAAAAATTTGGTGGACAAACAAAGTTATAAAATACGTCTGTTGAAATCTCGCACCAGAAAGACGCAGAAAGATAGTGGGGCGTCTTCTACGGCGTCCGAAAAGCTTATCGTCTTAAGGGGGAAAACAGCGAGGGCGGACCGAGAACAATATGCAAGTTCGATTATAATGGATGTTGAATGTAGCATCTGCGTAGAGATGGGAATATAGCCAAAAGGATCCGACTATGCATCACCTACAATAAGCTAACGACACCGAGCAAAAGGTGAGTCCAGTCCAAGAAGTAAAAATAAGGGAAAGAATTCGTGTAGTCGTAGTTTTGGTACAGTGGTAGGGCGGGGGGGGGGGGTGGGGAGGGGGCGAGAAGACGTGTAGTGCGGTAGAGAGAAAAGGGGAATTGCCTGTTCACTATCCATTTTGCAGCCCTATGAAGGAAGGAAGTGCATGACGACAATACGGCGACCTACCTTCCCTTGCGTTTCTAACCTCCACCCCCCCCCCCCCCCCGCCCCATCCACCGCCACCCTAACCATATCACACTCTCAGAACTTATTTCATTCCTTAATGCGATTCTACTGAACTTAGATGTGGTATACACATTTGATATTTGTTCTTAACCCACTTTATTGAACAATAAATGCCAATTTTGTACCATTAAAACACTAATTTTAATAATCTGCGATTTTCAGTTGCCTGATGTACGGAAACTGCAAGTCATAGAGAAAAAATGAATATGACCTTTTCTCTATGAAATTTAACGCATTTTAATTTTGTGCTGGGAAATATTTTCGCTAGTCCCTGTGCTTTTGGAGATATTAAAGAAAAATTAGTGAAGTGACCTTTACTGGCCCCATCCTCTAACCCACCCACCCCCGCCCCCGTGCTCACACCCACACACCACGAGCGAGGATTTTTAGTACGTCGTTCATATCACTAAATGCTTGGGCATCTGATGCGGGTGTATCCCCCTTCTCACCACTACCACCCCACAACAAAAATATCAAATAATTTTTTAAATTTTTTTTTCGGGGGAAGCAATCTTTGATGTAAGTGGATAAGTAAGCAAAGTATAAAGACAACTGTATTATAAACATTGTTTATGATTGGAAACAAATTAACAAACACGCCTTTTTATCATTTTTATAAATAATATAATAATTATTAATGAAGCCGTACAAATAACCAAAGATTTTAGTGTAGGTGACTTTAACATGTGGTTTAGAATCTCTTCATTATAACTTTTGTTGTTGCAAATTGTGAAATTGCGCCATCAGAATCGATATCTTCAGCCACTCTTTTTTCGATCGGCGAAATTACCAAACTAGAGAGTCGGGTTTGACTCACAGAGCAGCTAAGATAATTCTTCATTAGTCTGAGCTTTGAAAAATACATGACGCTATCGAAACATACAGAGCTAAGCGAAACTTTAACGCTAAAATGAGGTTGGGAAAAGGTCTGCAGAATTCATATCCATATACAAACTGTAAGAATCTTAAAGGTGTCCAACCAAGAGATTTTTTTTGAAATTATGGCACCGTGCAGAAATCATCTTAGGAGTGGATATTTCGCAAGCAACTGTCGACTAAACTTTTTACTGTTGTGGAAAATTTCATTTCTAAGTTTTAATCAAATTGCTGGGATCTAAGACGTTCCATTATTTTCCAGAAAGTACTGATTTCTTGTAGAAACCTGTCGATGGTCTGTAACACTGACTTTCTTAGTTCCTGGTTTCAAAGTCACGGTCTCATCTGCTGTCCTCTCTCCTGCTTCAGCTTCTTCTTCCTCACAGTTCTACTTTTTCCACGGGAATGCCCACCTCGTCAGCTATGTCATTCACAAGTCGACTTGCTTCGTCTCCTGTCTTTCAAAACGAGTTTTAGATGTATTATATTCGTAATATACATTCTCAAACTGCCCCCATGAATTTGTGAATACTTTGGAGCATGGCTAACGTCTTCTCAGACAGTACTCCATAAATACAAACAACATAAAAACAAGAAATCCCACAATGCCGAAAACAGAGTCTGAGTAGTTCCTTTGGTTGCTATGGTTTTTGAAGATCCAGAAAGTTCCTCAGTGCCATCGATAATCTTTTCGAAGCATTGAAAGACATGGTTAATAGCTTCATAGTGTGCACTCCATTGTGTATCTAAAATTATCGTAACTGTAACTGCAACTTCTTTCAGAAGTATCGCTCATCTGTGGATAGAAGCAGAACAAACATGTAGTATAAATTTTGAAACGTCGCAAAGAAGTCAGACATCGTGTAACTGCTTCAATAGTGTGTAATCCGCACACATTGAGAAAGTGGCTTGCGCAACATGCAATCAATATCCTAGTCCACAAATTCTAGCTTGAGCTCCAAAATGCAAAACGTAGTACTGTCGTATCTTGTCCTCGGTACATTGTCCTATCCACACCAGCCTGTTCAGTAACTTGTAAAATACGTTGCGTAATGTTAATGGCTTTCTTCCCAGTTTGTTCAAAGTAACATAGAAATTATTCCTCTACCTCTACTTTCATGTTTTCTGTGAGAACGTAACGAATTATTTCACTGATTCGATCACTGTGTGAGATGCAGAAAATTTCCGAACAGGTAAAAGAAAATCCTCTCAGGTCACTTTGTTCCGACGTGAGTTCTTATCTATTTGCATTACGTAATTAGAAGTGTAAAACGATTCCGGAAAGAGCGCCGTATCCAAGAACGTGCAAGTACAGTTATATGATTTAACAAACGTGACAGTCTTGCCTTCGTTCTAAACATATACGACTGAATACAGAAGCTGATGTTGAAGGAAACTGAGCTTAATATGCTTACATCTGTACGTTCTGTGTATTCAGCTATACATTTTGCGGAAAAATAGGTTTTTGAATCCAGGAGCCCCTAAACCTCCTTCAATTTTTTACAACCACAGCAGCTTCGCTAATGTAGTATTGGTTTTCCTTGTTTTACGGTATCAAATCTGTACCTACCAGAAAATAATATTAGCACGAGAAAGTGCAAAGCACATCAGATCACAAAACCAGCTTAATGACTGACCATCTATGTTAACAATCCCTCTATACAAAAAAGTATATTTGTGATACTAAGATCACTAACGTCAATTTCTCAAGTAATGTGTTAGATTTATTTTTGTTTACACGCTATTTTAGAGGTACATTACGCATACGCATGTAAAAGGCTCAGACACTGTCCATAAGCTCTCTAGTTCCACACCCATTCCCGTATGTATCAGGAGTGGAGCGACGGAAAAAAAAAATTGCGTTTACATCTCGTGCCATAGAGAGTGGCAAATTTTGTCACCCCCACGGAGCTGGTACCGGGTGCGAACCGCACACACTACACCTTCCCTCTCCCCCTCCCCCCACCCAGCCTCTGGTCACTGATGACCTCTCTACATCGGTATATACAGGGCGGTCCATTGATAGTGACCGGGCCAAATATCTCTCGAAATAAGTATCAAACGAAAAAACTACAAAGAACGAAACTCATCTAGCGTGAAAGGGGAAACCAGATGGCGCTATGGCTGCCCCGATAGATGGCGCTGCCATAGGTCAAACGGATATCAACTGCGTTTTTTTAAATAAGAACCTACATTTTTTATTACATGTTCGTGTAGTACGTAAGGAAATATGAATTTTTATTTGGACCACTTTTTTTGCTTTGTGATAGATGGCGCTGTAATAGTCACAAACGTTTAAGCACATGGTATCACGTAACATTCCACCAGTGCGGACGGTATTTGCTTCGTGTTACATTACTCGTGTTAAAATGGACCGTTTACCAATTACGGAAAAGGTCGATATCGTGTTTATGTATGGCTATTGTGATCAAAATGCCCAACGGGCGTGTGCTATGTATGCTGCTCGGTATCCTGGACGACATCATCCAAGTGTCCGGATCGTTCGCCCGATAGTTACGTTATTTAAGGAAACAAGAAGTGTTCAGCCACATGAGCAACGTCAACCACGACTTGCAACGAATGATGCCCAAGTAGGTGTTATAGCTGCTGTCGCGGCTAATCCGCACACCAGTAGCAGTCAAATTGCGCGAGAATCGGGAATCTCAAAGTCGTCGGTCTTGAGAATGCTACCTCAACATCGATTGCACCCGTACCATATTTCTAAGCACCAGGAATTGCATGGCGACAACTTTGAACGTCGTGTAAAGTTCTGCCACTGGGCACAAGAGAAATTACGGGACGACGACAGAGTTTTTGCACGCGTTCTAAATGGCTCTGAGCACTATGCGACTTAACTTCTGAGGTCATCAGTCACCTAGAACTTAGAACTAATTAAACCTAACTAACCTAAGGACATCACACACATCCATGCCCGAGGCAGGATTCGAACCTGCGACCATAGCGGTCACGCGTTTCCAGACTGAAGCGCCTAGAACCGCACGGCCACTCCGGTCGGCTTGCACGCGTTCTATTTAGCGACGAAGCGTCATTCACCAACAGCGGTAACGTAAACCGGCATAATGTGCACTATTGGGCAACGGAAAATCCACGATGGCTGCGACAAGTGGAACAACAGCGATCTTGGCGGGTTAATGTACGGTGAGGCATTATGGGAGGAAGGATAATTGGTCCCATTTTATCGATGGCAATCTAAATGGTACTATGTATGCTGATTTCCTACATAATGTTCTACCGATGTTACTGCAAGATGTTTCACTGCATGACAGAATGGCGATGTACTTCCAACATGATGGATGTCTGGCACATAGCTCGGGTGCGGTTGAAGCGGTATTGAATAGCATATTTCATGGCTGGTGGACTGGTCATCGAAGCACCATACCATGGCCCGCACGTTCACCGGATTTGACGTACCCGGTTTTCTTTCTGTAGGGAAAGTTGAAGGATATTTGCTATCGTGATCCACTGACAACGCCTGACAACATGCGTCAGCGCATTGTCAATGCATGTGCGAACATTACGGAAGGCGAACTACTCGCTATTGAGAGGAATGTCGTTACACGTATTTCCAAATGCATTGAGGTTGACGAACATCATTTTGAACATTTATTGCATTAATGTGGTATTTACAGCATGCGTTCTCAGAAATGGTAAGTTCACAGAGGTACAAGGTACATGTATAACATTGGAACAACTGAAATAAAATGTTCAAACGTACCTACGTTCTGTGTTTTGATTTAAAAAACGTACCTGTTACCAACTATGTCTAAAATTGTGAGCCATATGTTTATGACCATTACAGCGCCATCTATCACAAAGCGAAAAAAGTGGTCCAACTAAAACATTCCTATTTCTTTACGCACTACACGAATATGTAATAAAAATGGGGATTCCTATTATAAAAATGCAGTTGATATCCGTTTGACCTATGGCAGCGCCATCTAGCGGGCCAACCATAGCGCCATCTGGTTTCCCCCTTCAAGGTTGGCAAGTTCCGTTCTTTGTGGTTTTTTCGTTTGACGCCTATTTCGTGAGATACTTGGCCCGGTACGATCAATGGACCACCATATATATATATATATATATATATATATATATATATATATATATATATATATATATATATATATATGTGTGTGTGTGTTTGTGTGTGTGTGTGTGTGTGTGTGTGTGTGTGTTTGAATCTGAGAAGGTGGCTGGAGTGACTGAGCGGTTCTAGGCGCTACAGTCTGTAACCGCGTGACCGGTACGGTCGCAGGTTCGAATTCTGCCTCGGGCATGGATGTGTGTGATGTCCTTAGGTTAGTTAGGTTTAAGTAGTTCTAAGTTCTAGGGGACTGATAACCTCAGAAGTTAAGTCCCATGGTGCTCAGGACCATTTGGAACTGAGAAAAATATACGTGTATATGATGTCTGTTCTTTCAGCCCGGATTTCCCGCCTAACGTGAGCGGTCACCTTAACCACCTCGGTTTATCATCTGACCCAAATGCGAATAACGGCAATGAAAACCTTTGAATGAAATTTGTATGGCCGCTGGAGCACATAAGCTGTCTATTATTTCGGACATGTACGAAAGAACAGACACCACATGCCTATAAACTTCCTTCCATAACCAGTCGCAGAGGCCAATCAAAACCGCGAGCTTCAGCAACAGAACAAGGACCATCGTAGCAAGAACGGCTAAGAAAGAACCAAAGTAGATTTAACGCGTGCGTTAGATGTACTTGAGATACATACTGCTGGTGTGTATGCCTAAACGCGTTAGGCAGAAATCATCATTGCTCTTACCGGCACCTGGAGACCAGCCACATCAGGAACCAGACGCACATACTGCAAAAGAAAAGAGAAGACACAAGTGAAAAGTCAAGATTGCTGATGTGGCCTAAAGTACATAGTGTTTACGTATCCTGCGGGCTTCTGCCTTATGGCCTGCAAAGCGGTACTGTGTCGCTGTCTTCCATACAAAGTGAAATCTGAACGGTCGCGTAGTTCGCATCTTGGTGTTTCCAGTTGCTCTATCCCTTTTCGGAACATGTTTAGCCATAAAGAGCTACCGGGCAGATGAGTGATCTACAAACTTTCCCCATAACATGATTTCCTGGCACATAATACTCCAGTGACGTGGCGACATTCAGCTGCGCGACGTTAAATCGTGATCGGACAATTGGAAATGTCACGCCAGTAGATGTTTCAGGAGAGATGATAAACGTAAGCTTAAGTTCTACTGAGTCCTCTGTTCTCTACGATGACGGTGCCGCTAGATTGAGTTGCACACTCCTGACACTCAGTTTTGTTAACGAGTGACTTCAAGCTGTTTTTACCTAAACGATTCTTCCAGCTCAGGGGCCGAATTTCGAGATTATGGCGGTTTCGAGAAACGACAACCGCATCACCAACATACACACATCAAAAAAAGTTTTGCCTCACCTCGGTTCCGAGAGTTCCGGAACCTGTACAGAAAATTGGAATAAAGATCAACATAAACATCATTTCCGCCCTTTTTATTGCTCATGAAAACCACAGATTGCGTGTTGTACCACCATACAGGGAGACTTTCGGAGGTGGTCGTCCAGATTGCTGTACACAACGGTATCTCTAATACCCAATAGCACACCCTCTTGCATTGATGCATGCCTGTATTCATCGTGGCATACTATCCACAAGTTGATGAAGGCACTGTTGGTGCAGATTGTCCCACTCCTAAACGACGATTCGGCGTAGATCCCTCAGATTGGTTGGTGGGTCACATCGTCTGTAAACAGCCCTTTTCAATCTACCCCAGGCATATTCGATAGGGTTCATATCTGGAGAACATGCTGACCACTCTAGTCGATCGATGTCGTTATCCTGAAGGAAGTCATTCAGAAGTTGTGCACGACGGGGCGCAAATTGTCGTCCATAAAAACAAATGCCTCGCGAATATGCTGCCGATCTGGTTGCGTTATCGGTTGGAGGACGGCATTCACGTATCGCACAGCCATTACGGCAGCTTCCATGACCACCAGCGGCGTACGTCGGCCCCTTATAATGCCATCCCAAAACAGCAGGGAATCTCCATCTTGCTGCACTTGGTGGACGGTGTGTCTAAGGGGTTGCGCCTGACCGGGTTACCTCCAGACACGTCTCCGACGATGGTCTGGATGAAGTCATATGCGACACTCGTCGGTGAAGAGAACGTGATGCCAATCCTGAGCGGGTCATTAGGTATGTTGCTGGGCCCATCTGTACCGCGCTGCATGGTGTCGTGGTTGCAAAGATGGACCTCGCCATGGACGTCGGGATTGAAGTAGCGCATCATGCAGCCTATTGCGCACAGTTTGAGTCGTAACACGACGTCCTGTGGCTGCACGAAAATTATTAGTCAACATGGTGGCGTTGCTGTCAGGCTTCCTTCGAGCCATAATCCGTAGGTAGCGGCCATCCACTGCAGTAGTTGCTCTTGAGCGGCCTGAGCGAGGCATGTCATCGACAGTTCCTGTCTGTCTGTATCTCCTCCATTTACGAACAACATCGCTTTGGTTCACTACGAGACGGCCGGACAGTTCCCTTGTTGAGAGCCCTTCCTGGCACAAAGTAACAATGCGGACGCGATCGAACCGCGGTATTGACCATCTAGGCATGGTTGAACTACAGGCAACACGAGCCGTATACCTCCTTCCTGGTGGAATGGCGAACTGATTGGCTGTCGGATCCACTCCGTCTAACAGGCGCTGTTCATGAGTGATTGTTTACATCTTTGGGCGGGTTGAGTGACATCTCTGAACAGGCAAAGGGATTGTGTCTGTGATACAATATCCACAGTCATCGTCTATATTCAGGAGTTCTGGGAACCGGGGCGATGCAAAACTTTTTTTGATGTGTGTATAACATCGTCCAACGATTTGATGTGTGTATAACATCGTCCAACGATTTGATGTGTGTATAACATCGTCCAACGATGTGATGTCTGCGTATTTGCTGCCACTGTACCCACTCGGAGAATGAATACGAGAATTTAGGGGTCCTTGGAGGACATCAACAGCATCGGAAAAGCAGATGAATTTCCGATTGGGCGTTACGGTACACGTTCCGGATACATCACACAGAAACTTCCTGTAAATCATGGTCTCCAATGGCTTCCCCGATGAGCTGAAAATGTGAGTGATCTTCACATAAACACCTTGCACACCGCCTGACAGAAAGAGTGAAGCAACTAGAAGGTAGAGTCGCCTGTCAGTGTAACTTCGCACACGTACATTCCATCGATGGATATGTAAAGGATTAGAGTTGCAATTTTCTATAATAGGTAGCACAGCCACCAGAGTTCATCAGTGTTGTTCGTGTTTAGTGTTATTACCAGGCCTAGTAGGGTAGACGTATAAGAGGCGACAATAGCGTCAGCTGTTGAGTGACCTGTGTGAAGGACACGGAGATGTCGTGTACTCTTATAAGACAGCGCTATCAGCACCTGACAGGGTTTGAAAGGGGCCCCACTGCGGGTCTTCCTTCAGTCGGTTGGCGGAGACGCGAGGACAGGCATACTCGTTGCGAAGGTTGTGGTCGATCACGACTGACCATGACAAGCGAGGATCGCCATATTGTGCGCCAAGCATGTCATAACCTCTCCAAACCTGTACCTGCCACCTGACAGGTAACCAACTGCCTGTCACATCCTGTATCATCCTGCATTATTTACGGGAGATTAGCAGTAGCGAATTTCTTCCCGTGTAGGACTGTTGATATTTTTTAAAGTATCGTACATCCGATATATCGATATTTAGAAAGAATTCATTACTGGCCACACTATCGATATGTCGACGTATTGAAACATCAACCAAATAACATCGATGTAAAAGCCAAACAAAGAAAAAAAAGAGAAAAGAAAAAACGGGCTGCGCATTTTAAATATACGGCCAGTTTCAGAACTGTATATTTAAGTATTGATTTAATATTAGATATTCTGTACATTAACAAAATAGCAGCCTGCTTATCCCCCCTCAGAGCAAGAATTGAAAGAAGAACGCTGGACGTTCACGCTTGGCGATGACCACTTTGCTCACCATGGTGGTAACTGCAGGTAAGTGGCACAGTAAAAGGTGTCCGATGGGTCCGTCTTTCGGTTTCGTTGCACATCGCACTTCTACGGAACACTTCATGTCGATTGCCCTATTTTTTCATTTCTGCAAACGTCAGAGAACAAGGAGTTATTCTGTGAAGCTAAACGTTGCAGTTTCTGTTGGTATCGCCGACTACGTCAGCGTTTCCTCTCACAGCTCTCCGCCCAATGCAACGACCAAACTTGTCATTTATATTTTTGTTGATCAGTATCAGCAGCTGTTTTTGAAAAATGCCGATCTGAAACAATAGCACACCGGTTGCGTTAAAAGTTGTAACTGGTGTTCTATTTCTTGACGTAGGAAATCATTCCATTCACAGTGCCAACCCCTCCCCCAAGTGCAATTGGGACTACTTCCTTTGTGCCATCTTCACTTACTTCACACAGTCAAAGAGAAAGACTGGACGTGATGAAAGCTCAGAAAACAGTAAGACTTTTTCACACGGTGAACGTAGAATTATGTTCTGCTACAATTTCAAAAGTACAGCTTCAAATATTTATAGAAAATTGCGGAAAAATATAATATAAAACAAAAATATGGGCACTCTGTGTTGCCAGTTGCATATCGAGGTGTCGATATATCTGTTAGAAAAGCGCCGCTGCTATATATCGATATTTTTTGGAAGAAATTCGATATATCGGTGTTTCATCAACAGCCCTAGTCCACTGTGTGTAGGCTGCCGTTACCAGCACAACACAGACGGCTGCGTTTGCAGCAGTACCGTGACAGGGAACCATGGACTCTTGATGAATGACGTCACATTGTCATCAGGGATTAATTGTGGTTTGGTTCTCCACTATCCCGGATGGCCATAGTCAGCGGGTATAGGGGCGTGTTCGGGACGGGTTGCATTCTACCACATTGTTGGAGGTCCACAGCTGTGTTACTCCTAGCAGTTCAAATGGCTCTGAGCACTATGGGACTTAACATCTGAGGTCATCAGTCCCCTAGAACTTAGAACTACTTAAATCAAACTAACCTAAGGACATCACACACATCCATGCCCGAGGCAGGATTCGAACCTGCGACCGTATTGGTCGCGCAGTTCCGGACTGAAGCGCCTAGAACGCTCGGTCACCGCGGCCGGCTTACTCCTAGCGTCATGGTGAGAAGGCAGTAGATATGACTTATGGTCAGTACTGGTAGTGATTGGAGGAACTCTTGAGTATACAACGATTGTGTCACGGATATCTTGCACGCTCACGCGTTACTCCTCGTTCTATAGGATTGTTGTGCCATTTTTCAACAGGACGGTACTCGTACACATTATGACACACGTCTCTATGAACGGTCTCTGTGATGTTTGCTACTCCCGTAGGCAGCAAGATCCCAAGATCGTGGAACACGTGTGGGACCAGCTCGGACGTCAACACGTCCCCACTGCCAGCACCCAGGATGTCAAGGCCCAGTTACAACAGCTGTGGGCCGGCTTGCGTCAGCAGCGGACGCAATGGCTTTATGACTGTTGCCAGCCGGATCAGAGGATGCATCCAGACCACAGTGGGTGCAACATCATACTGATAAGTGGGCTCATGCTCCGAAGTACTTTGCAACTTTCACTCGGTGTTATAAACATTGCAATAACACTACGTACCCTTCGACTGGCGAAGTTTCCTATCGTTTCTTGTGTGTGCTTCACCTTTTTTTGGAGGCAGTGTATATTAAAACGTACACTTTTAATAAATTTCATAAACAGAGTTACATACTCTCCTTCAAAAATCTGTAAGAGATCCCCGGTACCCGTCAGGTAGGAAACTGAAGGTCCTTGTTCTTAGGGAAACGAAGCAAAAGAATAGCGAATTCGCTGCTGCACGTACAATTTAGCAGGATATCTGGATTCGCAGATTCAAGTTACAAGGAGCCGTAATGTTTGTATTACACAGGGCATGACTTTGACCGTTTACTTCATAGATAGCTGACTGAAATGTGTGTGACGTAAATGCTTTCTTTCAAATAATGCAAAAATGCGCTGTGTAGTATTAAAAAAAAGACCAGTGGCTTTCTACAGTGCAGCTGCTCATCTCATAATAATCGTACATAAAATTAAGTAGGAGTAATTCTCAAGCTTACCAGTGTGGGTACATCAGCACTACTAATTATCTGTCGTTAGCATACCTGACATATAGCTAGCAGTGGTTGCCACTGCTAGCTTCTGTATAATTTGGCTTGTTCCACATCCCAGAAGGATCTCCTGTCATTCAGGTGCAGCTCTACAACTGTAATTGTGTAATAGGCAATCAGTATTATTCGGATAAGTAAATATGCATTTGTTCAAAAAATCGAAGTTCGAGGTTGTTAATGTATATTTCTACCAGCATTATGAAAACCCTTCGCTACACGAAACGATAAATAAGGTCGTCAAAACAAAGGTTGCATTTTGTCGAAACTTTATCACTGAACGTTGCGATCCAGAAATACGTTATGATATCGATGCACTGGTTTGTAATATAATCCTAGGTGAAAGAATCTATCTCTCTGCCTTGAGAGGGCAGTATATGGAGACAGTGGCAAGCATGTCACCTGCAAGCAATGCACTTCTTGCGCCGTGTGTTTTTACGAGTCTTGTGTTGCTTCAGGATGGTTCGGGCATCAATACCATAGATCAGAGGCTGTGTATAGTCCCTCTAATGGAGCAGGGGATGTCGATGTGATTCAAAGCGAAGTCTCTAGAATTTGGAACTAATTTCTAGCGACAGGACCAGTTGAGGTTCGCCAGCGCGGAAGAAAAACAACAGTTGTGCAGGACCGATATCTGCGTATTAACAGCAAGCGGGAACACTCAACACAATGCTACACGTCTACGGCAGCAGTTCCAGACAACTAAAGGAGGGAGGTGGCAACGCCAACAATAAGAAATAGTCTCCACGACCAGATATTATGTGCCAGATTTCTCGAGCCTCCTCTCCTAAACTGGGTTCAGAGAGCGGTTTGTGTCGCAATGGCACGAAACCACTCAGTACGGTCTAGGCAGCAGTAAGAGACAGCGCTCTTTTGTGATGAGAGCCGTATCAGGCTCCAGCCCGACAAAAGTAATATTCGTGTGTGGAGGCAACTAGGACAACGTTTACACTATAACCGTACTGTAGGCCGCTACCCTTATTAAATTGGTTGAGTCATATTTGCGGGGGAATCAGGTAGGGCTACAGGACACGCCTTGTTTCAATATATGGAAGGATGAGTGGTGTGAAGTGTAGGAACGATATTCTTGCACGTACTGTGGTTCTATTTAGTGAACAGATCGCAGAGGGATTCACGTTGATGCACAACTATGTACGCCACCATCGTCGTAATTTAGCGAACACCTTCCTAGTGCAGCACTGAATCAGTCGGATGGCATGGCCTCCATATTCCCCAAATAACAGCTGCATTAAGAATGCATGCGCCTTGCTAAAATGACCGGTTTTCAATCGTCCTACCCACCATAGACTTTACGGGAAATCGTAGAGGACGCTCTAGAGGAATGGGATAATTTATCATAGGCTTTTATGGACAGTGTGGTAAGCAGTAAGCGTAAACGCATTCAAAAGTGTCTCCAAACACTAGGGTGGCCAAAAGGTTCATAAAAAATGTGTTATTGATGATGGCAGTGGGACGAAACTGTAATGTTTACAGTGAAATCCTTCGTAAGGTTTTTGTGTTTATGAAATGGAAATGTGTTTATTTTATTAATTTTGTTTTCTTATAATTGTATCTGGCAGAACAAAATCAGTCTTGTTTTGCTATTACCTCCAATATTTGACGATAAAGCAATATGCGTCATTTATTTTGCCCCTTGTATCATTAGAGATAATTTATTACTTTTTGGAATACAATTTTAGCTTGAACAAGCGCAATTTTCTTATCTTTAACCCATAAATGTATAGGTGAAGTTTCACCATCGTTCGAGGCTTCCATTTATTCTGAATGACTAAATATACAGTTCTGGTACAGTGGTCATTAAATTTCTAGAATTTTAAAAATATATAAATTCTTAATATCACGCACTGTTCTTCACGCACAATGCAAAAATTTTTTTATCAGTCTTCCTACTGGTCTGATTACCTCTTTCGCTCAGAGCAGTTCTTACGCCTACGTCGTCAATTATTTGTTGGATATATTACAATCTCTGTCTTCCCCTACGTTTTTCATCTTCTACAGTTCCCTCGAATACCATGGAAGTTATTACTTGATGTCTTAATACGTGTCTTATCATCATAACCCTTGCAGTCAGCGCTCTCCACGTATTGTTTTCCTCGCCAATTATGCGCAGAATCTCCTCGTCTCTTATCTTATCAATCTGTCTTATTTTCAGCATCCTTCTGCTTCACCACATTAGGTGGAGATTTCAATTTACCAGATATAGACTGGGATACTCTGATGTTTAGGACGGGTGGTAGGGACAGAGCATCGAGTGACATTATACTGAGTGCACTATCCGAAAATTACCTCGAGCAATTAAACAGAGAACCGACTCGTGGAGATAACATCTTGGACCTACTGATAACAAACAGACCCGAACTTTTCGACTCAGTAAGCGCAGAACAGGGAATCAGTGATCATAAGGCCGTTCCAGCATCCCTGTATATGGAAGTAAATAGGAATACAAAAAAAAGGGAAGAAGGTTTATCTGTTTAGCAAGAGTAATAGAAGGCAGATTTCAGACTACTTTCCAGATCAAAACGAAAATTTCTGTTCCGACACTGACAATGTTGAGTGTTTATGGAAAAAGTTCAAGGCAATCGTAAAATGCGTTTTAGACAGGTACGTGCCGAGTAAAACTGTGAGGGACGGGAAACACCCACCGTGGTTCAACAACGATGTTAGGAAACTACTGCGAAAGCAAAGAGAGCTTCACTGCAAGTTTAAACGCAGCCTAAACCTCTCAGACAAACAGAAGCTAAACGATGTCAAAGTTAGCGTAAGGAGGGCTATGCGTGAAGCGTTCAGTGAATTCGAAAGTAAAATTCTCTGTACCGACTTGACAGAAAATCCTAGGTAGTTCTGGTCTTACGTTAAATCAGTAAGTGGCTCGAAACAGCATATCCAGACACTCCGGGATGATGATGGCGTTGAAACAGAGGATGACACGCGTAAAGCTGAAATACTAAACACCTTTTTCCAAAGCTGTTTCACAGAGGAAGACCGCACTGTAGTTCCTTCACTAAATCCTCCCACGAACGAAAAAATGGCTGACATCGAAATAAGTGTCCACGGATTAGAAAAGCAACTGAAATCACTCAACAGAGGAAAGTCCACTGGACCTGACGGGATACCAGTTCATTTCTACACAGAGTACGCGAAAGAACTTGCCCCCCTTCTAACAGCCGTGTACCGCAAGTCTCTAGAGGAACGGAAGTTTCCAAATGATTGGAAAAGAGCTCAGCTAGTCCCAGTTTTCAAGAAGGGTCGTCGAGCAGATGCGCAAAACTATAGACCTATATCTCTGACATCGATCTGTTGTAGAATTTTAGAACATGTTTTTTTCTCGCGTATCATGTCTTTTCTGGAAACCGAGAATCTACTCTGTAGGAATCAACATGGATTCCGGAAACAGCGATCGTGTGAGACCCAACTAGCTTTATTTGTTCATGAGACACAGAAAATATTAGATACAGGCTCCCAGGTAGATGCCATTTTCCTTGACTTCCGGAAAGCGTTCAATAGAGTACCGCACTGTCGCCTGATAAACAAAGTAAGAGCCTACGGAATATCAGACCAGCTGTGTGGCTGGATTGAAGAGTTTTTAGCTAACTGCAATATCTGCTTCCAGATAAATGACCAGAATATGAAACTGTTTTTTGCCGAACTTACGCAGAGGTTTCTCCTGTTCATGAAGTGGAGATGAATGGAGCACAGCACAACCAACAACTACCCGTGATCACGAACACGCACTGTGTGGCCTACAGTTTCAGATATTTCCCACTGTTCTGCGAATGAGACTTGTGTTTGTCAATTATTAACTAGCAGCATGCACTGTCTATCAAAAGTGTGCAGACACCTAATGGCGGATAGTAAAATTGGATGTGTCCGCCCTTCGCCTTTTTGATCGTTTGAACTGTACTGGGAACACTTTCAGTGATGTGTCTGAATGTTTACGGACGAGTGGCAACCCATTCTTCCTCAGGAACCGGAACTAGAGAAAGTGGCGATGGTAGACGGTAGGATCTGGAGAGAATTCGATGTTCCAATTCATCACAAACCTGTTCCACAGGGTTCAGGTCGGGACTCTGGGCAGGCAACTCTATCTCGGAAATATTATTGTCAATAAACCACTGCTTAATAGATGCTGCTTTATGACAGGGTGCATTGTCATGCTGACACAATGAACGTCTCCGAACTGTTTCTGTTCTGTATGTAGTACACAACGGCGTAAAATGTTTTCACGTCCTTCCGTGTTCACAGTTTTTCTTAAGGGCAGTAAGGGAGCAACGCCCTAACCACGAAGAATACCACCCTAACGTAACACCACCTCTTCCATAATTCACTGTTGACACTACACATGATGGCAGGTATCGTTCTATAGTCATTCGCCAAGCCCAAACCTTTCTATCCGACTGCCACTGGGTACAGCGTCATTCACCATTCTAAATCATTCATTTCCGCTCAGTCACTGTCCAGTGGCTTCGCTCTTCACGTAACCTCCAGCGTCGTTTACTACGGACTACAGAAATGTGTGCCTTGTAAAGAGCTGATCGCCTGTTGTGCCCCATTCTTTATAGCTCCGTGCACATAGTCGTTGTACAAGCTGTCTGCTAGTAGCATTTTGAAACTCAGAAGTGACTCCTTACGCTGATTTTATGCGGTTTCTTATAACCATGCTGTGCAATGCTCGGCGTTCCCTGCCCGTCGCTACATGAAATCTCCCTGGTCTTGGCTGTTCCCTCGCGTTTCCACTCCAATGTCATCAGTAACAGTCGACTTGTGCAGTATTAAAAAAGTGCTAATGTTCCTGATGGATTTGTTACTCATGTGACTTCCAATAACCACTCCATGTGCTAAGTCGCTGGGTTCGTGTGGCCAATCCAGTCTGCTGTGACTGTTTCTGTGCTGGCAACACAAGACTCCCCGCCTCCTGTTACACTGGCAGGACTGCCTCTCGGTACACCTACGCTGTTTGACTTGGCTGAAAATGACAAGTTTGTGGCTCCCTCTAAAACATCCCAAAGGTGTTCTATAGGATTCAGGTCAGGACTTTGTGCAGGACAGTCCATTACAGGGACGTTATTGTCATGTAACCACTCCGCCACAGGCCGTGGATTATGAATAGGTGCTCGATCGTGTTGAAAGATGCAATCGCCATCCCCGAATTGCTCTTCGTCAGTGGGAAGAAAGAAGGTGCTTAAAACATCAATGTAGGCCTGTGCTGTGATAGTGCCACGCAAAACAACGGGTGCAAGCTCACTCCGTGAAAAACAGGACCACACCATAACACCACCGCCTCCGAATTTTACTGTTGGCACTATGGTACACACGCTGGTCGACGACGTTCACCGGACATTCGCCATACCCACACCCTGCCATCGCATCGCCACATTGTGTACTCTGATTCGTTACTCCACATGACGTTTTTACACTGTTGAATCGTCCAATTTTTACGCTCCTTAGACCAAGCGAGGCGTCGTTCAGAATTTACGAGCGTGATGGGTGGCTTATGAGCAGCCGCTCGACTATGGAATCCAAGTTTTCTCACCTCCCGCCTAACTGTTATAGTACTTACAGTGGATTCCGATGCAGTTTGGAATTTTTGAGTGATGGTCTGGATAGATGTCTGCCTATTACACATTACGACCCCCTTCAAATGTCGGCGGTCTCTGTCAGTCAACAGATGACGTCGGTCTGTACGCTTTTGTGCTTTACGTGTCTCTCCAAGTTTCCACATCACTATGGCATCGGAAACAGTGGACCTAAAGATGTTTAGGAGAGTGGAAATCTCGCGTACAGAGGTATGAGACAAGTGACACCCAATCACCTGGCCACATTCGAAGTCCGTGAGCTCCGCGAAGCTTTCTCACGACGTCTAATGACTACTGAGGCCGCTGATAGGGAGTACCTGGCAGTAGGTGGCAGCACATTGCACCTAATATGAAAATCGTATATTTTTGGGAATGTCCGCATACTTTTGATCACGTAGTGTAAGTGTCAGTTCCAGATGAGGTGTCAGGGTATTTTTGATCAAATAATGTACCTGCAGTATTTTTTTCCGGATAACTGCCCTGAGTACAAAATTATGTTCTGCGACGAACGTATGCTGAGGTTTAACCTGCTAATGATATAGTTATGAAGGCAGCACGCCATAACCGATAACTGACCACGATCAACATTGTGTGCCCGGTAGTTTCGAATATTTCCAAGCATTCTGTGAATGAGACCTATGCACGTAATTCATTATCTAACCACAAACCAAACATCATCATCATTATCTAACCACATATGCTATCTCCAGACTTAATATATTTACGTGATGCCTTATTTTTTGTTATTATTGTGTGGTATTATCGATAAGTGACAAAGGCTAGGGATAATATTACGAGTGCAGATATATTCATTGCAACAGATCGTATCAATTAGCGGTGGAAATTAGTCTCTAGATTGCCAAAGTCTCGAAAATCTCGTAGGGCACCTCAGGAATGATGGGCTTCAAAGCGTACTAGTTAACAGACGAGCGGTGCCAGTGCTAATTGTTGGCTTAATATTCTTAATATTTTGTGCAGCAGAGCAGCAGCGGGGTTACTGTTTAGTGACATTACACACAAGTTACGTCGTTGGAATCTTCTTACAAATCCCTTTCCAAAGCCACAGAAAAACTATGTATTTCTATCAGATATAAAAAAATCAATACTCATATCATAATTTGGAAGCTATAAAGGTTAAATATTCCTTGCGTTCGTCAGAAAAATTCGTCCCAATCGCCCGCCATAGCTTAGTGAAAACCGCACCTCGATGTAATTTATTGTTAAGACAAAAAAAAAAAAAACAAAAAAAAAAAAAAAGAAAACAGCGCACCACGGAGGAATTACCCGAAATGGACGAAAATCGGTAGATGTGATGTACATGTGCAGACAAGCAAATCATTACAGTTTCAGAAAAATTACATCGTTTATTCAAGAGAAAGAGCCTCACATATTGATCAACTCAACAATGTGTTTAGGCACCTTTAGCCCTTATGCAAGCAGTTATTCAGCTTGCTCCATATCCTTTCATGTGAACCATTCCGAAAGACAGAATGCGTAAATGGGTTTGTTTTGGAAGTTCCATGAAGAACCACTGTTAATACCATTATGTCTCATTTTTATCAACCTATCCACAATACTGTAACCAAGTAAAGCAAAGAAATAAGGCCAGGGCCAGGGTGTGGTGTCACCGCCAGACACCACACTTGCTAGGTGGTAGCTTAAATCGGCCGCGGTCCATTTAGTACATGTCGGACCCGCGTGTCGCCACTGTGTGATCGCAGACCGAGCGCCACCACAAGGCAGGTCTCGAGATACGGATTAGCACTCGACCCCAGTTGTACGACGACTTTGCTAGCGACTACACTGACGAAGCCTTTCTCTCATTTGCCGAGAGACAGAATAGCCTTCAGTGAAGTCCATGGCTACGACCTAGCAAGGTGCCATTAACCGTATCTGAAGATAGTCTTATTTGTATTATCAAGAGCGATGTACCACAAGGATGGAATAAAGATAAGTATTCGAGGAGCTGCATCCTTTTCTTATTAGCATTCAATACTTATCCTGTTCCAGAATTCACGCCCGTCTGCGTTAGATAGCTTCCATTTCGGCCTCCTCTATCTACAAGGTGTTGGCACATTTACCAACACATCACAGGGGTGTACCGATTTCACCTAACGCCGCCGGACAAAATGCCTCTTGCTGCCGTGAAGCTGTGCATCCATATCTGTGGCTTATGACACACTCGGCTTACTCGGTAGTGATGTCAAAATTGTATGTCACTTCACGTGACCATGGCATTTTGTAGCTCTGGTGTCACCACATTGCTTTCGTTGTTTTTTTTTTTATTATAATTTTATGGCAGCATGCCATTTCAAGGCAGCGGCACCTTCGAATTTATCATAAACACATCGCCCTTACAACGATTTCTTATAATCAAATGTCAGTTAACAACGAGTCGATGGTAAAAACCTTCAGCAGGTTGTAATGTGAAAGATAATATTGTGGAGAACTGCATGCATTCGCTGTAGTCGTGTGGTTAGACACATCCAGATCTCGAGTGGAAGACAGTAGATTTGCATCCCTCTGTATGCTAATATTCTTTTCTCATCTTCACGTTTGGATCAGATTCGACGTTTTATCACTAATAAAATACAAGTATGTTCTGCAATGTTCGGTGTTATTCGCATGTAATAGCATGTTCTCTCAGGAATGAGTTTCTTTGAATCTGTCATTTTGATTGTTCGTTAGCGAAGACAGTGAATGTGAGCACTATATCTAAATGGTGGTGGCATTCTGATCTTTGGCGTTCCCCAAAGTCTAGTTTAACCTTAAAGGCTATAGTTTGGTTGTGAGTTGGTGAAGCGGTACTGAAGGCTTCAGTTAACTGCTTTTATTTTCTTAATGGCTTCAAATGGTTCAAATGGCTCTGAGCACTATGCGACTTAACTTCTGAGGTCATCAGTCGCCTAGAGCTTAGAACTAATTAAACCTAACTAACCTAAGGACATCACACACATCCATGCCCGAGGCAGGATTCGAACCTGCGACCGTAGCGGTCACGCGGTTCCAGACTGAAGCGCCTTTAACCGCACGGCCACACCGGCCGGCTTTCTTAATGGTTGAAGATAATAAGTATTAGTAGTTTCATAAAAATGGAAGTACCGTGTATAATTAAAGCAAGATAGCAAAAAGCAATTTTTATGATTATATGTCCATATTTCAGTCACTTACAAATACATGTTCCTAAACAACTACAACATGATCATAAACATACATTTTCCGAAAGTAAACTATCCATAATTGACTTGAGTCCCAAGAAAATGTAGAGGACTCTAAACTCATCAGTTTCCTGATTAAGCTGATAACCTAGATCATGGTACATACTACAAATCAACCTGTCAATCGACAGATTTGTAGTAGCTGCTTTCAGACTACTACCTTCCACTCAAATATATGAAAACACTATATATCAGTCTGTTACCACATTCAAGATTGTTTACACTCAAACTTGTTTCTTAACACGTTTCAGTTACACATAGCTGAAGCTCCATACAGGATTCTATTTAATATTAATAGGTCTTCTAACTATTTACATAACTTTGGAAACATGTGGTAACATCACTTGCATGAAAAGACAAGCTATGGCCAAAAGTCATCACACGACATTAATGGCTCTGAGCACTATAGGACTCAACTTCTGGGGTCATTAGTCCCCTAGAACTTAGAACTAGTTAAACCTAACTAACCTAAGGACATCACACACATCCATGCCCGAGGCAGGATTCGAACCTGCGACCGTAGCGGTCTCGCGGTTCCAGACTGCAGCGCCTAGAACCGCACGGCCACTTCGGCCGGCACACGGCATTAATAATTACAGACGCGGGTGCCTTTCTTATGACGTCATGAACATTACACAGGCCGCTCACGCTCGATCACAGGAACTGACGCCACCTCACAACGGAGAGAGAATTCCACTTGGTAGGGGTTGGCCCTGCTTTACGTAATGTATCCATTTTTCCTCCCCTTCTCCATTAGCATACCACGAGCAAACATGGACAGCGGTACTCCACTTCGATTCCGGCTGCGTAAGTAG
This sequence comes from Schistocerca piceifrons, assembly GCF_021461385.2. Classification (NCBI taxonomy): domain Eukaryota; kingdom Metazoa; phylum Arthropoda; class Insecta; order Orthoptera; family Acrididae; genus Schistocerca; species Schistocerca piceifrons. The sequence goes on along the minus strand of NC_060138.1, from coordinate 85,895,820 downwards.
ACGTACTGCTCCGAAAAGCTTTACTATTAGCTTTTGAAGTCAGGGACTGGATTGGGTGTTTCTTGATTAGAATATTTATTTCTTTAACTTAATTTTACATAAAGAGTGCAGTTTACTATGAAGGCCTTTGTCGAGTTCGAAGTGCAGCCAAGTTCTTCCATAGCCCAATTTACTTAATTTCTTATAAGCCGTTTAGTTGCTAATTCATAGGTCTATTTGCACACGAGATTTACAGAAATCATTCTTTCGAATTTATCAACATTTTCAACCCAATAACTGGTATTTTGGAACTCGGAACTTTGTCAGCCTACCCTGTGAGGTCATAGTTCTATTAAATTATCGCTTAAATGACTACTTGTGGAGACCATGTCTTTAGCGAACCATTTTTGTCATGTCGTGACAATTTTCTTTCGTATATTTCACACGAACTGCGATGTTTCTAAGTTTGGACTTAGCCTTGATGGGCCAATCTTGCCACTTGTTACTTGTTTACTATCGGGTAACTTTGCAGTACTTCTTGTAATACACGAAATTACGTCTGAACCGACTACCTATATGTTTACACAATTCCTTTCCGTTTTCCAGTTACAAATTTAGCACACTTTTGGTACGGTGGAACCGAATCTGTAATCTACCTGTGTCCTCTCTATTAAGCTCCAGTTGGCTTAACTGTTGTGATTGATGAGATTAAACATACATGTAGCATCCTAGCATGCTTGGCTATGTGGACGTGTAAGTAATTCAAATTGTCTTTGGGTTATCCTACCCACTCCAAACGCGTGCAACACGAAGCCAACCGTACTTCCGACCGTACCCTTGACTCCATGAAGTTTTGTCCAATTACACTATGTGATCAAAAGTATCCGAACACCTGGCTGAAAATGACAAGTTCGTGGCGCCTTCCATCGGTAATGCTGGAATTCAGCATGGAGTTGGCCCACCCTTAGCCTTGATGACAGCTCCCATTCTCACAGGCATACGTTCAATCAGGTGCTGGAAGGTTTCATGGGGAATAGCAGCCCATTCTTCACGGAGTGCTGCACTGAGGAGAGGTATCGGTGTCGGTCGGTGAGGCATGGCACGAAGTCGGCGTTCCAAAGCATCCCAAAGGTGTTCCATAGGATTGAGGTCAGGACTCCGTGCAGGCCAGAACCATTACAGGGATGTTACTGTCGTGTAACCACTCCGCCATAGGCCATGTATTATGAACAGGTGCTCGATCGTGTTGAAAGACGCAGTCGCCATCCCCGAATTGCTCTTCAACAGTGGGAAGCAAGAAGGTGCTTAAAACATCAGTGTAGGCCTCTGTTGTGATAGTGCCACAAGCAAAGGGTGCATTCCCCCTGCATGAAAAACACGGCTACGCCATAACACCACCGCCTCCGACTTTTACTATTGGCACTACATACGCTGGTCGATGACGTTCACCGGGCATTCGCCATACCCACACCCGGACATCACATCGCCACATTGTGTACCCTGATTCGTCACTCCACACAACGTTTTTCCACTGTTCAGTCGTCCAATTTTTATGCTCCTTACACCAAGCGAGGCGTCGTTTAGCATTTACCGGCGTGATGTGTGGCTTATGAGAAGTCGATCGACCATGAAATCCAAGTTTTCTCACCTCCCGCCTAACTGTCAGAGTACTTACAGTGGATCCTGATGCAGTTTGGAATTTCTGTGTGATGGTCTGGATAGATGTCTGCCTATTACACATTTCGACCCTCTTCAAATGTCAACAGTCGAGGTCAGTCTGTACGCCTTTGTGCTGTACGTGTCTCTCCACGTTTCCACTTCACTATCGCATCGGAAACAGTGGACGTAGGGATTTTTAGGAGTGTGGACATCTCGCGTACAGACGTATGACACTGTTGACATCCAATCACCTGTTCGCGTTCGAATATCGTGAGTCCCACGGAGCGACCCATTCTGCTTCCTCACGGTATCTAATGACTACTGAGTTTGCTGATATGGAGTACCTGGCAGTAGATGGGAGCACAATGCACTTAATGTGAAAAACGTATTTTTTTGGTATGTCTGGATACTTTTTCTGACACTGTGTATGTCATAAGGGATGACTCTGCTGAATGAGAGTTAAACAGAAGTTGCCGTCTTTTGTAAATTACACTAATATTTTGGAAGTTTTGTGTGTTTCCTTGTAAGTATCGATGACAAACCCACGTATTCTCCGTCTTAAACTGGCATTCTTAAACATAATGAACCCTTTCTTTTCTTAATATATCGCATGGATTTCAACACAGATCTGTTTTCACATGTTAAAACGACGTAATTCGAAAGGTAATGGTTTTAAAAAGGTAATGAAACTGATTTATAGTAACGAACACCCGACTAATATCTACCATGTACCCTTCCTCATGTTTGTGTGTTGACATATCAGTGATATCCGTTGCACTTACAATCATTCACAATATTTTTATTGGGTTTATTCAGAGTAGTAGAGTCAAATTATCTATAAACATTCAGAACTCCGTGAACGGAACCGCGACCTGGGTAGAGCGGTAAAACCTTACTGTCCTGTACGGCACGTATTCCCAAACTGTTACTTTGAACGCTGGTGTTCTGTCGCAAGTGAGTATGTGCTCTGCAAGAAACTATTGACAGCATGGCCAAATAGGCCAAATTTGTTATATTTTAAAATTTTTATTATGGCTCTTGTTCTATTAGTTATGATTTAAAACTGAAGTAGTCATTGAATGAAAATAGTTTCTCTCGTATTTTAAAATTTTATTAATCTTGAAAATAACCAAGGTGTTCCGTCAAAGTACTAGAATTCTCCAAATGTCAGTCAGAGGAAATGTTTGGGAACCCTGCTGAAGAGGAATCATACTAAAAAAAATCTTTTTATTATAGAACAGTAATCATCAGAAAATATATCACATTTTTACTTTATATGTAGGGAAAACCGTAATGGTATAACTCTAGGGACCCTATATAAAAATTCATTTCTCCTTTTATTTTTTTATTGATTAAATCAGTACATTTATTTATTCTAAAAACGTCTACCGGAACATAAATGTTTCCATGTATCGCCATTGATCTTCGTTAGAGGAGAGCTTTAGTTGCAACCAAAAGTGAAACCATGTTTCACAAATGAACTCTAGGTACATAGTACAATTGTGGAAAAACATGTCAGCTTTCAGCAGTGAACAAAAGTATCTAAAAATCATGAACTTTTTACAAAACTTGACATTTACGGAGTAATTATTTTATAGCAGTAACGTTATAGTTTATTTTAACCGATGTATCAAAAAGTCACTGGTTTCTCTACACACACACACACACACACACACACACACACACACACACACACAGGTCGCACTAGACCTTATTACAGCTGAACAAGAGCTACTTTGTCGAAAACAAACAATAGATGTCTACCACAAGTCCTGGATGTTCATATTTGGAAAAAAATTTTTGTACGTGTAGTGTTTAGAAAAATTTCAGTTCCGTGGGCCTGGTTAAATGGCCAAATACGTTGAGACGACAAAATCCACGGGAAGGCGAGGTGAACACATACAGATGGCTATAGTATGACTATACCAGGTATAAAAGGGTAGTGCGTTGGCGGAGCTATTATTTGTACTCAAGGTGATTCATGTGAAAAGCTTCCCGACGAGATTATGGCCGCAGGATGGGAATTAACAGACTTTGAACAAGGAATGGTAGTTGCAGGTAGACTCATGGGACATTCCATTTTGGAAATAGTTAGGGAACTCAATATTGGGCGAGATCCATAGCGTCAAGAGTGTGCCGAAATACCAGATTTCAGGAACTAACTGTCACCACGGTCAGCGCAGTGGAGAACGGCCTTCACTTAACGACAGATAACAGCGGCGTTTTCGTAGAGTTGTAGTGATAACACAAGCGACACTGCGTGAATTAACCGCAGAAATCAATGTGGAACCTTCGACCAACGTATTCGCTAGAACATTGCGGCTGGCGTTAATAGGCTACGGGAGTTGACGACCGACGCCAGTATCCTCACTAACAGCACGGCATCGCCTGGAACGCCTCTCCTGGGCTTGTGGCCATATCGGTTAGACAATAGACGACTGGAAAACCGTGATCTGGTCATATGAGTCCCGATTTCAGTTGTTAAAACCTGATGTCACCTCCTTTGTAATTGTTGAGCATGGCACAGAGCCCAGGAAACCATGGACCCAAGTCGTCAACAAGGCACTGTACAAGAGGGTGGTGGCTCCATAATGGTGTGGGCTGTGTTCACATGGAGTGAACTGGGTCATGTGTTCCTACTGAACCGATCATTGATTGGAAATGATTATGTTCTGCTACTGGGAGACTATTTGCAGCCAGTTTTTTTTTTTTTTTTTTTTTTTTTTTTTTTTTTTTTTTTTTTTTTTTTTTGTGGTTTTAGGGCGCACAACTTCAATGGTCATTAGCGCCCTGACTACTCTGAGAATGCACCGCGAGGCACAAGTTGACCACAACAACTAAAAGGGAAAACACGATAAAAGACAGACTGACAGGCATAGGATTAAAAAACAGCATCATCAAATGTCCTTAGCGAGGTTTGTCAAATTGATAAAACGAAGAACACGAGCAGCTGCTCGTGGGTCATCCGCTAAAATGGCATCGAAAGTATTTGGCAGGTTAAGATCGAGGCGCAGTGTGTTAAGATCTGGACAGGACATTAAAATGTGTCGAACCGTCAGCAAGTGCCCACATGGGCAGAACGGCGCCGGCGCAGCCGTCAGCAGATGGCGATGGCTGAACCGGCAGTGTCCAATTCTTAACCGGGCTAAAACGACCTCCTCCCGCCGAGAAGGGCGTGAGGAGGACGTCCAAGCCACGGGAAGAGGTTTTAAGGCCCGAAGCTTGTTGTCGGTAAGTGCAGCCCAATCGGCATGCCACAGCGATAAGATGCGCCGACAAATGACCCTGCTAAAATCGGACGAAGGGACACAACAAGAAGCTGTCCGAGGCTGGAGGACCGCAGCCTTGGCCGCGGCATCTGCAGCTTCGTTCCCAGGGATACCGACATGGCCAGGAACCCACATAAAGCTAACTGGAGAACCGACGTCCACCAGCTGCTGAAGAGAGCGTTGGATCCGGTGTACAAAAGGGTGAACCGGGTACGGATCACTGAGGCTCTGGATGGCGCTCAGGGAATCTGAGCAGATGACATAAGCAGAATGTCGGTGGCGGCAGATGTAAAGAACAGCCTGGTAGAGGGCAAAGAGCTCAGCTGTGAAGACTGAACAATGGCCATGGAGCCGGTATTTGAAACTTTGTGCCCCGACAATAAACGAACACCCGACCCCGTCATTGGTCTTCGAGCCATCTGTATAGATGAAGGTCCTATTGATGAACTTTGATCGAAGTTCAACTAAACGGGAGTGGTAGACTGAACTGGGGGTAACCTCTTTTGGGAGCGAGCTGAGGTCAAGGTGAACGCTGACCTGAGCCTGGAGCCAAGGTGGCGTGTGGCTCTCGCCCACTCGAAAGGTTGCAGGGAGTGAAAAATTAAGGTGGTGAAGGAGGCGACGAAAGCGAACTCCAGGGGGTAGCAGGGCAGAGACATACAACCCGTATTGACGGTCGAGAGAGTCGTCAAAAAAGGAGCGATAAGAAGGGTGGTCGGGCATTGACTGTAGCCGGCAGGCATACCGACAAAGCAGTATATCGCGCCGGTAGGTGAGTGGCAATTCGCCAGCGTCAGCGTGAAGACTCTCTACGGGACTAGTATAAAATGCTCCAATCGCAAGTCGTAGACCCCGATGTTGTATGGAGTTGAGGCGACGTAAGATGGATGGCCGTGCAGAGGAGTATACGAAGCTCCCATAATCCAGCTTGGAGCGGACGATCGACCGATATAGACGAAGCAGGACGGTTCGATCTGCTCCCCACGACATACCACTGAGAACGCAGAGGACATTTAAAGAACGGGTACAACGGGCAGCCAAATATGACACATGTGGAGACCAGCTAAGTTTCCTGTCAAATGTAAGACCTAAAAATTTTGTTGTCTCCACGATTGGGAGAGCAACGGGACCGAGTCGTAAGGACGGTGGGAGAAACTCTTTGTAGCGCCAGAATTTAATACAGACCGTCTTCTCGGCAGAAAAACGGAAGCCATTGGCGACACTCCAGGAGTAAAGACAGTCAAGAGAACGCTGAAGACAGCGCTCCAGGACACGTGTACACTGCGCACTGCAATAGATGGTAAAATCGTCCACGAAGAGGGAGCCTGATACATCAGCTGGGAGGCAATCCATTATGGGATTGATCGCGATGGCGAAGAGAGCGACGCTCAAAACTGAGCCCTGTGGCACCCCATTCTCCTGGCGAAAGGTGTCTGACAGGACAGAACCCACACGTACCCTGAACCATCGATCCATTAAAAAAGAACGAATAAAAAGAGGGAGGCGACCGCGAAGGCCCCATGTATGCATGGTGCGGAGAATGCCCGCCCTCCAACAGGTGTCGTAAGCCTTCTCCAAATCAAAGAACACAGCCGCAGTCGGGCGCTTCCGCAAGAAGTTATTCATAATGAAGGTCGACAAGGTAACCAGATGGTCAACAGCAGAGCGGCGCCTACGAAATCCACATTGTACATTGGTAAGTAGGCGTCGGGACTCGAGCAGCCAAACCAATCGAGAGTTAACCATTCGCTCCATCACTTTACAGACACAGCTGGTAAGCGAGATGGGTCGATAACTGGAAGGCAAGTGCTTGTCCTTCCCTGGCTTAGGAATCGGGACAACAATAGACTCGCGCCAGCATGCGGGGACATGTCCCTCAATACAGATGCGATTATAAGTACGAAGAAGAAAACCTTTACCCGCAGGAGAAAGGTTCTTCAGCATCTGAATATGAATAGAATCAGGCCCTGGAGCGGAGGACCGTGATCGACCAAGTGCGTTTTCGAGTTCCCGCATGGTGAATGGGGCATTATAATTTTCACGATTCGAGGAGCGGAAGTTAGGTGGCCTAGCCTCCTCTGCCTGTTTTCGGGGGAGGAAGGCAGGGTGGTAATGAGCGGAGCTCGAAACCTCGGCGAAATAGCGGCCGAAGGCATTGGAGACATCCTCAGGGGCCACAAGGACGTCATTCGCGACTGTCAAGCCAGAAACTGGTGAGTGGACCTTAGTGCCAGATAGCCGGCGCAGGCCACCCCAGACAACAGATGGACGAGTAAAACTGTTGAAGGTGCTTGTGAAAGCAGCCCAGCTGGCTTTCTTGCTTTCTTTAATAATACGACGACACTGAGCACGTAACCGTTTATAATTGATACAATTCGCCACTGTAGGGTGGCGTTTAAAGGTGCGTAAAGCACGTCGACGAGCATGTAAAGCGTCTCTACATGCTGCAGTCCACCAGGGGACCGGTACGCGACGTGGAGAAGAAGTAGGGTGAGGGATGGAATATTCAGCAGCAGCGAGAATGACTTCCGTGAGGTGTGCGACCTGACGATCGCAGCTCGTGAAGGTTTGATCCTGAAAGGTCGCCCTGGAAGAGAAGAGCCCCCAGTCTGCCTTGGAGATCGTCCAATTAGAGGAGCATGGAGAGGAGGTATGCTGCAGGAGATGGATAACACACGGGAAGTGGTCACTCGAATATGTATCAGAAAGTGCATACCACTCAAACCGGCGTGCAAGTTGGGTAGTACATATAGAGAGGTCTAAATGTGAATAGGTGTGAGATGTGTCCGAAAGAAAAGTAAGGGCGCCAGTATTGAGGCAGACAAGGTTGAGCTGGTGAAAAAGGTCTGCTAACAGGGAGCCCCTCGGGCAGGATGCTGGAGAGCCCCAAAGGGGATGGTGGGCATTGAAGTCTCCAGTTAACAAAAATGGTGCAGGTAGCTGAGCAATAAGTTGCATCATGTCTGCCCTGGTAACGGCAGATGACGATGGAGTGTAAACGGTACAAATGGAAAATGTAAAAGTGGGGAGAGTAATGCGGATGGCAACTGCCTGCAGGCCGGTGTGCAACGTGATGGGATCATAGTAAATATCATCCCGGACCAGCAACATAACCCCTCCATGAGCCGGGATTCCTACCACAGGGGGTAGGTCAAAACGCACAGAGGTGTAGTGTGCCAAGGCAATTTGATCGCTTGGGCGTAGCTTCGTTTCCTGGAGGGCTACGACGAGCGGACGGTGCAAGCGGAGCAGCAACTTCAAGTCCTCTCGATTGGAGCGAATGCTACGAATATTCCAGTGAATAAGTGCCATCGTAAGAAAGGGAAGGTAAAAAAAAGGGGTCACCTCGAAGGCCGCGGAGGGCCTGGCTTCGAGCGAGCACTGCCGCCGCTATCAGTAGGCGGACAGTCTTCGTCCATTGGGTCTATAGGTTCATCGGCCATCTTGGGAAGATGGCCGGGAGGGGGAGCTTCCTCCGCCGGTGGACGGCCAGATGTTCGGCTACCAGCGGTGCGGGCAGGCGAAACGGATGACGGCCTGGGGCGGCAACCGCTGGGTGGCGCAGGAGAAGAAATGCGCCGTGGCGGAGAAGGAGAACTGTGCTTCCTAGGAGCCTTCTTGGAAGTACGTTTGGTGGAAGTACCGGTCGAAGGCTGGGAGGTCGAGGTACGCAGGAAGTCTGCATGGGACGGTTCCTTCTTAAAGGCCCGTGCATCTGACTTCTGGGTCTTCGTCTTGGCAGAAGCTGATGAAGGTGCTTGTGTCTGAGGGGTGACGGGAGGAAGAGGAGACGTCGACCGGGCGATCTTAGCACTGGCCGAACGGACGACCGTGGTGCTGAAGGTCAGATCGCATGTCTGGGTTGCCACCTCCCTGGTAGTCCGAGGAGAGGAGAGGACAGTACTGTATTTCCCCGCTGGGAGCAGCGTGGGCTTCCTACTAGCCAATAGCTTGCGAGCAGCCGAGGTGGACACTTTCTCTTTGACCCGAATTTCTTGTATACAGCGTTCTTCCTTATAGACAGGACAGTTGCGGGAGGATGCGGCATGGTCACCCTGACAGCTCACACAACGAGGAGACGGAGGTGGACAGTCACCCTCATGGGCATACCTGCCGCAAGTGACACATTTAGCCACACTGGAACAAGACTGTCGAGTGTGATTGAAACGCTGACACTGGTAACAGCGCGTAGGTGTCGGGACGTAGGGGCGAACAGAAATAACCTCATAGCCCGCCTTGATGCGCGATGGCAGCTTAACACTATCGAAGGTCAAGAAAAGTGTCCGGGTCGGTACAAGGTCACTGTTGACCTTTTTCATGACCCTATGGACAGCCGTCACGCCCTGCTCAGCGAGGAAAGATTGAATCTCCTCGGCAGTCAGTCCGTCGAGGGAGCTAGTATAGACCACACCACGAGACGAATTCAAAGTGCGGTGAGCCTCCACCCGCACAGGGAACGTGTACAGGAGTGTGGCCCAAAGCAGTTTTTGTGCCTGAAAGGCTGGTCACGTTTCCGTTTTTGGGCAGAAGTCGAGACAGATGGAGTGAAATCCATTGCGGAGGAATCCCCCAAGATTGCCAGCGTCTCCGATGGCGCGCTCCTTCCTTGTGGGGACCCTCTCAGAGGGCACTCTCGCCTTAGGTGAATGTTTACACCTCAGGTCACACCTCCCGAGAATCAGACGGAGGGACCAATCGGCATGGTCAGAAGGTATCAGCTCAGGCAATCACCCCTCCCCGGGCCTGGCCTTTACCAGGGGGTACGCGCGTGCCTTACATGTCTACCCAGGGCGGGGAATTACGCATTACCCCGTCACCGGCTACGCGTGCGAACGCGTGGGTCGGCCTTCAGGCACGCACAGGGAGGAAGGAAGAAGAGGAAAAGGAGGAGAGAAAGGGAGAGAGAGGACAGACTGTCTCAAACGCCGAGGCGGAGACCAGAGAAGGCAAGGAGAAGAAGGTAATGAGAAGGCAAGAAGAAGAAGGTAATGAGAAGGCAAGGAGAAGAAGGCAATGAGAAGGCAAGGAGAAGAAGGCAATGAGAAGGCAAGGAGAAGAAGGCAATGAGAAGGCAAGGAGAAGAAGGCAATGAGAAGGCAAGGAGAAGAAGGCACGGAAACAGTAAGGAAGACAGTGAGGTGGAAAAGAGCAAAGAAAGGAACCAACCAAAGGAAGGAAGAAACGAGAAGTGAAAAAGCAAAATGACCGCAAACAGAGGTCGTGGAACCGTCCGTCTCCGGACGCAGGCGCTAACGACCCCCTTGAGGGGGTGGGACTCCTGTTAGTCGCCTCTTACGACAGGCAGGAATACCTCGGGCCTATTCTAATCCCCGGACCCGCAGGGGGGATTTGCAGCCAGTCATGGACTTCATATTCCCAAACAACGACGGAATTTTTATGTATGACAATGTGCATGCCACCGGGCTCCAGTTGTCCGCGATTGGTTTGAAGAACATTCTGGACATTTCGAGCAAAAGCTCTAAATCGCCCAGCATGAATGCCATCGAACATTTATGGGCATTATCGAGAGGTCAGTTCGTGCACAAAATCCTGCGTCGACAACACTTTCGCAATTATGGACAGCTATAGAGGCAGCACGGCTGAATATTTCTGCCGGGGTCTTCCAACGCCTTGTTGAGTCCATGCCACGTCGTTTTGCTGCAGTACGCTGGGCAAAAGTAGGCCCGACACTTGTCACCTCCTTGTATACGTCAATGGATTTGGAGAATAGAGAACTATACGAGTACATATACAACTCATGTTTTCAAATTTTGTAGTTGTTTAGTTTTGTGAAAGCTGTCTGAAACTGCAATTCCATGACATCAAGCTCACAACAGATGCGATAGTACAGGAGTCTTACTACTATTTGCAACAGCTGCGTAACAGCTCTGGAGACGATTTCCACGCAGAATCGGTAAATATCAGCATTGCTCATCGCATTGGCCGCAATATATCTGAATTCTGCAACGAGGTGAGGCGCAACCAGAGAAGAGATTTTTGAAACAGACTCCTCAATGGGACCAAGTTCTCAAGTGCGAAGTTGTGTAATATTCTCTACTGAAAACAAAATCTTATTTCACTTTTATATTGCCTTACACCGACAGTATGTCAGGTAACTGCTGTAGCACTGATAACATACACTGCCTCACAAAAGAAATGAAGCACCGGAAGGGAAGAAGGAAACGAAATTAAGCTTCATGGGTCGAAAGAGTGCATGATGTTATTTCAGTGATTACAAACTTTTAGTCGACATAAAAGTTTTCTGGGTATGGTACCGCGTCATAATGTATAAAACTACCGCTGCTGGAGAAAAACCAACGCTTCGGCCACGATTGCAGCGGCCTTCTTCGGACCTAGGAGAAGGAAAGTATGTTGGGAACTGGAGTACCTCTAATGGACCCAGAAGAAGGTCGCTGCAACCGTGACCGAATTGTTGGTTTTTCTTCAGCAGCGGTAGTTTTATACATTATGACGCGGTACCATACCCAAGAAGCTTTTATGTCAACTTACTATGGCCGCGGAAGGCCACACAATTATATTACAAACTTTTAGTTAAATTTTCAAAGATCTTGACAGTACGACGACACTTGTCAGTAAGACGTTGCAGTCCCTGTGTTCTGGATGCATGTACTGATTCGAACTGTAAAGGTGTCAAATCTGTCTCCATGAACAATAGGTAATACCATATCCAGTACCTCTTCCAACTTATTGTAGATGGGCAGTATCGGTAATAATTTGAAATTGTGCATTAAGCGTAATACAAGTCACTTCACTTCAGGCAGGGCGGTTACCTTCATAGTCTCTGATGTTATTGAATTTAGCAGATGTTGAAAATCAGGGTAAGTAAGAAACACTAAATTTTTTGTTTCCTCCAAAGAATTCCTGCTCCGAGTTACAGGCCGCCAAAGATGACACGGCGAACACCATTTTGAAGATGCGAATTTCAGAATTTTTTTTAAAATACTCTACCTCTGTAACAGTTCTAGATATTTTGATAGAGTTTTTTTCATTTGAAAGATAATTGCTTTATGATTACAACGGTATTCTCCATTTGGACATATCTGTCGAAGTTCTTTTACTGTCGCTTTTTGAATTTTACAATTTACAGAAATTTTTTTTTCAACAAAGCGGATCCAGAAAAATTAGATTTTTTCTGTTGATTAGTACCATATAGTACTGTATTCTCTTTAAAGGAGAGCATCTACTTTTAAGTTGTACAGGTTTTATTTTTAAAAAATCGTGTAACTTTCAAGGGTGATCTGTGTCTTCACTGAAGTTGGTTATTACTAATTTCTTTGTTACAATGTTTAAAAATTTCCTTTCAGTTTCATTGTCGCAGAAATTTCTTACACTTCGTTGTAGTTTGTCAGTTTCTTTGTCGTGGTAGTTAATTGCAGGTTTCTGTATTGTAACTGTTCAGTGCTAATTTGTTTACTGAAGAGGTTTCTAAGAAATCTGAGACCATCCAGCGAGTTCTGGGTTTTCGTGAGGAATTTGTCAGCTGACAGTTGCAGTGTCTTTTGTGAAACGAACTGTTTGAAATGTCTTCTGACTCGGCCGAGTGCTGACTATTTGCATATCCATAAAAGAGGGAAATATATGAGAGAGAGAGAGAGAGAGAGAGAGAGAGAGAGAGAGAGAGAGAGAGAGAGAGAGAAGAGGGGAAAAAAAAGACTGTATTCACGTTGGGAATAAGTCTTCTCATTTGAAAACTGTTTCAAAGTGAAAATGTTTCCAGTGATGACACATTGTGTGTTCTATATGTTTTGACAGAATAAGAACAATGATAGTATCTGAACAACGTGACGCCTTCCATGGCGAAGATCATGCAGATTTTGTATCAACAGAGGAAGAACTAAATACCCTGAATCAGTCAACTACAGAGGTAGATATTAAGAAACCATGGACAGTGAAGTCGAGTCATAAGCTCTATGCATCAAGGAAGCGCAGAGAAATTACTAAAGCTATGGATGAACACACTACAGCAAAACTCATCACACCCTTCAAAGTAGAAATTCATCTTCAGAACAAAATGAACCAAAACACTCTTGCACCTCTTGCCAGGAATTTTTCACAAATATCAATTCAGCTGTTGAATGCTGTGCATTCTACAATGAAAAGGCTCAAGTTTTAACTATTATTCCAGAGACATTTTCATAGAAAACAGTTTTGAACCATGTTCCACCAGTATCAAAGTACATGGTAGACAAATCAAGAAATGTGAGGTCTGTGAAAGGAGTCTTTGGAAGACCAGATCCCTATTATGGTCATCCTGTAGAAGCAGCTCAAGTTCAAATAGTGCAGTCACTTTATCTGGAAGATAAATGGGGCTGTTCCCTCCAGACTGCCAACAAAAAAAGATACTATAATTGTAATAGTTGAAGGTCAAAAAGCTGTGAAAGTGAAGAAGTACATGACTCGCAGTATTAAAGAAACCTTTACAATTTACAAGAGCAACTATACAACTTGACATATTGGAAGATCAAAATTTTATGCACTACGACCTAAGTAAGTAGTTCCACACCCACCTACAGATGTCTGTTTACGTAACGCGCGAATTTTGAACTTTGTGTGGTAACTTTGAAGAACTTACTGGATCACCTGACATATGACACCTCGATTGGGCGTGTGAAGTAAATTAGTAGTCTGTGACGGAAAGCAACAGACTTGTTTGTTTCAAGAATGTGGTGACTGCCCTGGAAAGGGAGGTCTGTATTTACAAACACTTAGCCTGGAAGATGTTTAATGCTTCACTGTGATTTTGCCGAGAACTGGCCTGTAATTCTCCCACAAGAAGTAAGAAGGTATCATTGGAGTAATGACCAGGCTTCAATTCTTACAGGAGTGACATATTTTGAAAACAGTTATAAGTGATGATACAGGAAATTACCCAGCACATGCTTTGCTAGCAAGGCAGAAAATTCTTCAACTGCAAACAGAGGCAGAGAAAATCTTTATTTCTGATTGAGTTCCTAGCCACTTTAAAAATAGTTACCAGTTATTTGAATGAAGTCTCTTGTGTCAACTGACTGGTCATACAGGGCTACTGGTCATGGGAAGGGGTCTTTTGATTGTGTAGGTGCTCTGTTTTGATGCACCACGCTACAAAACAATCTTTCCAGACCAAATACAACTGCGATTCAGAATGCTGAGGATTTTACGAGGGTCTCGAAATCTTACACATCCATAGCCCTCAGTCTTTTGTTAAAAGAGGAAATCGAAGAATTCGGTGAGCAGAATGAAGAATGATTCGAACAAACTACTCCTGTGAAAGGAAATCAGAAGACACATTTTTGGACTCAAAGTGATGGGCGAACTCATACTGTATGCACTTTAAAGAGCAAGAAAGAAGAAATTTCGTTCGTTCAGCCACCACCTCAGAAACAGCAGGATAATATTCCGATTCATTACCTGAGAAGGGGAATGTTTGAAACGTGTGTGTATGACTGACTAGTGAACTGCAGAGATTACAGACACCTGTTATGAGTAAAACGAAATTGTGAACTTTATGCTACCAAATGGACCAGCTGCCCGAAACAGGTTACCAGCTGAAAGATTGCAACAACGCCATCAGTGCTCACTTCCTGTTCACAATGTTTTGAAGCTTGTAAGTACTCCAGTTCCTATTGGTTCAAGAGGAAGGCAATCACTCTATATCAAAGGAAGATCCTGAAGCAGTAGAACACGTTCTATGTTCATTGACTGGCTAAGTTCAGTACAAAACAGAGTGAACAGCTGTATAAATTGAAACCTTTAGACCTTACACATACATTTTGGAATTATTTAAAATGCTTGAAAAATGAGTCTCTTACTCATCTGTCAAAACTAAAAATATGTTAAATAAGGCTTGGTTTTGATTTTTATGAGCTTGTTATATGATAATGTGGTAATAAAACAGGTTCCATGTATGTCAAAAACTTCAGTTGTTTATAAAACCTATTCAACCTACAAGTGGGAGCTCTCCTTTTCAAGGAGTGTAGAAAGATATGGTACTAATCAACAGGGGGGAAAAAAATCAGAATTTTAAGGACTGGCATATTTGAAAAAAAATTTCCGTAAATTATAAAAAAGTTGAGAAAGGTATAGCAAAAGAACATTGGCTGGTAAGACCAAATGGAGGATTTATTTACAATTATAAAGCAATTAAAAAACCAACAAAATATCTATAACTGTTCCAGAGATACAGTATTTTAAATTTTATTCCAAAATTCGCATCTTCAAAATGGTATGTGCAGTGCCATCTTCGGAGGCCTGTATCTTTGAGCAGATTTTTTTTTGAGTAAACAAAAAATAGGTCTTCCTTACTTAGTTCCTCATTTTAACATATACTAAATTCAATAAAATAAGAGTCTATGTAGGTAAGATTTTTTCCTAGCCTGCCTGAATTGATATGGAGTATTAGAAATTTTCAGCAGAGCATCCCATGGCAAGCCAGGTGAAACGATGTAATGAACATGACCAAGTTTGTATGCTTTATGGCACAGACCACAGAAGTTTTCAAATAAATCTGCAATGAGTAACATACAAATTACCAAATAAAAATCGAAACAGTCTCGACGTGTTCAACAACACTACGTTTCACACACTATGAAGTCTTTGGTACTCACCTTTTGTTATTTTTCCGGTTCGTAAACTCCTGAACTCTTCAGTTAAGGGTAAATAAACCTCCAGTAAACAATTTATTGCTTACATACCCTAACAGAAAAATTCCCTTCCGATTAAACTGAACTCTGAATCACCAGGACAATATGACATCTAATTTCATTCATTATGCACTCTTTCAGGGAGACCATGCCAAAATATTTAGCATATCAGTAACTCAGAGTTTACATTGCTGTGTCTTTCTCGGTGCAATACTGCAATACTCTTCGGTAACATCTGCCATTGGGCCGGCCGGTGTGGCCGAGTGGTTCTAGGAGCTCCAATCTGGAACCGCGCGACCGCTACGGTCGCAGGTACGAATCCTGCCTAGACCATGGATGTGTGTGATGTCCTTAGGTTAGTTAGGTTTAAGTAGTTCCAAATTGTAGGGGACTGATGATGTCAGATGTGAAGTCCCATAGTGCTCAGAGCCATTTAGCATCTGTCATTGATCATGCATGTTTGTGATCAAGAAATGGCGATACGCAAATGGTTAGATTGTGGAATACGGCTGGTACTGTGTAGTCAGGCGTGTAGTTCATGTTGCTGCTGGGATGTACTGCACCTCAATAAGCACCAGTCAAATGACATTGGTCTGTGTTTAATACTTTCTTCTATGAAATGTTCCCAGCTTGTATGGCATACCTCTACTGAGCAAAATGCTAATTGTTCTGGACTTACTTCCATCCTATTTTGTAATACAAAATCATTGACGTTCTTAGCGATTTCATAGAGATGTTCAGCGAACCGTTTCACGTAATCGCTGCCTCCATAAAGGTTAAACTTAGAATATCCCTCATCACAGCTATTTTTATATAGAAAGCTACGTTGAGTGGTATATGCAGATGTACCTGATCGGAATAAGAAGCAGGCCACTGCAAGTAGTAACTCGTAACACAGATTCTGTATCAGCATTAACTTCAACTGGCAGCTTCAGCTTGTTGCTAAACTTAGTGGATTTTACAAATTTGCTCTTGGCACTAGACAAACCACTTAACTGATTTAAAATGTGCCGTCAAAGTCATGTGCATCTAATTTTTCCTTGGAACGGAAATGTTCGCATACTTCAACTTAATTGTGAGAATCTGTACTATTAGTATGTGCTGGACTTTAAAGATTTTTATGCACTAGAAATTGTATGTATCTGAATCAGCAACCTGCCACATTAATAATCCACAACTGTTTCTGGACAGTGCTCTGTTGTACACAATGGTACAGACAAAAATTCTCTCACCTCCTGTCCCGTATGTAGCCGTCTATTGATAATCAGAATATTAGACGCCACAGACATTTACACATCTTCATTCTGCTTTTCAAAAATGTATACGTATTTCAGCTCTGTAAAAGATTACATGTTTTTAAAAGTTTAATTTCTTTGCATGTAGTATATATATATATATATCTGGACATGTTCCGCATGCTTATTTACAGTGTATATACCTACCAGAAGCTGCAATAAAATATATGTCTTATTTCTGGTACCTTTCTACAGGCTGTACATTTGTTGAGTCGCGTTATTGCTTCCAATGTAGCATTTCCAGCAAATCCAAAATCATGCGAGATACTTCTCACGAGATATAGGCTAACCCAGAAAGCACAAGCATGTAAGAATTGTTGAACCTGATCATGGTGGCTCTTTATACCACAACTACAAACAGTTTTTCATTGTTGTTACTAACAGTTTGTGACGCTATTTTAGTTTACGTTCGTAGACGTTGGTTAGTATGGAAAAGTGGACACGCAAATTTATAAAAATGTTTTTCTTTTTTGTGGAAGAAAGATGGCTTAAGTATAGCTTAAATTTGCCAAATCCTCGATCTTTGACTAGGGTGAGTCTACTATTTTGCTTCGTCAGAGAATAGGTATTTGCTTTATATCTTTCTCCCTCGTGTATTTCGTCAGTTTATATCTGTCAATTTAGTAAGTAGGGATGACATGAAAAGAGGGCAGTGATTTTTACCAGATGATCCGCGAAAGCTTTTGTGGTTGGATATTTGGTTTCGGAATTAGTGATTGTAATAAAATTTAGTTCAAATGGGAGGATCAGATATAAAGCAGCAGCTTTCTTTCGCAACGTCGCAAATGCGTGGGACTGGCTTGAAGACACGTAATCTTATTGAGAAAATATTAGTAGTTGTGTCATTGCTTGTTTAACAAAGTGATGCTGTGACCGTGTTATTTGAAACTGAAATAATGACAGAATAATTTGAAGGAATCTGATATTGAAATCCACGAACTAAACGTTACAGAAGATGAGGCTCTTAAATATTTTGACTGTGTAATTTGCACTAAAACACTGGCCATTCCTGATGGCCAAATGCTATTCTTTGTTATCGGCACATGGCGACAGTCCCACAAGCTATCTAAAGCCGTAATGAGAAGCATGGATAACTATTCAACGTGGTAACGACTAAGGTTAGGTAAACTATTAGAACTGATTGAATTAACTTAAACATGTTTTACAATATTTACATCAATGTTATACATTACAAAACTGTTACCGCACCTGCCTTTGCGGCAGCGAGGAAGACGTAAAACATTCATTCATTCTTTCATTCATTCATTCATTCATTTATTTATTTAAACAAAATACATCACATTGACTGGGATTACATGCGACATCTTCCGGAGGACGAAAACCGAATTTCGGAAACTGTTTTTCACTGTCGCGTTTACAGATATTTTGAGGAAGAATAAAATGGAAGATGTCGAGCAAGTACCTCAGACATGTTATGCAATTTAGACACGGATTAAAAGCAGATGATGGTGAAGCTGTAGGGAAATGACGGCTGATAATTGCAGCACTTTCGAAATGCCTCTGCAACATCCGCTTCACTGGTTGTGCAACGTGCGGAGAAGCGCCATCTTCATCCTACCTGAGTGATGCTACCCACACATCCACGCTGTTGAAGGGGTGGAGTAAGGATCTTGCGCAGTAGACTCATAGCGTACAGTTAACAGGTCCCGCAGGACTACCTCCTCCAGAAGAATACGGCCCTAAAATAAGCGAAGCCGTCAACCCGCACCAGTCACCTTTGCAGAATTAACTGATTTGTGTGCGTATTTGCCGCTGCCATTTTTCTGTAGCTCTGCGTACTGACGTGTTCTTGCAGATGGAAATGGCTTCAGTTATCCACCGAATGTTTCATGCCATTCATTGTCCACTTCCATGTGAGCAAGAAATTCCAGATCGGACGTTTGTCTTGCTGACATGTCAACAGGAAGCAACTTCTCAACATGGGTGATTGTGTGGATAGCTATTCAGGATGTTTCGTACCATTTTATGTGCTGTGCCCGCAGACTTGTCCTACGTTTGGGCAATTCCCAGTGCACTGGACGTCTGCACAACAACATCCAACCCCTCCTGTAGTGCTGTGGTCTCATCTTCGACGGAGGTCGAATTAACTGCTTTCCTCCCTCTGCTACATCGCACTTCAAAGGAACTAGTGTTTTCAAGTTCTGTAACCATTTTCTCGAGACCATTAGCAGACATCGGACCACTGCCTTTTTCATACCCTTGAGCGCCCAGAACTTCTGCAGAGCGACAGGCGCACAGTCACCGATCTTGTAATTGATCTATACCAGCAGCGCTGGATCTTTGATGGACACAGCCATGCTGGGCTACACGGACGCAAAATGAGCTACAGCCGTGTGCCGCGCGTCTGTTGGTGTGCCTTTTCTGACGCTTATAGCGCCATCTATTGGTCACATTTTCTTTAATTTCTTTTTGTTTCATGACGTTTCCCCCTGCGTCAATAGCACGTTGTCCGTGTTTGACGGCATTGTGAACGGTGCTCCTCTTTCTACAGAGTTTTGAAACTGTAGTTTTACTTACGGACATCCTGTACTGCCACCTGGCAGTGTACTATTAGCCGGCGCGTTCGAAGTGGTCACAAATTTAATAACGCAGACAGGTTCTGCTACATTTATAGTGAACTGAATTTGCTTTCGAAAAATCATCAATAATGCGTTTCCTATATATTTCCTATATAATATGATGTCTGGGACAAAAAATGGGTAATGCACGTTTTCTGTTGTAGGGCGGACCGGGGCAGGTTGGACCCCTTTTACAATTTTTTTCCACCTTCTGTTTTATACGTATCCGTTGATCTTTTTATGCGGAAACGTTGGTACGTTGTTTCACTATCTTTAAAACTACTTAATTAAGGCTTCTCACTGTGTCTATTCATAAAAAAATATTTATTGCGAGTGATACAACCTGGGTCGACCTACCCCACACTCGGGGCAAGTTGGCCCATGTGATTTTGTCATTAATTTAGTTACGACATTAGTTATTCAACTGAAACTATATTGATTTTAATAGTTTATTTTAGTACAATTTCCTACAACTTTATGACAAGGACTTCAAGCATGAATTGTGTTATCGAAGTTATAACAAGAGTACGATAGAAAAGAATGTCCACAATTTTTATCAGCCTTCATCTCAACGCCCGATAGGATCTTCACCGTTCAAAGTTTCATTAGAAACGGCCTTTCACGACATTTTTAATACACAACAAATGTGCCCAACACTTACAACCAATGCATCGAATCCATTTCTCGTCTGGATTGCTGTGAGAAAAATTGCTGAAGGCGTTTAAGCCACAAATCATCTTGACCTCCATATTCATCATCATAAGGAATCTCCTCAGGAGTCCGTACTTCATTTTTGCGTGTTGTTTGAGGAGATTTAGTTTGACCAAGGCACTTTTTTATTTACTTTTTTTATTTTTCGAAGAAAAAGTTTTTCATCAGAACAACCGTTCTCTTTAAAATCTTTTCTTTTATGTCTGTGGAGGCTTGTTGTTCAGATTCTGCTAGTCTCATAGCTGCTTCAGAAACATTGCTTGTTTCAGTTTTCGTTTTATAATTTCGTATCATCCTCAAAACAAAAAGGTAAAACGACGATCAACACAAGCGTGATTACATGCCAAGAGTTTAACGCCCAGTCGACGAAGTGGCCATTAGAGGACTACATCCGAACATACAGGCAGATATGATATTTGAAAATATATGTCCTTCAGCGTCCCATAAGTAATAGAAATGCAAAGGCTCAATCTAGGTATAGTGGAGGTCAATTAAATGAAATGGAAAGAAGCAAAGGGTTCCTATCGGATGAATATAGGGCACTATCGACAGTAGCAGAAGATCGTACGGTGAGAAGGATTCGTTATGAACAGGAAGGTAGGGCAGTCAGTGTTACCGTGGACAGTTCAGTGACAGGGTTGTTCTCACCAGTGTCGATAGCAAACCGTCACTGACAACGATAGTTGAGGAGTACATGCAGATGTCGCAAGCTGAAGCTGAAGAGACAGGGAAAGTATGTGAGGATATTGAACGGGTAGTTCAGTAGGTAAAGGGAGATGAAAACCTAGTAGTCATGGGGGATTGGAACGCGGTTGTAGGGGAAGAAGTAGAAGAAAAGGTTACGGGAGAATATGGGATTGGTACTAGGAATGAGAGAGGAGAAATACTAATTGAGTTCTGCAGTAAGTTTCAGCTAGTAATAGCGATACTCTGTTCAAGAATCACGACATGAGGAGGTATACTTGGAAAAGTCAGGGAGGTGCGGGAAGATTTCAGTTACATTACATCATGGTCAGACAGATTCCGTAATCAGATACTGAGTGGTAAGGCGTAACCAGGATCAGATATAGATCAATTTAGTAGTGACGAATAGCAGGCTGAAGTTCAAGGGAGTAGTCAGGAAGAAGATATACGCAAGGAAGTGGGATACGGAGGTACGAAGGAATGCAGAGGTACGCTTGAAGTTCTGTAAGGCTATAGATGCTGCAGTAAGGAATAACTCGGTAGGCAGTGCAGCTGAAGAGGAATGGACGTGGCTAAAACGGGCAATCGCAGAAGTTGAAAAGAAATACAAGGAAGGTAACTGCGGAGAAACAATTTGTTACAGAAGAAATACACTGAATGGCCAAAGAAACTGGTAGATCTGCCTAATATCGTATAGTGCCCCCACGAGCATCCAGAACTGCCGGAACACGTCGTGGCATGGACTCAACTAACGTCTGATTGGAAAGCTCGCCTAGCGTTGCGGTCTAACGCACTGCTTTCCGGGCGGCAAGGCGTGCCAGCCCCAGCACGAATCCGCTCGGCGGATTAGTGTCTAGGTCTTGTGTGCCGACTAGTTTGTGGATGGTTCCCCTTATTCCGCCTTTGTTACACTACGTCGGCGATTGTTGCGCAAACACACTCTCCACGTACACGTACACCATCATTACTCTATCACGCAAACAGTGGGGTTACACTCGTGAGAAGTTGGGGAGAGGGGGGGGGGGGGCTGCGAAGCTGGATTGAGTGGAAGGCTGTAGCCTGTTGTGGGGTTGTGAACCACTGAGGGCTATAGCGGGGACGAAGCCTCTCCGTCGTTTCTAGGTCCCCAGTTCCATAAAACACAATACAATGTCTGATAGAGAGCTGGAGGTAATTGACACCATGAATCCTGCAGGGCTGTCAGTAAATCCGTAGGAGTACGAGAGGACAGAGCTTCTGAACAGCACGTTGCAAGGCATACCAGGTATGCTTAGTAACGGTGTGTGTGGTGAGTTTGGTGGTCAGTGGAAGTGTTTAAACTAAGAAGAGTGTTCCTGGAGCCACCGTGTAGCAATTCTGGCCGTGTGGGGTGTCGCATTGTCCTGCTGGAGTTGGTCAACTCCGTCGGAATACAATGGACTTGAATGGATACAGGTGATCAGGCGGAATCCCATCGCCCATGCGCCGACTATAACGCCACGTTCAAACTCAAATCTTGATAACCTTCAGCAGTAACTGATCTAAAAACTGCGCCGGACACTTATGGTCTTATATAGGCGTTGCCGACAGCAATGCCGTATTCTGCCCGTTTATATAATTTCTGTATTTGAGTACGCATGCCTATACCAGTTTCTTTGGCGCTTCAGTATACTTCAGGAATACACAAATACGACTCTCTGGGCAGTGAAATAAAAAGCGCAGAGAAGCTAAGGCGAAATGGGTGCGTGAAAAATGTGAAGAAATCTGAAAAGAAGTGATCGTCAGAAGGACTGACTCATCATATAAAGAAGTAAAAACAACCCTCGGTGAAATTAAAGTCCAGGGTGGTAACATGAAGACTGCAATGGGTATTCCACTGTTAAATGCAGAAGATGGAGCTGATACATGGAAAAAGTACATTGAAGGCCACTGTGGGGAGGAGGAGGGAGAGATTTTCCTGATGTGATAGATGAAACAGGAATCGATATAGAAGAGATAGGGGATCCGATCAAATGAGGCAGAAGGGATAGATAGCATTCCATCAGAATTTCAAAAAATCATTGGGGGAAGTGGCAACAAAACAACTACTCCCACTGGTGTGTATACTGCATGAGTCTGGCGGCACACCATTCGACTTTCGGAAAAGTATCATCCCACAGTTCCGAAAACCGCAAGAGCTGGCAAGTGCGGGAATTATCGCATAATCAGATTAACAATGTAAGCATCCACGTTGTTGGCAATAAGAATATATAGAAGAATGATAAAACTGAGGATATTTTAAATGACGTTCAGTTTGGCTTCAGGAAAGATAAAGGCACCAGAGAGGTGGTTCTGACGTTGCGGTTCATAATGGAAGCAAGATTAAAGAAAAATCAAGACACGTTCATAGGACTTGACCTGGAAAAAGGGTTCTACAATGTAAAATGGCGCAAGATGTTCGTAATTGTGAGGAAAATGGGGGTAAGCTTTAGGGAGAGACGGATAATATACAACATGTACAAGAACCAAGAAGGAATAATACGAGCGGAAGACCAAGAAAGAAGTGCTCGTATTAAAAAGGGCGTAAGACAGATTTAGTCTTTCGCTCCTATTGTTCATCGAACAAACAATGACGGAAATGAAAGAAAGGTTCAAGAGTGAAATTAAAATACAAGTTTCCATCGTTAGTGAAAGTAAAGAATAATTACAGGATCTGCTGAATAGAATGGAAAGTTTAATGAGCACAGAATATGGATTGAGAGTAAATCAAAGAAAGATGAAAGTAATGAGAAGTAGCAGAAATGAGAACCCTAATTAAGGATTAATCATCAAGAAGCAGATGAAGTTAAGGAATTATTTCACCTAGGCAGCAAAACAAAAAAATGCGGACGGAGCAGGAAGGACATCAGAAGCAGAATAGCATTCTCAAAAAGGGCATTCATTGCCAAGAGAAGTCTGAAAGTGTCAAACCGCATCTGAGATGAGCTGCTACGGACGAATGTTGAACATTAGGTTGACTGGTAAGATAAGGAATGAGGTGGTTCTGCGCGGAATTGAAAAAGAATATACGGAACACCCTGACAAGAAGAAGGGGCAGAATGATAGGACATCTTAAGACATTGGGTAATGACTTGCACGGTACTAGAGGGAGCTGTAGGGCTATGAACTGTAGAGACTGACACAGGAGATGAATCCGTGGCGGGCCGCATCAAAGCAGTCATAAAATTGATGAAAAAACGCAATAAATTCAGATACGTATTGCAATCAATTTAGTTGAACACGTTCACACAAGTTACGGATTTTGGAAGAAAAGAAAAAGTAAAATCCAACATCACATTGGTGTTACTGCTTTAAAGTCAATGAAAGACAATTTTCTTACGTAAAAACTGAGCTGGATTTGATCTACTCTTCGATTACGTTGTACCCATCGAAGTTAATAAGATTATTTACTTGCAATATGACAGTGGGACGTGCGAGACACGTGGGTTGATACGCTCCTATTTAAGTGGACCGTCGAATTATGTATGTTGGTTTACCGAAATGTTTTGAACATTTATTGCCGTATCCAGTGTCAAAAGAATCCTTAATCTATGGACTAATCGTACTACTTACTTGTTTCGTAATAGTATTGTCTTTGACTATAGGACGAATTATCTTAAAGCGAAATTTACTTTCATTAATAAGACAATCCAAAAAGTTCTGACGAGTTTGTGGAAAGACGACAGTAGTGTTGCCACCATGCTCCATGGTAGGTGGCGTATGCTAGGGACAGTTTAACGAAGTAACACTAATTGGCCATCGTGCCCCTATGGCCAATGGGACCCGATCTCCCTTACCTGCTCATCCTATCTCAGTGTGTGGATGACTGAAGGAGGACGTCGTATGCCATTTCAGCTGCTGATGTTATGCAGGGAGCCCATGAACCGAAGTAACTTATTTGTCTCATTCAGCCTATAAAAAGAAGCAGAGTCTTTGGGAAAATTATCTAGTATTTTGTGCCGTAATATAGGTCTATGCTCTGCAGTTCTCAGTATACCTCACCACAAACAACTGCCTGTTACTGAACCTTCAGAAAATATGTAATTTAGCAGCCAGATCTCTAAAGGCACAACCTCCCCGATTCACAAGATGAGAATCGCAGCTCAATGATATAAAGAACCTAAAACGTGCCACAAGTCACATCATTTGATGTAACGTTTAAAGTGGCGCACATGTTTTCTGGACTTTCTGAAAGTTAACACTTGTTGCAATAGATGTAAAGAATTTGAGCAGTTATTTAAACGTTAACGTGAGCTCACATACTGCCAATTCGGAGGCACTGATTGTGGTGCACAGTCTTAACCGAGGGCACCTGTTTACTGTCGCCTCGAAGACACGTCTTTTAGTAGTACTTTTATATATCGGTAACAAGTTTGCTACTATTCCTGATGTGTATACTACCAATTCAAAAGAAATTTCCGAATTTGGGAAGGTCCTAATGAGAATAGGCTATGTAGGTGAGATAGCCGTGCTCCGAACCAATACTATTGGCAGAAGGTTGGCTTAAGAGTGTCAGTAACTTATGCGTTGAGAACTGTACGTAAAAGATTGATAAAGTCAAGGCAGGTTTGCTTCCAGCACTAGTCTACATATAGATTCGTAGCTTAAGGAGCATTTTTGTAAGAGCTTTAAATGTAAATAGCCTATGTTCTATTTACGTCAATGGTTCGCCAGGTTCAATTTGTAATAGGTTGAAGTAGGTAAATGTGCGTATTCATTGGAGAACTTTTTAAAGAGTTTGAGTTAGTGTTGAAGGAATGGGAAACGAGCCTTTCAATCGCTTCAGATCACTTCCATCAGTGTTTTGGGAGAATTAAAAACAGATAATTTCAAAAATCTTCTGGATGATCTAATGCTTTATCTAAGCAATTCCTACTTAATATTTCACTAAAATGCACTTTCTGCAATCACAGCTGAATTTCCTCTAACAGCGGAAAGTCGGTCGGCTTTTTTCTGAAGGGTATAAAAAAACTGAATTGCTTTGATGTTGGACAGTATATCTCTGAATGTGAAGGTCTCTGTCTTCGATTAGATTAGATTAGTACTTGTTCCATAGACCATGAACGCGACACTTCGTAGTGATGTGGAACGTGTCAGGTTAATAAAAGGTGTCTCTACAATATATTACATTACACGAAATATTACATGACACTTAATATTTTTAATTTTTGTGGGGGCGGGGTGAGGGGGGAAATTACCCGCTTCTTATATCCAAAAATTTATCTAATGAGTAGAAGGAGTTGCCATTAAGAAATTCTTTTAATTTCCTTTTAAATGCTATATGGCTGTCAGACTTTTGATGCTATTAGGTAAGTGACCAAAGGCTTTTGTGGCAGAATAATTTATCCCCTTCTGAGCCAAAGTTAGATTTAACCTTTAGTAGTGAAGATCAGCCTTTCTCCTAGTGTTGTAGCCATGTACACTGCTATTACTTTTGAAATCGTTCGGATTGTTAATAACAAATTTCGTAAGTGAATATATATAGTGACGCTAAAGTGAAGATCTCTAGCTCTTTAAACAAGTGTCTGCAGGACGATCTTGAATGAGCTCCAGCAATTACTCTGATTACACGCTTTTGAGCAATGAACACACTTTTACTCAATGATGAGTTACCCCAGAATATGATGCCATACGGAAGCAGAGAATGAAAATAGGTGTGGTAAGCTAATTTACTGAGATGTATATCGCCAAAATTTGAATTGATCCTAATAGCATAAGTAGCTGAACTCAAACGTTTCAGCAGATGCTGAGTGTGTTTTTCCAGTTCAACCCCTCATCAGTGCATATACCTAGAAATTTTGAATATTCTACCTTATCTACCGATTTCTGATTTAATGGTCTCATTCCATTTACTGTGTGGAACTGTATATACTGTGTTTTGTCAAAGTTTAATGAGAGCCCATTTGCAGAGAACCACTTAATGATTTTCTGAAACACATCGTTTACAATTTCACCAGTTAATTCTTGTCTGTTGGGTGTGATAGCTTTACTTGTATCATTGGCAAAAAGTACCAGCTTTGCATCTTCGTGAATGTAGAATGGCAAGTCATTAAAAATATGTTAAGTACAGCAGAGGACCCAAGACCAAACCTTGCGGCACCCCATTTTTGGTTGTTCCCCAGTTTAAGAAATCACCAGCTTTTTTGCATATTACGTAAACTGCTTATTTCAACTTTCAGCACTCTTCCAGTTAGGTATGATTTAAACCATTTGAGCACTGTCACATTCATACCACAGCACTTGAGCTTATCTAGAAGTATTCCATGATTTACACAGTCAAAAGCCTTTGAGAGATCACAAAAAATCCCAACAGGTGACTTCCGGTTACTCAGAGCATTTAATATTTCATTAGTGAAAGTATATACAGCATTTTCCGTTGAAACAACCTTCTGGAAACCAAACTGACATTTTGTTAAAACTTAATTTTTACAAAGGTGTGAAGCTACTCTACAATACGTTACTTTTTCAAAAATTTTGGATAAGGAAGTCAGAAGAGAGATTGGGCGGTAGTAGTTGGCATCGGACGTATCCTCTTTTTTATGCAGTGGTTTAACAATGGCATACTTCAGTCTATCTGGGCAAATACCCTGCTCAGAGAGCTGTTACTTATGTGGCTAAGAATGCCACTTCTTGGGAAGAAGCTTTCATTATCCTGCTGGAAATGCCATCAATTCCATGTGAGCTTTTATCCTTGAGAGAGTTTTTCTTCCTAATTTCAGAAGGAGAGGTGGGTCGAATTTCAATTGTACCAAATTGTGTGCGTAAGGCCTCTTCCATTAACTGTCTTGCTTCTTCTAATGAACATTTAGATCCTATTTTCTGTACAACATTTAAAAAACGATTATTCAAAATGTTTTCGACTTCCGGCTTTTTGTTAAGTTTCCATTCACTTTGATGGTAATGCCATCATCCTGTACTCTTGGTTGCCCTGTCTCCCTTCAAAGAATATTCCAAATTGTTTTGATTTTGTTATCAGAGGTATTAATCTCAGACATGATGCACATGCTTCTGGACTTTTTAATAACCTTTCTTCATGTAGCACAGTAATTTTTATATTATTTGGCCTGTTCTGGATCATTACTCTTTCTTGTTGTTAGATACAGTTCCCTTTTGTGGTTACAAGATATTTTTATTCCTTTAGAAGGCCAAGGGTTTTTGCATGGTTTCTTATAATTAGATTTAACTACCTTCTTGGGGAAACAGTTTTCAAATACTCTTACAAGTGTATTATGAAATAAGTTACATTTTAAATTAGCATCGGTTTCCTTGTACACCAAGTTGTCTGTTATAATTTCTCCTAGGTATTTATTGTGTTTCGTTACTTTTGCTTACCTGTTATTTACTGTTCTGTGGTTGAAGTTGTGGATTTTTTTCTAATGATATCTTGAGTCCTATTTTGTGCTTTTTTTGTAGGCTTTTTACTAGACTTCTGGCTTCTTTTATGCGCTACGTCATCTGCGAATCCCAAGCAATTTAAGTTTATTTGATCTTTCCTTGGCCCAATTCTTAAATTTTTTACGATTTTCCTTATATCATTCCCTCACCACAGTTGGAAAGCTTTTTTTGAAGTCTACAAAGGGTATGATTTCTAAGTGATGTGTTCTTGTCAGCTTATACAGGGTCTAAATCCTCCTTTGTGTTCGAGTCTATTACGAATAATTTCCCCAAAACCAGAAACTTTTCCTGATTATTGTTTCATTCATTCTGAAGACTGGTTTGACGCAGCTCTCCACGCTGTGCAAGTGTCTTCATCTCTGAATAACTACTGCATCCTACACCCACCCAAACCTGCTTACTGCTTCTAATCCTTGATATTACCCTACAAACAATTCTCTAACAGGGAGTTGGGTAACCGTACACGGTGGTAACTGTGGAGTGTAATTTTTTTTATGTCGCTGTGAAACGTGTATGGTGCTACTACAGCATATCAGCTGACGCTTTTAAGATTGGTGGAGTGCCCCTTAGCTCGTCACTAGAGAAACATCAAACGGTAGCTTCACGGAATGTTCATCCTGATGAGGTAGATCAAGTTCCAACATCACTGTATGCACATCCAGATTGGATGGAATTGATGGCCAAGAAAGTACCAGCGTCAGAGTTTGTACCTGCTGATGGGACTGGTCCAGACACTGGTGAAGTGCCCAGCATCATGGAATATACAGCGAAATGCGGCAGATCCAGTTGTTGGGTGAAGTACCACCATAGCATTATGTACATCTGGCTGGGGCAGGTCCAGTGGTTGGCGAAGTACCGTCGTCATAATGAGTACGTCGTGATGGGGCTGCTCTGGTGGTCGGGAGCTACCAGCGTCACCGTTTGTACATCCTCACATGGCAAATCTATTCGTCCAGAATGTACCCAAGAAACGGTATGAACATCCTGATAGGGCGATCTCGGTGCTCCGGGAAGTACCAGGCCACTTCGTCATCCAGGGCCTGGTCAAATTCTGGGTCTCCTAAGCCATAGAAGCCACCTGGCCCATAGACCAGTGACTGCTGCTGCTGCTGCCGCTGTTGTTGTTGTTGTTGTTGTTGTTGCTGCTGCTGCTGCTGCAGGCTGTTGTGTTGTACCCCACGGTAAGACTGCGGCGGCAGTATTGCAGTCGCTGCACTAACTTGATGCCACATAGTATGGTCACCCGCCGAGACTGAGGTTGGCTCCCTCCCCCTGGCTGCCTCTGGAGCCCTGAAGGGTCGGAAGGTGGCGCGCGACAGCGGCTGTGACCCGCCCCAGGTTCTGGGGAAGGGCGACTGCTGAGGGCAGCCAAAGCGAGCTCTCCCTGGAGGCACGCGGGGGCAGAGAACCGCTGCGGGGGCGGCGCCGCGGGGCGCCTCCAGCGTCGGTCTGCCTGGCTGGAAGTGTGCTGTCCTGGTCGAGGCGCCCACACCTGTGGGCACGAGCGACAGCCATCTCCGTTGCCGTAATGACGTTTACATAGGAAACGCATGGAAGCTAACGGATAAAGTAATTTTTGAGGACATTTCTCGTGTTCTTAGTATTTTAAAATGAACAATCAGTCTCGAACGCAAGAAACCTTTATTTTCCTGGTTACCACAAAACAACGGTTTCTTGCGTCGGGACTGTTTATGTTCATTTTAAACTGAAGGATAAAAATTAGGCTAAAGTCTAAAGGAGTCACTACGTACTACGAATAATAACTATTCGTGTTTTAACTAAGCATCATATCTCAATGGTCAGATTGAAATCGAGCCTGGTGCATGGATTAAGTCTCCTTTTCAGTTTATGAATTCATTTAGTAATTAAATTACGAGGGCTATTCAAAAAGTAATGACTGATCGATCGCTAAATGGACGCCGGTGTGAAAATCCCATGAAGCTCTGCACGAAAGTGTTGGACAGTGTGTCTAGCATGCCCATCGATGGCATCACGTAGCCCTTTTCAGTTCTGAGCCTACAGTAAGCGTCGAAAGATGGCTAGAAGATAGTGTGTCCCACCAAATACAAAAATGCCTGTGGGAGATTTCGCCTGATTTAAAGCAGCCCACACAATATAACTGTCCTTCTTCTTCTTCGTTACAATTCTTGGCTACATGGATCATGAGGACGTTCCTCCAGCATTTCTGCGGGAAGTGTTTGATAACTCATCATATACCTCGGACGTGGCTCCCGCTGATGTTCACCTCTGCTAATATGAACAGCTGGCTATGTATATAACATTTTGGCTTAGACAATAAGCCGCAGTTCAGCGTAGAGAACTGACAAAGCACAGGCAGCTGCCTTCTAAGGCGAGGATATTGGAAAGTTACGACAATGCTGTAACAGATGTCTCAGTCGGAAAAGAGGCTACGTAGAGAAGACGCTGGAAGGTGTAGCTAACTGTTGCAAATAAAACATTTTTGTTTTTCACTATGGTTTCCATTTCGCGACCGATCGTACCTTACTTTCCGAATAGCCATCCTAGATTCCACGGAATCACTGGGATATTATATCTCTGATTAGCATTTGCATCAAATTCAGAATAGTATTTTAGTATTAACACCAAATAAAATATTGAAGAACCTAATAGCCAAATCAGTGACAGAACAGATGTGAAATTGGAAGGATTGCCAAGTAACGTTAAGGACACAGTTTAAAAACGTATTAACATTTCAACACGAATAAAATTACAAGTAACTTCAATTTCTAACAGCGATAATTAAAGCTGAGTTTCCCAAACAGTGTTCTGCAGACTGTTGGTGTTCTTCAGTAAGTTAGAAAGTGCTCCGTGAGAAACAACATGGCGTTTTCTCGTCTTTTTGACAAATCAATTTTGTTTTTAAATTTATATGGTTTCCGTGTTATTACTTAAGATTTCAAATTTAAGTTACAACTGCCTAAAACAAGTTTTTCCGATTATTTAAAATTTTATTTTCTTTCAAAAGGAAGTAGCAGGTTTCCCTTCTCAGAGGAAGGGTTTGGGTACCCCAGCACTAAAATCCTTATTACTGGTTGTATAACACAGTAACTGCTTCAATGTCTATTTCTTAACAAGTGAGAAAAGTTTGTTTGGTAAAAGGAAGGATTCTTCTTATCTACACGTACATTCATCCCACGTACACACACACACACACACACACACACACACACACACACACACACACACACACACGTACGTTTTGAACAAAAACAGTGCCCATCCATATTT